>NC_133024.1:21829230-22133846 GCF_048771995.1 Taeniopygia guttata
TTATCTGATTAACTATTCAGCTGTGGAAACAGATTTTATCTCATTTGACAGCATTTAGAGACTTGGCGAGGTTTAGCCAGGGTGTTACAGCTGTGCTGTACTGTATGGTGCCCAAAAAAGGAAAAACCTGGCAGAGGAGACTATTCACAGCAGGGATGGGTACTGCACACTCAATTCAAGGATATGACAAAGCTGTTCCAGATTATTTCTTTGGGGTGGGGGCATTCAATTATGAACTATGATGCCTTTAAGAATTGCCAATGTATGTCTACAGGAAAAAAAAAGGCATAATTGCCAACACTTTTTCTCCCTATCCTGGCAAACTATTTAGAGAACATTCTCCACATTACAGCAAAAAAATTTACACCAAAGAAAGTAAAAACTTAGAGGAGTACTTTTGGAAATGGTGGAGAATACATCATTGAAGAACAGAATTGTATTAACACATGATAGAACATCATGAAACAGACTAAAACTAATATAATTGCCACTGAGAAAAAAACAGAAGTGTTTATAAGACACTGCGCTACAAAAGCCAGTGAGATAGATTCATATAAGCAGTATTTAGACTTATTTATAAACACATGCTCATTTAAGGGCTTATTGTAAAATAGTATCATCTCTCACTCTTATCTCTGTACTTAACATCTTTCTTTTGAGTACAGCATCCACAATTTAAACTAACATCATCTTCACAGGATTTCCTTACTAAGGAATGATTCACTACACAGCTCATATTTTAAAACAACTTCCTAGAATTTTAATAAGAGAATACTGAAGTAATTGCCATCATCTCTGAAAAAGAGCCTATTTCAAGCATATACAGCCAAACAGTTAAACATCACATACCAATCAGGTGGGTAGCTGATAATGTAACTTGTTTCCTCCAGACTACATATTGGTATACAGACATGTATTTTAAAAGATTTTACTTTCTAAGAGTGGAAACTGAAAATCAGATTGCCAAATGCAAAGCCTGCAGCAAGATCTTGAATACCTGCATTGTGAAAAGTGTCTACCCATCCCCCATCACCATCATCTTCTTCTATAATTGCCTCCTGCTCGTCTGAGTACTCCATCTGCTTACACCTTTTATAGCATGGCACTACAAAAAATGGCAAAACAAAAAGAATGCAGTCAGTCATTCTTATACAAAACCAGACAGGAGCATGATATTGTCCTACAAGGCCTTCTAAAATATGACAATCTTTCATATACCTCATATTTAAGGAATTCTGAGGCTGCATTTCAAATGCAAAAGTATGAATTTCCAAAAATATATTGTTATGCTGTATCAGTTATTTTACTTCATGTAAAATACAACAATTGCTGTAGCCTTAGAAGTTCATCTTTCTGTTAAGTATTAGAGCAGTTTCATCCAATCTCTTAAGGATTAAAAAATAATTAATTTCTCATTTGCTAACAACTGGAGAAAACCTTTAAGTTTTCTTCACACTGGTAAACAACTAAGGGCAATTTTCCTGGATTTTCATCAGTTTTCCAAATTCATTTAGACTTTAGAATTCTGCATCAGCTATTTATGTAATATGTTAGGTATGTTTAATCATAATTTAACATCTAGAGGTTTAGAAGGTCAAAATTCACGTAATATTAAGAATAACTTCTGTCATATGCATTACAGCACCATTCAAATAGATATTTAGAAAATGTTTTCAGAAAAAATTCAAAGAAAGACTGAATATCTGATAAGGCAAAGCAGGTATTTTCCAATAGTGTAAACAAGCACTATGTAGAAAATGCTCCTTCCTTTTCTATTAATGTAGAGAAAAACAAAACTGCTGCATGAAGTGCAGCATTCAAAAACTGTTCTTTAACCTTCAGAAAGGGATGAAAGTGGTGTGAAAGTCAAAGTGAAGACATCCAAAGACTTCTAAAATGAGGTCTGTAGGATGGCTCCCAGTCTCAACTACAGCCCACAACTTTTACTCAGGTGGGAGGCCAATGTGACACCAGCAGTAGGAAACACATTATTTTGGAATGTCATCAAGAGGATCAGAGCAACGAGGAACCTCAGTAGAGGCAGGAAAAGAAACAAAGCAGATCATCTGGCTATCAAACCATGAGGTCCATGTCAGGAAAATGTCCAACACTACTGTAGTAATTTTCACATGACAGTGCACTGCAAGACTCCAAAAGCCAGCGAGGAAAAGCCAAGCACATAATACAACCCTCTGCGGGCAAAAATCTCCTCAGGCTTTCTTAGTGCTAATGCTTCATCTAATACCTTTGACACATTGTGATACAAGATCTTTTGGACTTCCCCATAGTTGTGCCAAAATGTTACCCTTCTTATCCATTAAAAAGGTAGTCACCACATGTATTATATAAACACAACTGTGAAGCTGAAAAAAATAAATTCAAGATCGTATTTATATGATTCTAATTGACAAGGGCATTGACATTAACTACAGACTTGAATTAGAAGTATATCAGTGTGACTATGAAAAACATTTTGAGAACTCTTCAATAGCTTGGGTTTCCAAAGGAGCGAGGAAAATAAACATATCTTCATTTTAGATACTGAACATCACTTGAAGCAAAGACAGACAAAGAGGTTAATAATGTTTAAACTTCATTTATACTTCATCAAGGCAAGCTTTATGTCTCACATAAAGCTCTACTATAAAGTGGTCTAAGAAAAATAATTTTGGAGTGCAGGAAGAACTTCTTTAATCTTGCAAAGCCAGAGCATCTGAAGTGTGCGGTATTTGTTTCCCCTATCAATCCAGACAATTGGTAGAGCTGACAGCACAGTCAACTATACTATCAATTCTAAGAATACTTATATTTAAATTTCAGCCTTACCGTTTTTAGTTACCAGAAACTGTTTGTCTGTTGGCAGATAAGCTTTGACTTTTAGCTCTTCTCCTGAAGCCCTGTAAGATGAAGTGCACCATTTGAGAATTTGATGACCTGCAAACAAAAGAACCCTTCTATTTTCACATTGTGTCAGGAACTTCTTATACAATCTTCTTGACATATTCTCAGAATTGGTTTGCTATGACTTTACTCTTCCCTACATACATTTGGTATGGTGTTAGAAAGCTTGGCCAACCCTAACTGTTCTGAGATCAAAACCATTTTATGCCTCAAAAACTTTCACCTTGAGATGGCCAAGCAAAGATGGTTTGACAGAATAATCTATTCTACATAAAATTTTCTAGGATCAGCAACAGCAAAGTAGCAAATGTCTGAAGAAAGCAACTTCAGAAAAGAAACAGACCTCTATAAATAAAAGAAAAAAATCTGTCCATAGTCACTAGTGCTTAAGTACTCTTAATTTCACATTACTCTAGCATTTGCCTTCACCTTCAGTGGCTTTTGGTTTGAAATAAGAGTTACATTCTGAACAGCCCATTACAAAATGCTGCCAGACTCATCATCATGCTTTCTCTGAAGGAGGCGGCAAAGTGTCAGAGAAACAATGATTTCAACACAGTAATTTTTCCAGCAATTTGTGGCTCAGTACAGAGCCAAGACCCTGATGATATCAAGTGCACAGACAATACAGATGAGTTTCACAAAGCAAGACACCAGTAAAACATAAGGAAGCACCTTATTTGAGCCCTTACTGTACAGGAAACAGAAGGGATTTCTAAGGGTAATCACTGCACAAAGTGAACTGCTGTGGGCTAACTTGAATACATTTATTAACAAATGCTTGTCAAAATACACCATTTACAACTATTGCCTAGCAATTCCAGCTGCACATAGCCTTTGCTTTTTCAATCACCAAGACAAACCTGGGGAGACATGCTGCTACTGCAGCTAAGCACTAAAAGCATTCACAGTATATAACAGATTATTTCCCCTAAAACCTTAGAAAAACAAACTAAAAATCCCAAAGCAAATCCTCATCTCAACTACTGCTATACAGCAATTAGTATAAAAAAACTCTGCCTGACTTAAATATAGAGCTATTATAGAAGTTTTACTAGTAAAATACACTTACTGCTCTGACAACTGTATGGCTAAATACAATGGAAGTACACCAAAGCACAGGCAGGAATGATGGCTTTCTACAATTCTTTCAATTTTACTTACCATTGCCAAGTAGGACAGTGGTGAACTAAGTGATCTCCAGCTGCAACAAACTGTTAAGGCAGGAAAAAAAATTACTGTTAAATATGGCTGAAGGAAACAATCTCCAAATTTTCTCAGCATTAGTATTTCAGTTCCACATTCCTTTGATCAATTAACTGTACAATTAACAAATGGTTCAATCAACTTGATGCTTTATTTTAACCCCATATCTCAACTAACCACGAAAATGCAAAGATTAAATCAACTTCACCCAAAATGTTTACTAAGCACTATGGCAAATTCAGTGTTTCAAGCTACTACCTGCCAGTCTAGTAAGAACCTAAAAAGTATCTGGACTTAGTAAGACTGTTTACTTTGCAATAAAGAAATTATTTTTATTTGCCACTATTCAAACTTCTACAAAGATAACAAAGAGCTTAATGTAAAAAAAATCTTTAATTCTCTTTCGTTGTTCTAAACAATTTTGCAGTAAGAAAAGCGAGACCATCAATCCACTAAACCAGTGAGAGAACTGCAACAAAGAAATAAACAGCATAGATTTTATATAATGACCATCACTATAATAGCTGATCACTGATGTAAACTAAAAATGGATTACCACTTACTTAGTATACTAAAAGTCTCATAGGTAACTTTGTTCTCAATAGTTTTTAAAAATATTCACTCTTGTTCTTAATATCAAAGACGAAGCCTTTTATAAAATTGAATAACTATTTCAAAGTGATACTATCATGTTAAACTAGCCAGCAATGTCATACTAGACTTGTGTACAAACTCAAAATTCACACAGCAAAGTCTAAACCTCTGGGCTTGCCTTTGTACACATAAATTGAGGAAGGCAAGCCTGCACTCAAGTGATTTTTGTTGGGCTTTGCAGCAGTCCCTTTGGAACATGAGGTGCACAGCTATTGCTACAGGTGTTCTCTTGTCTTGAAGTGCCAGTTTATAACAGCACCATCCCCAGCTGCCCAGGAGCTGCTGCAGTGTGACATAACAGGCTTGCAGCAGGTCACAGCCATTTCCTCACTGTGTCCTCCAAAGGGAGGTGGATCAGTGCAGCAGGAAACACCACAGTACGCACTGCACACGGATTAACAGGCTTCATCTCGGCTAAAGTACTTCCCTTTCATCTATTTTCAACAGAAACCTCTAGCACAACTGAATCCTTTAAAAAGAAAAACCAGCAAATTCTTCCAATACACAGGGAAATTTGAAAACTCATTATCTCTTACGTAGTAAACATAAACAAAACTCCAGAATTATTTTAAATTCTCTGTTCAAGGAATTGGAACTCTGTGACAGCAATGTTGAGATATATTACTAAAGATTAAAAAGCAGTGTATTTGTGGGCTTAACAGACACAAAGCCTTAAGACAGCATTTGAAATTTTGTCTACATTTTTTCACCTTAGGCAGCAAAATTATCTTGCTGGTTTCACTTTCTATTTCTCAAGCACTGATGCTTCATCATATCTGAATCAGTACTGGGAAGTGGAAGGAGATCAATTTTAGGACATCTTATTTCTAGTCCTGAAGAGAATGATTTTAACAATTTTCCTGTATTTACATAATTAAAACAGGTGTCATCTTTTGGAGGTATTAACTAGTAAGAACTCATGACAGGCAAGAATTTTTTGAAGATAAATCAAGTACACAGATAAGTGAAAAAAGGGAGTAGGCATTGAGTTTGATTAGTGAGTCATCTTTAGTCTTAATTTATTCATCCTCAGAGGCAAGCCAGAGGAACCCCGCAAAAATCTATACACCAGTTAGTGTCTCAGATTAAAATACAGCTTAAATTACCCAAGAAATCCAAACTCATTCAAAAGCAACATCCTAGTGTCATTATTCTTCTTTAGCAACCATTCTTACATAAAGACTGTCAAAGGGACAATCAGCAGGTCCTTGCTCCAGCTTCATCTAAATTTACCAAAAATTTAATCTTGCTGTATAATTGGTTCTCTCGACTACTGTTTTGAAGGATCCACTTTATTCATCCCAGCAGCATCTAACTTGACACAGAGAACACAGACTAGTCATATTCCCAGTGGTGTTTAAAGGCTGCAAACTGTTTAATGTAATACAGCATGGTTCTTGCTATGTTCTAGAGAAGGTGCCTTTTCTTACGATGACGCTGTTGAGGCAGGACAGGAATGAACAGACTCTGCTCAGAAGGCTGCTGAGAGTAAAACTCCGATTTATTCAAAATACACAGCTTTTCTTACAGAGCTCCATGCAGACCAATTCCATTGATCCTGAAGTGAAAAGAACCACACCATTGGTGCAGAGTGCTTGACGCACAGTGACAGAACTTAACTATAAACAATATGAACAAATGGAGATACACCTCTTATTTACATTATTTTCCAACAGATTCCCAGGCTTTTGCCTGGTTAGAAACTCTCCATTTCTCTCTTTGACTGAATCTGAGACCCACACAATACTATTGCAAATTCTTTTCCCATAAATCACAAAGGGATTAAATATTGGTAGAACATTTGTCTAGACCTTCTCTGTTATTCTAGTTTATATACAATAAAGATCATGTATTATTGTTCAGCATATATGAATATTTATATACACACATACATACAGTTATCAGAACAGAACATCATGTTGCTAAACCTATTTTTCTGTGTGGTACTTGTGTGTCAGAGAGACAGAATGAATGCTTGCTTGCCAGGGCAACACAGCAGAAAAATACAGGCACCAATATTAGGAAAAATACTTCTGTCCACATTATCTACCTGCATCAGTTGTCATTTGTTTCATTTTTTTTTTCTATCCCATCTTTATAATTTTTTATTGTTTCATTTTTCTTTCATTCTACCTAACAGTCTTAACACTGTTTTATTAGAACTCTGTAAAGACCAAGTATTTGCAGCTCAGTAGTACTTCAATATGAGAAAAAGCGTAACGGGGAAATTAAAATAGCTCAACACAATCAGTGTTCTTACTGTTCCAGGAAAAATCCAGTTGCTCTTTGCACTGGAGTTCTTAAAAAAATACAACTGCTTGGCAGCAATCCAAAATACAACCAGCCTAATGCAGACTGTAGAGAAGAAGAGGGAAAAATAATAATCATTGGATACACAGTGTGGACAAATATATGTAATGATCTTCACAGAGTCTTGGAAGGAACCAAAACAGAGGTAAGCAAAGATTGTTCTAAAGATAAAAGCTCCCCTTCAAGCTCCTTAGAGGAAAGATTTTAAAAACAAATAGATTTCTGCTTCAGTCCTGAACTTCCATGACAAATGGAGCTGTTGACCCAGCTTCTTTACAATCTTTTCACAGCATAATAGAGGAAAGAAACATGCCACATTCAGATGCCTAATGCCATCTCAGGAAAAATTATGTTGATCTACTTCAATCTGTAGAGTAAAAAAGGTCACATAGAAATTTCACTTTGTGGAAATTGTTTCAAGAAGTAATAATTGGCAAAGACATGATCTGTTTAACATGGTCGATTTGATTAGAAAATGCCTCATTACTTTCAAAATAAATTTAGGTTTCTAAACACTTACTTCTTCAGGTGTAATTACTCCAGTTTCTTTAAACTTGGACTCCTGCAAGAGAAAAGTTTAGAAATTTTGAGAACTGCTGACAAAGCAACACACTTCACTTTACTGCACAAACATACATTTTCTCTACTTTCATTCTGCAATTAGTTCTGTCCAGAGAGCCAAGAATCAGCCTGGAGGCAACCTCTGCCCCGACTGGCAGGCAACTTACATTAGAAAATAAGGAAGTAAGGCTCCTCAAAATTACTTGCTGCAAAATATGAGGTATTATGAAAAATGATGACCTATACAAAATATTTTTGTTTTGCTACTGCCAATTATAGCAATAACGAAGAAAAGATGACTGCCACTCAGTATTACTTTTGCCAGTAAGAAACAGAAAATCAGTTGGAATCAGTGATTCTAACTGTCAAGGACTCCAGACTTCTAGGCATTGAATAACACTGCAGTGCATCAATATGAGGTTTTGCAGTTAAGAAAAGTCATGAATGAAAGGCCAAACCAACTGTTCTATGAGTTAGAAAAAGTTAAATACAAAGACTTATTAAAAGACTCTCTCTTAATGCCCATTTCTGTGCCTTCATCATATGCCCCACGGAAACGGCTTCAGTTTTTGCACGTTGCCATGAGGAGTCCTGTGGGTGAAAGAATAGATGGCAAGCAGACACCAGACTTACTCCGCATGGAAAAATTAAGTACTTTGGCATTAAAGGCAACATTTATGAAGCTTAAAGAGAACATGTCTTGTATCATACTCAAATCTAGACTAAGAGTATTATGTTTTGACTTCTGGTTGTCTGTGTCTTCAGGAAAGCCTCAAGTACCAAGTTATCCTACTGTTCCGCAGCATTAGAGTATTCAAAACCAGCTTTTGAAAGAGAATACAATTTTGACCATGGCACAGCTGACTTCTTGCCCTAAGAAACCTTTTTTTTTTTCTCTCTTATTAAGACTAAAAGTATCAACTGAGCATGTCTTGCTTCCAGCCACAACTTCACCATATTCAACCAGCCAGAAAACACTGAACAAATGCAGACCCAGCTAAACTTGGTTATTTGCATTCTCTCCCCAGTGTGTGCTACACCTGTGCTACAGACAATGAAAGGAGCACACCTGTCTCATATGTACTGATTACTGCCTTTCTGCCTCAGTTCTAAGGAAGATACACTTAAGAATAAGATAAAGATAAGGAAAACAGCAGCTGTGCAAACATTGTAACATCATATGCTAGGTGACTGAAATAAAAGTAATTCCAATTGCTGTAAAATTCAGTAATCCTCAATAACACATTGTGCAACACCACAGTGGAGACAGCTTACTGGTTCCCTTCAAAATGAACCATAAGCAGTAGGGAACATGCACAAATGTGTGTCTCTGGAATTACAGAAAGAAAACATGTAAAATATCCATCCTCTGTTCCTTGAGGGTAAACAGTTCATTTTTCCATGTGTGTCTCTGGAATTACAGAAAGAAAACATGTAAAATATCCATCCTCTGTTCCTTGAGGGTAAACAGTTCATTTTTCCATCTAAGTAAATTCTTCAATTGTGAGAGACACAGGTCTAGTTTCTTTCAAAAGTTACCAAGTTGGAGTATTTATTTCTCCCTTGTAAAGGGAATATATACACATAATATCAACATCTTCTATTTCTGGAAGGTTCTACTCCTGCCCCCTCCAAATAATCCATCCGGACACATGGATC
The DNA here is from genome assembly GCF_048771995.1 of Taeniopygia guttata. Taxonomy (NCBI): domain Eukaryota; kingdom Metazoa; phylum Chordata; class Aves; order Passeriformes; family Estrildidae; genus Taeniopygia; species Taeniopygia guttata. The sequence continues at coordinate 21,838,522 of NC_133024.1, forward strand.
TGTCCACTATTACACCGGCTGTGCAACAACACCTGTACTACTGAACAACTCACTTCACCTTCCCATGGCAGAACTTCACTGCAACCCATACATTTCACATTGGTGGACAACTCTAGGAAGGTCCACTATCCAGACAAGAGCATTTCACATCCCACAGAGGGACAAGTTCAATTAATAATTGACTGTCCCTGCTATCTGCCCAGAGATGTAAGCTGCAGGGTGAAAAGCACATAAAAGGTCAAACCACAAATCCATAGGCAGAGAGACTGTTGTCATAAACAATTGGTTTTTTTTCAAAAGCATGCAGAAGTATCAATATCACTAGTGAAAAAACTGTTGCCAAGTTAAGCACTCATATACAAAGTTGAGTGTTGTATAAAAAATTGTTTGTAAATAAGAGTCAGAGAATGGGATGTAGTCTAACAACTGGAGAAAACCATAATTTATTTCTACCTAAATATGCAGTAACAGGAACTATAACAGATGTGCTGCCTACTTTTATAATGACCCAATGGCTCATTTCTGCTCTTCACAGCTACTCTGGTGCACAGACTTGTACTAATACTGTAATTCTGACACAGGAATAAGCTGTGCTATGTAAAATCTGCTCACACAACGAAGGTGTGGCTAATTTTGTCGTTTTGGTTTGGGTTTTTTAATGTCAGCTGAAAAAGTTGCCGTTTACCCAAAATAACCATTGCAACGCAGTTCTAGAGACCAGGCTCAAGCCTGTCTGTACGCTCGGATTCCAATTCCTGGACACACAACCACGTAAAACTTTCGTGACTTTAACAGAAAACGGTAACACATTTAAATAATTCCCTGAGAAGCAGGAGCAGCAACACCAGTTCTTAGAGAGGTCCGCCCCTCCCAGCTGGATGCTCCCTTCTGCGCGGGATGTGAGCGCCAGCCGGGGCTCCCCCATCCCCTCCGGCCCGCTGCGGGATGAGGGCCGACGGCAGCGCCGGCACGCCCAGCGCCGCAGCCACGCAGCGGCTCGGGCCCGGCCGCCAAGGGCACGGACAGCCGCTCCCGGGACTCCGGCAGGGCAGCGCGCCCGCAGGCGGGGACGGCCATGGGTGTCCCTCCTCCCCATCCCGGCTCCCGCGCAGGACCGGCACCTTGAGCACGGGCGTGAGGTACTCGGCCACCTCCAGGGCCTTCCCCTTCACCGTGTTGATGACGTTCTGCATCGCGGCGGTCGGTCGGTCGGTCGGTCGGACAGACGGACAGCAGCGGCCACTACCCCTCCCGCCCTCGGCACGGCGCTCCCACAGCCACCGCCCACCTGACCCACCCCTCACGTTCCCCCGCTCCCCGTCGCACGCGCGTGACGACGCAGAGTGCGCGCGCGTAGGGCGGGAAGGCGGAGAAGGGCGGGGCCGCGCGCGAGCTGGGGGGCGGAGCTCGAGGGCTCCCGGACGCCGCGGGGGCGGGGCCGGGCCGGCGGTGCCGACAAGGGGGAGGAGGGCGCGCGCGCGCGTCCGTGCGGGGCGGGGCAAGGCGGGGGGCGCGCGCAAGCGGCCCCGCCCCGCCAGGTGAGGCCGGATGGAGGGGGGGGGGTGAGTCGGGAGCGGGGGGACACTGAGGGGGCTTCGTACCGGACCCCGGGGCGAGCCCGGCCCTGGGCGGCGCGGATGAGCGAGGGGGACCGTCCTGCCGCAGCCTCTCGGGACCCGGTGCGCCGGGGTGCGCCTGGGCGCGGCGTCCCGGCACCGGGCGCTGCTGCCTCGGAGCCCCGCTGGCCTCGCGCGGCCGCCGCCCCGCCGCTCGCGGCTGCAGCCTGAAGCAGCGACGTGGCAGGAGGCGGTCGGCAAAGCCCGGCGGCTGTTCCTCCTCCGCCGCGGAGGAGGGGGCGAGGTGGGTGTCCCCCCGGGCCGGTCAGCCGCGCTCCGGCCGCGCCGCCGGCGTAGAACGGAGCCCAGCCCGCAGCTGGTCCAGAAGGGCTCTCCCTCCCCGCTCCTCCCTCGGCCGCCTCCCTCGGGCCTCGGGGCCCGGTAACGGGTCGGACGAGTAACGGCGGCGCTGGAGGCGGAGCAGCGGCTCCGGTGCTCGGCTCCCGCTGCCCTGTGCCTCCCCTGCCGCTGGGAACCAGCCGGCACTAGCCAACCCTTAGGGGTTGGTCGCGCTCCGCAGCTGTAGCGCTTCTCCTTCCTGGGATTAGAAGCAAGAGCGCTAAAAAAAAAATTAAAGAAAACTGAGCATGTGGAATGTTTAATCTTTTTAGCTAGTACGTGTGCCGTAGTTGCGGACTTCTCAGGAACCAGCCTCCTTGTGCCACCTTCAGAGTCCCTGTGTATAATATATACATCGTTTATCCCGCTTTGTCGGTCCTTGCAACATATCCTTCTCTCAGGCGTGACCTTATCGCTGTCTACCTGAAAGGAGGGTGTAGCCAGGTGGGATCAGCCTCTTCTCCTAGGCAACTAGCAATAGGACAAGAGGACACAGTCTTAAGCTGTGCCATGGGAGGTTTAGGTTGGACATCAAAAAGGATTTATTCACAGAAAGGATTATTATATATTGGTATTGGAGGTGATGGAATCACCATCCCTGGAGGTGTTTTAAGGAAGGACTTGACGTGGCACTTGGTGCCATGGTCTAATTGACATGGCAGTGTTCGGTCATAGGTTGAATGAGATTTTTTTTTTTTTTTTTTTTAAGAAAACGATCGTTGTAGAGCAAGATCATGGCTTGTTCTATGATGTAAGCATCTTTATATAACATAAAGCAGTAAAATACACTTATTTTGCCTCATGTAACCAGTTTCTGGAAGTGCTGTTTACAGTGCTTTTTTATCCTGCCATCCAAAGGGCACTGACGGTGAGGCAGCAGGATGAAGTTGGAGTGGTGTAGTCGACTTGCCCTTTGCTCCAAGACAACCAGCCAGACCTTTCTGCTTGGAGGAGTGTTCATTGCGTTGGGCTCAAGTCGAATCCTCCTGATGAAGTATTCTGCCAATGAAGGTACAGTTTGGCAATACCCATGATGTACCTTGAATAAGAAAGCGTTGCTATTTGGGCTAAAACATACCCAAAAAATCTACTTCTACACCGGCAGAGTTCTTTTCATAAACATCCTCTTATATTTATAGGCACATGTTTCTGCACTGGAAAATTTCTGTCTAGCCAGTGAACTACCATAAAGGTATAACTCGGGTTGCAAGGTGTATCATCTACCTTTAAAAGATGAGGCAGGTGATTTATTTTATAGCTAACTTTTCAAAGTTGTGTAAGCACTCTTGGCAGTAGATTTGATTGCAACAGGCTTAGGAGAGAAGTGGTATCCTACTGGATAAAGTGCTAAAACTCGCTGGTATTGCCAGTTCTAAAAGAAGGTTATGTCATCCTGGAAGCTGTTTTTTGTGGGGGTTAAAAAATACCATATAGATCTTTGGGGAAAACCTTCCCATTTCAGTTTGTTTTTAAAACAGCCTTGTTCTTAAGTTCTTCCAAAAAAGTTCTGCTGTGAACTGGGACCAAATGAGGAAAGATTTCAACGCAGAAAAGAGGTTATTCAGGAAGCTGTATGTCATAAATTTTGAAACATTTATAACCATTCTGACAAAGCCTTTTGTAACTAAAATTGTGATTGTAATGGTTAAAGTAGATTCTTGCTCAAGTTATAAGTGCAGGAGACAGAAACTGATTGTGTACTCTCTGATTTGCTGGATCCCACAGATAACAAGTATGATTACCTTCCTACAACAGTGAACATGTGTTCTGAAGTAGTAAAACTGGTCCTATGTGTAGTGTTGGCACTCTGGAATAGGAAAAAAGGTAAATACCTATGTTTTAAATTACTAAAATGTGTTGACTTTCTAAGATTTGCTGTCCCACAAACACTTTTTTTAACAATAGGTGACACTCTCCACTTGCCACAGGTTTTGCATTGCAGGTGATTTTTGGTTTTTCTTTTCTGTTTTTATATAAAAACTGTGAGAGATTAACTTAATAGCATTTCAAAATGGTAGAGAACAAATATTTAAATTGGCAGAGGGCATCAGGCACTGGAGGTTCATGTTAAATTGAACTGTTGGTTTTGTCTACTTCTCCAGAAACAGTCTTGGCTCTGGCAAGCTGATAAAATTTTCACCTTCACCATTTAGTACAGACTCACCTAAGACAGTAAACATATTAAATCAGTTTGCCTTCTGCTGACTGCATGTTTTCAGGTTTTCTTTCTTTTTTTTTGGATCCAGTTGTCTGAGTTTGCTGGACTCAATGTGTTGATGCTGTAGGAGAGGATTAGATATCATCGTGTAGTTTTAAATCTATGATAACAAAGTACTTTTGGCACCAGCTCTGAAGTTGTCTAAAGTTTATCACAGTCTTCCTCCTAAAGTTTGTGTCCTGAATACCTAAGTAAAAGTCATTCTTTGTGCTTTGTCCTTTCTTTCTTCTTTTCTTCCTATATGTTCTCTTTATACCCAGATCATGTGCTGTGGTCTGCAAGTACTGAATTCTGGTTTATTTAGTCCTTCTGAATTTACTGGCTGACCTTTGGGTGCTCTGTGAAGGAATCCACTGTCTATGTCATTGTTCCTGTTGTAGATTTGATCAATAATCAACAGGAAGTCACACCCAGTAAGGATGTCACTGTTGTGTAGGGACTCTGGGTTGCTTTTTGTCTGTCAAAGAATGTTTGACAATGGAATTTTTGTTCCCAGTGGACAAATGCTGTGATGGATGTAACAATTCGGTGACATTTTCTCTGCTGCAGCAAGGAGATGAGCACCACACAGGATTGCTGCTCCAGCTGTGTGTTCTGCCCTGGAACACAGGTTTCTGTGTTGCCAGAGAACTGTGGAAACCAAGGGTTTTCAGTCTAATGGTGTTCATCAAAAGAGAACAGTGGTACCTATTCTGTTACAAGGGAACAGCTTTCAATAAGAGGAATGGTGTCTTTCTTACTGATTTCTTTTCCTTTTAGAAAAGGGTTGTATGGATCAGCTCTCTGAATGTTTTTCCTGGAAGAATGTATGCAATTCCATGAAATGGTCAATTCCTGCCTTTCTTTATTTTTTGGATAACTTGATTGTCTTCTACGTACTGTCCTACCTCCAGCCAGTAAGTATACTTCCACTGAATAACATGACTTGTCATGTCTTAGTGGGTAGTACTGCTCTTAGGCTATCTACCATGGTGACACTGGCAAGGCAAGATTCTAACTGAGGCTTCTGCTGTTTTAACACAGAAGGAATGATCTGTTACCTTCCCATTCTCTTTCCCACTGCTCAGTGTTGTACAGCTCAGTTGCACGGATGACTCTTTCTATTTTCTCCATCCAACATGATTTTAGAAATAGGGTGAAGTGCTTAAGAAGTGGGAGGGCTTTTGGTATTTTTCTTCCTTTTGACTTCTTCAAGTCTGTATTTCTTTTTCAATCAATTTGTTTCTCTTGATATTATTTAAGCTGCACTTTTCTGTGGGGCTTTTGCCACTCTGTGTATGTGATGTAAAGTGAGTAAATGTAATCTCGTAAAGGGAATAGGTGTAACAGAAACTGAGGAGGGAATGAAGAAAACTTAATTTTTGCATTTGTTTGTTAGCTATGTTTAGGTAAAAAATTTAGTTGGTACTTTCTTCTAGCTACCCTCATCCTTTTGGATGAACTTGCATAGGCTCAGGAAGTTGTGCAGGTTTTGTGCTTGCTTTTATTTTTGTATCATGATACTTTTTGGTTCAGAATCTATGTTTGCAGTAAGATGGAAACAGATGGCTTGTGCTTGCTATAAAATACTGTAGCTGCCCCTGTCAGCCATTAAGAATAAATGGTTTTCTACCTTCTCTATCAGAGTTCCTCTTTAAAATGTTGTTCTCTTAGGTGTATATTTCTGCCAGGGACAGACCAGTCCAGAGTCTAGACCAGGACTCAGCTGAAAAAACCTGGTAAAATCCAGAGCTGGATATCTTAAAACAACATGCACAGCTGTGGTTTGTTGATGGGATTTTTATGTTGGTGGGGGTTATTTTTGATTGGTGGGGTTGGGTTTGGTTTTTTTGTTTTGGGTTTTTTTTTTTTTGTTTATTTGTTTGTGGGTCATTTTGGTTTGTTTTGTTTTTTAGTGTTAGGAAGGAAATTGAGCTATAATATTTGTAGATGCAAAGCCTGATGTGCAGGAGGTTACATAAATACTGTTTTTCTCTTAAGAAATTTCATTTGGTTAAGTTAAACTAATCCTTTGTGAAATAGACAGCTTTTGTTTTACATACACACACACCCAGACATACCTTGACTCTGTCCCCTCAGAATATATACTCTAAGATTCCTCTTTTTAGAACTTATAGCATCTTTTAATTAGAGAAGTTCTATGATGGTTAGCTGAAACCGTAACATTATTGTGATCAAGAAATATTAAAAGAGATAACTAAATACCTCTAAGATAGAATATCTTGATAGTGTACAAAACCATGAATGTGAAATGTGAAGATGCTTAAAAGGAAGATGGCTATACCTGACTGAACTTGGTCATGTGACTTTAAATACAAAGTAGTTTTACTAAGTAGTACCTGGGTGAGCAGCTGCTGGAATTAAAGAGTTGCTTTGGTGAGAGTTTTTTGCTTGAAATTTTGGCTATAACTGTGGATACTTTTTAGTGGCTAAATTTCCTAGAGACTTCAATTTAGAGACTTTGCTTGTGACATGCAGATTAGTGGTATGAGAAACTTTGATATTCATATATCTTTTCATCTAGGATGGAGATCTCTTGAGGTTTCAGAGAACAAAGTGACTCAAAGTTAATTTTTTAAACTATCATTCTAAAGATTTTGCTCATAATGTTACTAGAGATGTTGGATGGGAGCATTGACTGTAAAGCAAAACCAAGAGTGTGCATGAAATACATCTACATTTTGCAGAAAGGCTCTTTTTTTCCAGAGTGATTTCTGCCAAATTTCCTTGTTTATTCAATATTTTTCTCCTTCCACTGTAGTGTTCACCAAACATGAATATTTACTGAGTTTTAATTTTGCAAAGTGGAAAATTAAGATATGTTTTCTTAGGTAGGTGTCTCATTGTCACTAAGTGTTCAGCTTACTTGAGAGACTGTGTTGTGATGTTTCATCAGAATTATTGTTCAGCAGACACTATGTTGGGATAAAGTGGAATGAAGATAATGATAAGAGTCTGTGCTTTTCCTCTGGTGAATGAAAAAGACACTCTATAGCAGAATTTGGAATGTGGAAATGATGAGAAAAGTCAAGAAAAAGTGTGTGTTTTGTACTCCCGAATCCATATATGCTTGTGTGTAAAATTATCTGAAAAGATGAGTTCACTCTGAGGCTCAATGGAACCAAAAACTTCAAATGCCTTGATCTTTTGTACCTGTACTGACTATACAGAGCAGTTAATAACAGACAGTTTGCAAAACACCCCCACCATCAAAAAGAGGATTTTTTGTTTCCTACTGGTGCTGGTAGATTCTGGTCTTTATTGGTAACTGGAGTGCTTAAAATATCCTCTTCTTGGTCCAGTGTCCCAGTATAGAGTGTCTAATACAGAGACAAAACAGACAATCCTTTCCACAAGGAGTTTGCAGCTTGGGATCATGGCCACGGATTAGAGCGCTGATGTTTTTATATAGTTATTCCCAAATTAAACAGAAGCTTTAGAGTTGTCTTCAGTTGTACTTCAAAATAGATTATTTTTTTTAAATTACAGTTGCAGTCTTAAAAATTCAAGCCAAGCACCTCTTTCTCTTTGATAAACTCTACAGCAAAAGCACTTGGCATAGAAGTTTGTTTTCTGCAAGTGGCTTGTCCGTGTCTGGAATTTTATGAACACTGCAAATGGCACTGCAGCCAGGAGCAGCCTCATCTTACTTTATTCTTTGCTTATTCTCATTTTGGAGCGACTTCCTCCTTTGTGCTTTTGCAGCTGACTGGTCAGCCCAGCTGGGGAACTGAGCTGACTGAAAACTAAACTTTTCTCTGTTAAGTAGGTTTTCTGTTGCACTGGTTTCCTCACGTCTCCATTTCAGTGTATCTTTCCCCACTGCAGTGGAGCTTGGGCTCTGTGGTTTCCCTGAGATTTTGAAATGGGACTTGAATATCATTTTACAGGTGTGTTATTGTACCATTTGGGCGAGGAAGAAAATTCAGTACCAGTGCTTTTCACTCTGGCACCTTGCAGGAAGGTGAACACTTGAAGTCTGTAGGTTTTTGGTGTCCACAGTGTGTCTGGAGTGTAACTTTGTTCCTCTCCTTCTCTTTCAAGGCAATGGCTGTACTCTTCTCAAATTTTGTCATTATAACAACAGCTCTTCTCTTCAGGATAGTGCTAAAGTAAGTAGTATTTGCTAAAGTAAATTAAATTTAAATCTTCTAGCTTTGATGAAGTTAAGCTTCATTTTTTTCTCTTTGTCTGATGGGAGCAGTAATTCTCTTTTCTTGCAACTGTATCAGTTTAGAGAGGTGGTTTTGTTTTCTACATCTGAAGGTGTAGGAAATAATATGTTATTAGGAGTCCCTTCATATGTCTACACATTTGGTCAACTCTAGTAGAAAATAGTTGAAATCATGATTATATAGTCATTGAATGGTAAGAATAAAGCTTTCATTTATACATTAAATATCTTATTTAATGATTGCCAGTACTTCTTACCAGCCTGTTGCAGTTATTAATTGAATGTAAACGTGGTCTAGTAAGAGGAAATGAGATACATAAGAGTGAAAGATAGAGATATGTTTGGTTCATTATTCATGTAACAAAAGCCAGACTAAATGTTCCACTTTGCTGAATTTGTTCTCTTTATAGTATTATTTAGATTCAAAAAAGTCTGTCAGGGAAATGGGTATTAACTTTACACTGTAAAAATTGCTTGTGTTGAATATGGCACAAATAAGCCTTTCCTATATGTGTTAGTATGCCAAAACAGTGCCCGATAGTCTGACTCAAAATGCTTTTTCTCATTTTAGTTTTGTCTCTTGTGATGTCACAGTTCACTTAATCTTCCAAATTTTTGATTTTCACCAAGATAAACAGGCTTTATTTGAGCGGAAAAACAGTATAAATAATTCTAATAGTCTTATGAATTACATTTGTAGATTTATAGTAGTTACCATAATAAAATACTAGAGAAGGGCTCCAAGTCACAGGGGAAAAGAACAGTATAGTGAACATTTTCCAAAGAAAGATAGTAATTATTTGGATGTTTGTGATTTTTTTTCTTTTTACTTTATTCATCAGACCTTGGTTGCCATGGAGACAAGAGCTGCTTTTAAGTTGTTAGGCAATCAGTATCTAGAAATAACGTGATCTTGAAAGGCCTTCCTTATTTCTTCAGAATACTTCATTTTATATTTCTTTGTTTGCCGGACTCAGCCCCCTTTGCCATAGAAAATCACGTTGCATTTTTGCACTTTATTGTATTTTGAAGAGACTTTTCTTTAAACCTGTCTGTCTCCTTATCTGTGGCACGATGTCTTTAATATATTTTATAGATCTGGATGTTCTGTCATTTAATTTATGCTGCTGTGTTTCTAAATTTAGTGGCTTTTTTGTGTTCCAGGCGAAGACTCTCTTGGGTACAGTGGGCATCTCTGGTGATTTTATTCCTCTCCATCGTTGCCCTGACTCGAGGAACTGGAGGCCACCAGCACAGCTTGGCTGCACATGGATTTCATCACAGTATATTTTTTAGGCCAGCTAACCACTGCCTTCTCGCTACTGGACCTGAGGAAGCGTGTGCAGAAAAGGGCAACTGCGCAGCACCAAGTTTCCTTCACAGCTTCCAGTGGAATGTGACCAGCACCATGGCAGGAGCATTGAAGCCTCTCCGCCTCAGCCTGGGCCATCTGCTTATTCTAGTACAGTGTTTTGTGTCTGCCCTGGCTAACATCTACAATGAAAAGATGCTGAAAGATGTGGATCAGCTTGGGGAAAGCATCTTCACACAGAACAGCAAACTCTATGCCTTTGGGGTTCTGTTCAATGGGCTCATGCTGGCACTGCAGGCTAAGGACCGGAGGCAGATAGGGAACTGTGGCTTCTTTTATGGGCATAACATCTTCTCCGTGGCTCTTATATTTGTCACAGCTTTCCTGGGGCTATCTGTAGCCTTCATCTTGAAGTTCCGAGATAACATGTTCCATGTTATGACTGCTCAGATTAACACTGTGATCATCACTGCTGTGTCTTTCGTCATCTTTGACTTCAGGCCTTCTCTAGAGTTCTTTTTGGAAGCTCCTGTTGTGCTTCTCTCCATATTCATTTATAATGCCAGTAAAGCAAGAGGCCTGGAATATGCCACTCTGCGGGAAAGGGGAAAACTCATCAAAGGAGATGCATGGGAGAGGTCAAGTGGGGTAAGGCTTTTCATACTTGTCTCCTTTGATTTCTCTTTTGTTTCACCTCCCTTTATTTGGAAGAATCAACTTGTGTGCGACTGGACTTAACTCTCAACACCAAAGTTCTGCAATATTTCTTAAAATCTTGGGTGTTGCTTTCCATATGCCACTTTTGAAATAATGAAGCCTAGGTAAGCCTTGCTTTCCTGCTGTGACTGTAGACAGACCTGTGTGCTACTTCAGCTTTGTACAATCCTTTTCTTGAAAGCTTTATAACCAAGAGAGTTTACTTATCCAGGGCATTCAGAAAATGGAATTGATGCCTGGGAAGTAATTATACCTAAGTGGAACTAGTAAGTCTGTCTAGCTTAGGCCACATAATGAGAAAGTTGACGCATTTGATGTTAAGGTTCTTTCTACTATAGCAGTCAAAGATAGCTGAAGACAAAAAGGCAGTGTTTAAACACAGAATTTTAACATGGTTTGGGGCTTTTTTCTTGCTATACATTTCCTCCAGGCCTGCTGGTGGATTTTTTTTCTAATTTGAGCAGTGATCTAGTTAGCTAGAAGATGTCGGAGACGGCTTGCTTTTGGAGCTGTCACCCAGCTGAGCTGCGCAGTCCCTAATGGGAAGAGTTTGTGTTTGTGCCCGTCAGCCCTTGGGTATGGACACGGGCCGTGGATGCACGCTGTAAGCAGCAGAGAGCACTGCCCCTGCTGTGTTCCAGCAAGCATTTAACTTGAAGATGTTTTCCAGAAATTCCACATGGTGCCTTTTTAGGTTGTTGTTTAATGAGCAATAAATAACACAAATTCATATATTTTTGGTATGCCAGCTGTCATCTATTTTAGCACTTACAACTAAGCAGCTGTTGTAGAAACGAATAGCACTATGTGAGCATGCAAAGCTAGCTATATCTTGGGCTGCATCAAAAGCAGTGTGACCAACAGGTCAAGGTACGCGATTCTGCCCCTCTGCTCTTGTGATACCCAACCTGTGGTACTGTGTCCAGCTCTGGGGACTTAGATCTGCTGGAGCAAGTCCAGAGAAAGATGATCAGAGGGCTGGAGCATCTCTCCTATGAAGACAGGCTGAGAAGAGTTGGGGATGTTCATCCTGGAGAAGAGAAGGCTTGGGAGACCTTCTAGCATCCTTCCAGTACCTTCCAAACCCAAACCATTTTATGACTGTATGGAAGAATGGGCTACAAGCTGTTTTAGGCAGTGAGTCACTAAAAAGTGTTAAAGATGCAGGGAATGTTTATTATGAGTATGTGTTTCCTAAACCTTATAACATACTTGTAAGAGATTTAAATTACAGGGATTACAGGATTTTGCTTTAAGTGATACCTCTGAAATAAACTTTAGTCTTTTTTTTTTTTTTTTTTTTTTTTTGGTGGTATTAATAGCAAGATGACTTTTGCTCACATTGCTCTTTTATGCTTCTGGTTCCCATAGGATGGAGAGGAATTTGAGAGGTTGAACAAACCAAGCAGTGACATCGATACAGATGAAGATTCCCTCTAGCATGAGGCTGGCTTGGAGGAGTGCTATTGCTAACAGTGAGACAGAGTTAATCTTTTATTAACATAGGAAAGTCATTTTTCCCCACTGACAGACTATTTGGAACTGTTTTGGGACTGAATGTCAAATGTGGATGAGGACAGTATTCAAGCTGTATATATGGAGCGTTGTATTCATTTGTGCCTGTCTCCCAGTGTCTGGGGAAATGGAAATCTGGAATGCCTTTGTAGCAGCTGGTGAATTTTACATGCAGCTTACGTGGCCTAACTTTGAAAGAGCTTGATTAAAACAAAAGTTTACTAAATAGTATGAATGCATCATCTTTTTTTTGTCTGTGTTTAGAAAGGCTTTGTGTAGAGGCTTAGTTTGCTCTGAGCCCACTGCTGAAAACAAATATTATGCAGCTACAGTAATGCCCTTCAACATTTGCAGCACTGAGAAAGAGAGTGCAGGTGGCAATATCATCTGGTGTTGTTCTACCCTGGCAGACTGATAAGATCTTGCATTCATTTTGTAGAGAGACAAGTCATTCTGCAGAGTGCCAGGCATAGTAATCTCCGAATTTCTGTTGAGGCATCTGCTGGATTGTATTTTGACTGAGATGAAAAATAGGTTCCAAGTTATTCAGAGAATTTTGACATAAGGGAAGGGATGCCGATGCAAGGGAACAGGGATGCCGATAAGGGATTCCTGGTATGTTCCAAAGCCTCTTCTCTCAGAGCAATGGAAAAGATGTTGGTTTATAATTTTGTCCCTTCAAAAATGTGTCTTTCATAGTTGAAAGATACTGTCAGAAGAATTCTTAAGATAAGCAATGAGTTCAGTGTCAGAGCCTCATACCAGAGTGTATAGTAAGCACTAAGTGATGCATTTCTCTGGACTGAAGACAGTCCTGCCTTTGTTCCTCTCTGCCATCCTGTCCAGGCTCTGTGTATGAAGCTTGTGTGTACTGTATGGATGGCTTATTGCTATATTAACATACCTCCTGTCATTGATCCATCAAGAGGAGCAGCCTATTTTCATATATGGCCCATGGTTTATAACTGTCAAGTTATAAATGAATCTAAAATTTCTGGGTTTTTTTCTGTACTTTCTGGACTACATATTAAAAATAACTGTACAAAATTAATTTAATGTTGTTATTGAGAAGTTTTTTGCATCTAATTTCATTGTGCTTGTATAGCAGGCAATTTCAACATGAGGAATTCTAGTTGTTAGCATCAGAATCAGTTTGTACAGAATGAATAGAAGGTATATTTCAGTGTAAATTCCAGAAACTCCATTGCTCTCATTGGTTTATGATGTTGTATTTTAGGAAATGAAACTTTAAAAAAATCCTCAAACTGTTAAAGGCTTAGTGGCAATAAGACTTCAATTTTTTCTTTATTGCATACAGCTTTGCAATATATACCTGGGTTTGTTGACTTTTTCAGTCACAGCTACCAACTTTAGCAGGTACTTTCAAAAAGAGTGAAAGTACTGTTAGCTTTAGATTGCTCTGCATTTATGTGAGCAGTAACATTTTACATGAAGTTCCAAAGACTTTTGCCTTGCATCAAACAAGAACATAGAAATCAGCCATGATCTTACTTCTAAAGACAGAGCATCAAACCAAAGATGCATATCTTAAAAACCACATTTGACCTTTATGCCTGAAATGTCTGCATCAAGAGACAGGAAATAGGGAAATGACTGATCTTCAGCTATTGTGAAGTGCATTTAGTTCTTGATTTCAAGTCTTGTCCTCCTTAATGATTTTCCTTTCTGTGAATTTCTCCAGTGCTATCATGCTTGACTTATTTGCCAAAGTCTAGATTGCACAAAGGTATTGGTTATATAACTGTTAATCCACATTTTTACTCATGCTGCGGATTTGGTTCTGTCTATCATGTAGAAGTCCTTCTGTTGTCTTCAGGTTGGAGGTCTCCGAGAGAGATGCTGGATGGTCAGGCAGGTTTCTTATTATAATGGAGGAGAACTGTATATCCCCTTTGCAGCAACAGGAATGTTAACTGATGTCTTAATATGGGTAAGGATTTGCATCCACTTAGCAGTAATATAGAGTAAATAGTAAGCCAAAGCACAACATGCAAATATTTGCAACTGTGCTATCCATGGCAATGGTAAAATTCAGTGTATAGATGAGATTTGTTAGAGGAAGTGACTGTGAACAATTGTCAGCTGGAGAGCAGCCCCAGTGAGCAAGGGGGAGCAATTCTATGAAGTTACATGTTTCAGACAGATCATGTGAAATCTCACTTGATTAAGTATGTCCATTATATGAAAGCTACTCCACGTTGGAAAGCTTAACTTATATTCACTCAAAATTACAATAGGGAAATTTATGAGGATGTTTTTGGAGAGCAGCATTAGTTTGGCACATAGCCTTTAATGAATACATTGGGCAGAGTGCTCATGCTAAGCTTTGATTTAGAGCCCAGATTTACAAATGTTTGAACTTAATTGCTGCTGAGGGTGTTATGTTCCTCCCTGCAGCTTTGAGGAAATAGTTCACAAAACATCCCAGGAAGAGAGGTGTGTTTGTGTTTCTGTAGCTTGTAACAAGTTAATTAAAGAAGTATTTATTTTGGTTAATTTCATCTATTTTGTGAATGTAGCAGCTTCAAAGACAGGCTGTGGATGAAAACAGCCCTCTTGGAGCTGAATCAAAAGCCATAAATATGTATAAGAAAAAAGATTTTTCTGTATCATGTAGAATCTTCCCACTAAGGTATGTTGAAATAGGACCTTAATCTCAGTAAGTCTGTCCTTGGAGTGATGCTGCAGGGATAAATCCAGTGATCTGGATTTGATTTGTTTTGCCAAATGAAGTCTTCATTTGGAGAAATGTAACTCCTGAATGCGTACAGCCTGCAAGATAACTTCATGTTGTAATTGAAAGAATATTTTGGCTTGGTGCTCCTTCTGGCTTTGCTTTTAGTTTTCCATAGGGAAAAATGGGTTGCAAAATCAGGATTTTAAATCATTGCTATAAGTTTCTGGTGATTTCGTATAATTTTGTAATGAAGGCAGAAATAGGCGCCAGAATGTAGAATAATGCAGAGCCTTCTACAAATTCTGTTACTATTTGGATGTTTGGTTTTGGTTAAGAGCCCATCCCTACCTCCCTTGATAAGTGGACAACTTGTTTGGAGTTGTCTTTTTAATGCAACTCCCACTGAATGCCTAGGCTGGGTTTGGTACTTGCACAATTTGACTTTGAATTTCAGACAGAGGTATAAAAAAACGGCCATTTGGATCAGGTGCTGCACTATTTTTAATGTAAGTTAACCCTTGTGGCACAGGACATTTAATTTATGTGATTTGTAGTGTGAGTTAAAAGGGCTTTTATTTAAAGAGTTTACATGAAAACAAGATTACAGGAAAGTTTAAATGAACACCTGAAAGAAAATGCTCCAATCGAGTGTTTCTGTCTACGGGAGGTGCCTGTTAGGCATCTGGTATATTTTCCTCTGCTTTTGCTTCAGACAAGGAAAGTTAGGCAGCTGACCTTGATACAGTGATGCAATGAGCTCTTGTTTTCTAAAAGTGAGCTATAGGACATTTTCTTCTAGAAACCCTTCCATCCTGTGAGTTTTTTTTTTTTTTTATTTCTCTGTCTACTGCTTTCAGCTGCGGAAGTGCTGTTGTCACTGAGAGCTCAGAAGCTTTCTGCAGGTAGCAGTCCTCTCAAAATCATTCTGTTAAATCCTTCCCCCAGTTAGCTCTAGTCAGCTGAGAAAGGTAAGTCAGGACTTGTACCCTGCACTGACTAGACCCTGTGTTAGGGAGGGCAGCCTGCTACAGAAAGTGACCGGGTTTGTAAAGCTAAGGCCTTATGACCATTTGTCTGCCTTTCAGAAGGGCAAGTAATGCCTGACCCTTTGTAACTTATGTTTCTAAAGAAAGCATCTGTTGTTGAGTGGACTTGTCGCTTTAGCCAGTTTTGTTTTCATCCGGGGAAAAAAATTCAGGAAAATGCCAGAAGTCAAAATGCAGAGCATGCTCTGGCCACCTTGGAGCTGTAGCTTCTCCCTGTTCCTCTGCTACTTCTGTGATGGCAATAGCCAGTACCAGTGCCCTGTTGTGTGCATATATATGTGATGTGCACCCACATAATGGATTATAAAAAGAAATGTGACTGATCACATCTTCAACATCAGAAGTGACCAATGTGCCATTATAAAGGCTGACATGGTATCTGCACTTAAAGATATTTTATCAACTTTCTGCTGCATCTTTAATGTTTCTGCTCCATCTTTAATGTTTAGAAATCTAACCCAAATGGCTGGAAACCATGACTATGCATGGTTGAAACCATGGCCATGCATTCAGTTCCTGCCACTGATTTCAGTAGGGTAGGGTGGTGCTCCAATGTCCAAAGACATCAATGAGAAGGGAGGAAAGAAACCTTTCTGATTGTGTGGCAGAAATAGAGATGGTTTAGCAGATTAAATTAATCGCAAATACTTTTATAAACATTTAATCCAAATCACTTTTATAGGCAAGGGTATGAGAAGAAGAGGTAAAAGAAATTTTGAAATTTAGAGTAACAGTTTAATTAAAAGCATTATTATAGAGAGCTAGTTACAACTCATTGAAAATATACTTGAATGAGATTTCTTTTTCTGATGAAAATAATGCTTTTCAGATTCTGTATTTCAGACAGTGCTAACTCTGGTTGGTGTTTCCACTTAGCTCTCATTAACTTGGATTTAACAGTGAGGTGGGCAGAACCCAAGAGAACAGGGACCCCAACTGAAAGAATAAATAGCCATGCAGTAAGCTTTGTAGTTAAGAACTTTACATTGTATTATATTGGAACAAGTTCTGCCATAGCCATATATCTTATTTTCATTCATAAAGTCAGCTAATTACAATGGTAATGCACCGTAGAAGGGATGCTGTCTTTTTAAACATGGTGTTTCAAAAAGATTTTATTACTATTGTTATTATTAAAGAGTGTGCCCCATGCTTCTTTCTTAAATTCTTCTTTTCTGGGAGAGACGCAAAGTGTGGTTCTTTGTTTCTCTTTATAAGCATAATTAAATGTCACTTTCCAATAAATATACTTTTTTTTTCTCCTTAGAAAAAGTAGTAAAAAGCACATTGTTGGACTGTTTCCTATCCTACTGTAGTGCCCATGGGCTGGGGCTGTGGGATTTTTTTTGTTTGGTTTTAATACAAACAGCACCTGCTGATGGCCTTTGTTTATAAAGGTTTAAAAATATAAAGGAGTTTTTATTGTTTAAAGCTTTAATGCTACTGGTTTGAATTGCTTCACTGTAAAGGCTTTTGCATTTTTTGAGAAAGGCTTTTGCATTTTCCTTTTTGAGAAGGAAAATGACCAAAGTCCCTTGATTGAACAGTAGAAGAACGAGGCACGAATATCTAGGTGGCCTGGGAAGATTTTCTGCAACTGGCCACCTATTGCTTGATAGCTATTGGAAGACAGGCATGGGGGCAGCCAGAGGCTAAGTCGCTGTGCTCAGTACGGATATCCATGGTGGTAACTTCCATGGTGACGGTAGTCATCTTGGTAGCCTTCCTGGTAGCCCTGGTGGTAGCTGTGGTAGCCATAGCCACCATACTCATCATCAGGGCACTGCATGCCCAGCGACTGCTGGATTGTCATTTCCTGGCGCCGGAGCTGCATGGAATCAATCAGGTCATACACAATCGCCATAGACCACATGGGAGAAGGATACCAGGATTTGACGTTGCCATCTTTCCCCACTAGAAGCATGGAGAAATATTCCGGGCTAATTTGGAAATAATTCCGAATGTCTTTCACCAAATTAGCTGGGATGTCTTCTCGGTCTACAGTTGAGCTTCCTAGGAAGTGATCACATAAAATCAACATTAATGTTTTATTTAGGCAATGATGATGGTTTCTAGGTAAAAAAAAAATAGCAACAGGAGAGGCTATAGCCCAAGATTTGGCAATATAAGATTCTTGTAACTTGCAAGTTCAGATCAATTTCCTGGGTCCGAAATGAAATTACTGTGAACTAAGGATGTATTTTTAACAGCTTTTTTAAGTTTTGTAAACTCGTCCTTATTCTCTAGCCTGAAGCTACTATAGTGTGGTACATCTTTTGTCATCCCAAGTCCATTAATTTCTTTGATGTCTTTGCAGTTTGGGTCACGAGTTTATGTATTGCAGAAGGCATATGTGGAAAACAGTAACAGTGAAAGAAATTAAAAGAATTGAATTGTGATAGAAGAATTGCAGGACATAGAGCCTATAGAGCCTCACTCTTGAACTGTCATGATATGTGAGGTATGGGATGTGGTAGATGTAATTTCCTCTTCAATGTATACGTTCTAGGGTAAATCTGGTGAACTCTGGGCTTTTAAGTGTGAAGTCTGTGTTGGGTAAATGAGTAGAAACTGTAAAACAGTAAGTAAACTAAGGTCAGTGGGCACATATATTCATAGTTAGTTTGGCAACATGACTTACACAGTGGCACCCTGCCTTACAGACTTGAGGTTCTCTGGAAGAGGTCAGCAAGCAGGTGGTTAAGGCTGACAAAGGCTATGTCAGAAGACTTCAAAGGAATTCTCAGAAGACTTCAAAAGGTCCCTTGATAGCATGGTTGAAGCAGAAGCAAGGTGAGCGTGAATGTCAGTGTCACTGCAGGGATGGATAAGGATTAAATATTCACCTTTTTCCCCACACAAGAAATAAGAGGACTCAAATAAAGCTATAGGGGCCAAATAATAGGTACCTCTCTAGAAGTTGTCACAGTAGAATATGTGCTAGAAGTCAACATCAATTCAAGGGAAGATGAGACAAAGATCTGTTGATCTTAACAAATAGGAACTATAAATAAAATAATGAAGCCTCCAGTGAAAAATCAGTGGAGGCTGCAAGAGTGTTGATGGAAGAAGTCTGACATCAGCTTCCTCTGTTTATTTTTATCTCATACATGGACTTAATGTTCCTGGTGCTGTAGAAGGACTAGAATTCTTCCATGCAGAGAGCAGTTGGAGCACAGATGAGATAAATTAGCTGCTTTCTGTTTTTGTCCCTTCACTGATGGAGGTAGTTGTTTGGATTAGGTAGCAGAGGAAACCACAGCATTTGGCAATGGGACTCTTTTAAGGATCTGCCTGGAAGAGCCTGCTAGGATGCAAGTGGAATACTAAAGAGAGCTTATAAGAAAGATGGAGAAAGACTTTTTAACAGTGTCCAGAGACACAACAAGGGATATTAATTTTTCACAGAAACAGGGTAAATTTAAATTAGATATAAGGAAGAGGTGTTGTAGAATATGGGTGGTGTGACCCAGGAGCAGGTTGCCCATATGGATGCTCTGTCTCTGGAAGTGTTCAAAGATAGGTTAGATGGGGCTTTGAGCAACCTGATGAAGTGAAAGATGTCCCAGCCCATGGCAGTGGGTTAGAACCTAGATCATCTTTAAGAGATCCTATTCGCTCTAAGCCATTCTATGAATATTAATGAGGGATCCATAAAGGAGAATCAGCTCATTGTGTGTTCTATTAGTCCTGCAAACTCTTGAGCATGTAAAAAGGCACAGACATCCCTGTCTTTGACAGCAAGGCTGCCAGAAGAGTGTCCTAGGGATTGTAAGTTTAAGCAGGAAATCAAAATATGAGATGGACTTCAGATATTAGTGCTTTTTTTTTCCCCTTAAGAACCCATGAAATATCTAGCGCAGAAACACCAAGAAAGCTTTCTGTTTGTTTTTGTTTCATCTTATTTCTTAAAAGAAACAAAAGAGGAAAACAGTCATACTCATCCCTCTAAAGAAATTACAGCAAAGTACTCAGCACTGTATAATGCCCTTCATGGGTAGTACTGAAGAAACTGGAAACAATCACTTACCATTAATTGGATACAGCTCTAAGACACCTCCAATGTCTTCTCCAACTCCCAGCAATTTGAGGATAGTTATGTGGCGCAGACCTGTGGAGGAAATTAAGAAGGTTTTGGGTCAGACCAAATCTTTGTGCTTATCTTTGGGCAGATCTCAGTTTAATCAGCCAGGTCTGTGCTTGCTACATTAGGCCCCAGTCTCAGCCAGCCCTTCAGGAGAATTACTGATTTCTATAGAGTCCTTGCCAGTCACATCATCTGTCCCTAACATAAGGATAAGCTGATGTGTTGAGTAAATGTGATAAGAGTTACGTACAGCTGTTCCAAGGACAGCAGCATGGTGATGTGGTTCTGTAGCATAGGGATACAAGCATCAGAATCACCAGTAAATTGCAGAGGCAATTCTCCAACTCCAGAATATTCCTGTACTGTTTTCTTGACTAGTAAAGCTTTTACTTATCATGCACACAGCAAAAAATTCTTTAGAGGCAACATAACCTATTCCAGTTAAACCCTGAATGACTGCAGGGAATAGCTTATGATAAATACTCATTTCTTCCATTTGTCCTGCACAAAGGCTTGGACTGTTGCCTCTGCTTTGAAGAAAGACCTTAGGGACAGCAGAAACTTTTCATGTAACATGAGTCAGTACAGTCTGCAAAATCTTTGATGTAACTGCTTTTTTAACTTGGAGGTAAGGTGCATGGATACATACCACTTAGTTAAAACACCCATTGACAAAGGCTTTAGAAAGTCACTGGATTACGTTCGAGCTGTCCCTACTAAAGGGTCAGAATACTCAACTGTTTTGACTACATTTTATTCTTCAGAAAGCATTTTGCAGTGGCCCATGCCACAGTTTACTTTGGCACTTTCCAGATGAGGTGATGCTGATGCTCTGAATCAAAGCCAGGTGATTATGAATAAACAATCATACTGTGCAGATCTCCCTTCTGGTGCAATTGGAATAGCAGCTATTGAAAGGGACCTGTTTCATTGTATTGAAGTAGTCTAGACCCTGTATGGTGTGTGCTTTGCTAGGAACTTGAGGAATAATCTCTCTGCACTTCATGACATGAAGACAGAAGAGTGCCCCTGGGTCTTGCCCTTAGTTGTCTCCTGGAGAAGCCCTTCTCTCTCCACTATGTAGGTGGACCTTAAATACCCAGTTATGGGTGTGGGAGGGCCTTTATTGGATTGATATAGATTCCATTACTATTTTTACAGATTTTGGCAATGAAGCAGTAAGGAAATAAAAAACCCTGATGCCTGGCCCAGTTCTCAGTTGGATTTTAAAGGATCTGCCCTTACCAAAGCATTTTCCTTGTATTGTTAAGTTGTGCAGTACAAAAAAGCCCCAGAACAGCTATTAATCTCCTGAAGTACAAGCCTGAAGAGAAGCTTTGGAGTGTTAGCATTTTCTGCTACATTAGGGTAATGTTTCAGAAATTATTCCAGGGAATGCTTTGTTTAGCTGCCTTAGCTGGCACTGTGCTGTACTACCTGCTTAACACAATTTTCCATTTGGATCTGGAGGAAAGTTTTCAGTTGTCAGACTCCTCAGACTGTACAGGTTCAAACATGAGCAAAGGAACCATGTGATGACATCACCAGGAAGGATGTGGTTTGGGGGAACAAGAATATAATTCCTTCCTACTCACCAAAATTGCAGGCTTGTCCACTAAGAGCAGCAAGCTGCTGGGAATAAGCCCAATCTTCATCACTGGGAGCAGAGATCACCACCAGGCGCCTTCTCCATCGGAACCTGAAAAGAGAGTGTGGCCAGGCATGGTCATGACATGGGACTCAAGTCCTCTCAGCATTTCTGTTTTCTGTAGTCTGAGATACGTCATATCTCTCACAACTTCTAAGTAACAGCTGGATGGGAAATCTTTCCAGTTCTGCCCATCACTGGGAGAGGATAAAGTTTTTTTTAATTTTACAGTTTGTTTTGAATTTTACAGGTCCAAAACTTTCAAAGAAACACCTGCAGTGCTGCTGCTTCACCAAACAAACACTGCAAAGTTTATGATCTTTGCTCAAAGCCCTTCAGTAGTTACAGCAGTACTGAGAAGTGATATTCAAGAGAGAAGGATTCCTGTGGAATTCCTCACTAGGCATTTAGCTTTTACGTCATTCACTGCTGGAACTGCACAGTTATTTTGAAGTCCAAGGGCTGTCTGAGAATTAGGGTGGATCTTCATTTCAGACATAACTCATACTTCTGTGTAAATAATCACTGACCTCTTTCTTCTTTCCTGCACCACGTTTGCTCAAAATACTTCAACATGGCTCTAAATCAGCTTGTTTGTAAGTGTGTGGTTGTGTCAGTCTGTGGCTGTATGGGGCATACATGGGGCAATAAGATAAATCTTGGAATTTTTCTTTAATAGGGACTGCATCATCTACCCAAGATTTTGCATAAGGATCTCCTTTCTTTCCTGTCAAGGAAAGGCAATGCCATAAGGACGCTTGAAATTTTTAAAAATTCTAACCTCTAGAGGTTTTTAATATTCTCTCAACAACTTGTTTTTTTTTAAATGTAGGTACTTCTTCACTTAACCTAAATAAATCAGATTTGTAGGAATTTGCAAAGCTGCAGAGATATTTTTACAGCAGGAAATGATCTTTTAAATGGATGCAGATGTTACTCTGTTATAATAATAGCCTGCTTTTCTGCTGTACCATGTGAATATCTCAAAATGAAGGCTAATGCAAAGGGTCAATTCTGCTTCACTTAAGCTGAAGATAAGGTGGGACTTGCTCTAAGTCAAAGAAGTTGTTAAAAGAGCAGGGCATGCTGATGACTTTGCTTGTTGATCAATACTGATGTCTTTTTACAATTAGAAAAGTAAATCCTTGAAACACAAACCTCCTCAATTTTCGTCTTTCTCAGGTGGAACAGCAAAGAAGCATGAATGTGCATGTACAATTAACTGAATAGGAATGAGAAGCATATGTAATGTGAAGAAAACGAGGGGAATTTTGTGTTATTCTGCAAATGGGGAACAAAATAATCTTTGTGCTATTTTGTATAGAAAAGTTTCTGTTTGTATAGAAAAGTTTTGTTTCACGATTAACAGTGAGTCGGAATGTGGCCATTGGATCATATCTTGCCTAGGGAAAAACTGCAAGTCACTTTAAGATACTTTTATATTTTTTTCTGGTTTTTGGGGGGTTTTGTTTGTTTGATTGTTTTTCGTTTTGTTTGTTTGTTTGTTTTTTAAGTATCTCCTTGGGAGTTACACAGAGCTGAAAAGTGTTGAAAGCCATTCAAGCTGGTTTTGCCCCTGCTCAAGGAGCACTTGGTGTGCTTATCTGGGACTACATCTTAAAAATTAAATCAGTTGGTCCTTCACAGCTGTTAGTTTGCCAACACTGATGTACAGATTTCTGCTTTATTTCTGACATCAGAAGCCATGGACCAATACTCCTGACAAGCCAGACCCTTCTCTTTGTGGATCCTTTCTTCCTCCTCTACCTGTTTTGCATTGTGTTCTGATGTGTGAGGCCAGAGAGCAGCAGAGCCAGTGTCTAGATCTTAGAGGACTCACCCCCAAATTTAAGGTTTTCCTCCTGCTACAAGTGGCTTTTAAGCATTACTCAAGCTCTCATGGTCTCCTTTCACAGCAGGCAGGTTTATTAAGAACAATATTTGCCTTATTATAACTGAGCTCTGCAAGGAACAACACCAGGGAGATTATGCCAGGGCTCTTGTTCAACTGGGAACATGCTATTGGACAAAGCTGGAATTAATTTTACTGGGAATCTGACCAGTTAATGCAGCTAGAGAAGTCCACCCAATATTTAAAGCCTGATGCTTGTTTCACAGACAACAAATACATTCTGTGCAGCAGCAGTTCTGTTTATAGATGCAACATTCTGCATTTTTTTGTGCCCAGTTTTTTAATGTGTGTTTATTACTAGGGCTGTTTCCAAGCAAAGAAGGATTTGGGGCCTGTCCCTTTCCAGTATACAAGATCTTTCTTGTTCTGATCAGCTGTTTCCAAACTGTGGTTTTTCTTGGTGGTTTCAAGGATGAATCACTGGGACCTAAACAGGAGGTGGTGAGGTGGGTGGGGTCGATCTTGTTAAAGGTTCTCTTTCTGTTTAAGTGGTCATTGAATTTTAAAATGTTTATGAACCAACAACCTATTCATTTACTTGTTGCTCCTTTCCTCCTCTTCATAATCCATGCTGCCTCACTTATTTTAAAGCCTATTTTAAAGCTTATTTTTAAACCTGATTTTTAATTTAACAGTGTATTCCCATGGATTTCATAGTAGGTGAGGAGGATGAAGTTGTAACAGGTAAGGTCTAGAATGATGGGGTAGTCCTAATTTCATGTCAATTATCCTGTGATAATTGAGAGAGGGCTGTAGCTGCACAGCTCTTCTGTGGGTCTGAATGCCCACAGTCCAGATAAATTTATTGCCTGGAATTTAGGTCTCAGGATAGAATAATAACACAGCGTGTAGAGATTGCATAAACAAAAATGTCTTTCTGTAGAAGGTCTCCAACATTTTGCAAAAGACATCTGCAAGACCTTTAATAATATGACTAATACTGGCAAAGACAAACTGTTATCTCAAGCAGGATAAGAAGGAAGTTAGAGAGAAATAATTGCTGATTTGAACGACATGGAAGGGATTAGAATGGGATTAATGAGATTGGGATGGTTGATGATCAAAACACATAAACACTGTGCTTCATACATTCAAAACATTGAGCTAACATCTGTGAATTAATCCTTACTTGCTTTTCTAATACAAATCAGTTTTATTATCTCCATGTCATGATGGGGAAACTGAGGCACTGAAAATCAGTGTCCAAGGAATATTTAGTTCCTCAGGAAACATGCTTCCTGTCTTTCAGCATTCTATACAAGACTGCATTCAGTTCTGTCTGCATCTCTGTATTTGCTTAACATTGTAAATACTGAGAAATCTATATTTAAAAATCCCAGAAATAGTTACATGGGTATTTTTCCAATAATAATAATTAGTAGATAATTAGTAGAACTAGTAGCAGATAAGAACAGAAGGTGATACCTGGATAAGAAGCTCTCAAGGGATTGCTTCTTATCTTCTTTGCAGACAATGCCCTCTTTTTTCTGTCTTTCCATGTCTTTAATTCGTGATTGGAAGGTGTCAATCAAATCAAACACAGACTTCATTGCTATGGGTACTTCATAATATTGCTGTTAAGAAAAAAAACAAGACAGGTGGGTATGAGGATGCTTATAAGAGCAGCCTTTCTGCATGAATCACAGTACTGTAAGATATTTACAGATCCAAGTATTCTAATTTGCACGCAGGCAACAAGGCCTAAACCAGATCAGAAACTATGGAAAATATAATTGTTTTTGCAGTCAGACTGCCCTTTGGAAGTGGCATGTTTTCATTATTTGCCCAAAGTGATAAAGCCAGGACATTGCAGTTGTTATATTATTTTGTAAGGCCATTCAACTAGAGGATTGTCCTTATGGAGTGTGCTGTCATCCCCTTGAGCAGCCAAACTGTGTGTTTTAGAATGCCAGGTACAACATTAGAACCCTCGCAGGTGTGGGGAACAGAGCCTCATCATTCCAGCAGAAACACACAATTCCTGAATTCCCCTAAGTGCAGAAAATGAAGATAGCTACCTAAGTTCTGAAAATTAAGCTTACTGTTCTTTTGCTTTTCCTCCAGCAATAACCAGGTCCTGCATCAGTATCTGATGTGCCTCAGATGCAAGTGTGTAGTGTAATTTCCTAAATTTTTCAATTTTTTCATATGTTTTCACTGCATTTTCTTTCAAGAGAGCTGAGTTCAAAGAGTTGAAACCCTCACCTTGACCTTCATGTCAGTGTCTGTCAGCACCATGAAGAAATCATTGTAGGTCATCCCATACTCTTTCCTCAGCTCACTGATGAGCTGCTGGTCCACAAGATCTTCATCTTCTATCACTTTCATGGGCTTTTCATTATCTTAATGTGAGGCAAAGGAGAAATAAAAATAGTCATGGAATCACACAGCACTCTGCCTTTAATTTTGCCTCAAAAGAAAAGGGAGAATTCATTTCTCAGAAGCATATTCAATGTATTACAAACCATGTGTGTGAACTTTTCATTCATATGACTTTTAACTGTCTAGTTTTCCAATCCAACACTCTTTGAAAATCAGATGATCCTAAGGCTCATGCACTATTTATCATTTGTATGTTCTTTTGAGAAATCTTGCTTTTTCCTGGAAAGATCTTTGAGATTTTTTCAATATGCTCATACATGTATATGCATGTACTAATCATTTCGTCAGCTCCTGAAATGTAGCCACTACTGTAATTGAAAACAGAAATTTTGACAATATGCACCATGTGAAATGAAACGGCATAGGTGATTTGGGTCAGTAAAATATATCTAAAACAGCTTGAGGTAGGCCAGGACAGTAGAGTTAACCTTACCAGTCTTAAAAATTTACATGTAGTGACTATAAGAAACCAGAAACGTGTCTTCAATGCTGCAGTGCGGGCAGCATACCTATCTACATACCCCACTTTGGCACTCCTTCCTCCTGCGTGCTGATTCTAGCAGCCTGACAGGCAAAAACTTAGTTTTGAGTACAACTTGTACTTACTCAGTGGTCCACTCTAAGAAAACATTCTGAAACAATGAGTAAAAGACTTCTGAAGACAGAGATTTGAAGACAAGCCTGTGGAGGTACTGAGGTTCCTTGGATCCTGTGGAACCAAGTGGGCATTGCAGTCAAGTCCTGAAAGTCTCCGTGTCATCATCACAGCCCTATACAACAGTGCTGAAACAAGCCTCCATATGCAATTGTAGGCCTGGAGAGCTAAGGACAGGCTGAACCACACACCAACTGAAATATTACCTGGGCACCAGGAGCTCCCTGCAAACACTGCTTGCCTATGCCCTGTGACACCACTGTGAATGTTATATTCATCTCCTCACTTAGAAATCCCAGCCATGGCTTAAGTGACCTGCCTGAAGTCAGAGACACAACAGGTCATCAAAATGTGGAATACACAAGTACAACTTTTCAGTCCCTTGCTCCATAATTATCTGTCAGCAAATAGAGATGTGATTAATTGATCCAAGTGAAGCACACAGCAAGAAGAAAGATTTTAGTCATTATACAGCAAAGCATTTAAAATAGTTTTCTAAAAATACATGGCTTTTAAGGAGCATACTGATCTGATTCAAATTTTGCAGCAGGTCCATCCTGTGTATAGACTGAATAAAACTTCTGAATAAAAATTTTGGGGAAATGTCTGAATTAGAATCTGATCATTAGGTATCACACCTTGAAGCCACTGTTTACAAAAAAAAGCCAAGCCAGCAAATATTAAAATTTGGTTATACTTATGGTGCTATATATCTGAGTTTTCACTGTTATATGTACCTCAGTTCAAAGTTTTATAAAGAATTAACAAGCAATGCTATTAGCTTTTGATTGTGCGGATTGCTGGATGTGCTAATTAGTTATCCACTTCATAAATGTATCTAAATCCTGCCTCAGGTGCTTGATGAGTGAGATTTATGTATTACTAATGGCAAGTAGGACCATTAAAACATAGACTTAAAGTTCATGTTTGAAAGCAAAGACTATCTGATTGGCCTAGACGGAGATAGAAAAATGCAGAAGTTGTTATTGTGAAATGTGATGGAAAACAGCTAAGGTACAGGAGTACCTTAGACCAACTCACCTATGGCATCTTTCTGCTTGAAACTCTAGATATAAATATGAAATTAGCCCTTTAGACTTTCCTTTTTAAGGGATTTTCTTTCAAAACTTAAAATGAAAAGAAGAATATTAAATTACAGTGATATGCAAAATTCTGTATCAAGGAAAAAAATAATGCCACAAAGGCTGACCTGCCTTTCAAACTTGGAAATTATTTCTGTGGAGAAAAAGAAGTTAATCTAATTGCTTCTTTCCTTCCAAGTCTAGAAAGTCTGGTTTCCTTCCAAGTCATTACTTGTCCCTGACCCCTGCCTCATAAAGGACATCTGGGATCTGCATGAAGACCCACCAGAGGCTATGCTGCTATGTGCAAAGCTCTTGCTCTCTTTGCTTTTTCTCTCAAAGAATGAAGAAACATTTCTCCACATAACTTTGGCAGCTAGACAGGCTGGGATGATGATTTATCTTTACAAATAATTCCAGCTAAAAGAACCTCCAGAAGGCCAGGAGGTTCTTTTAGCAGTGCAGTGGCCTAATACATTAGGTGCTTGCTTTGATTATAGGATGGGTAGCCAGGGGGCTGATATTTAGTTGAATAAAGCACTGTTTCTCATGGGGAAAAGAGACCACATTTGTTAACTTGGGCTGAAGAGAAGACCTCTGCAGTGACACTCAGCTTTTGGGTCATTCTAGTGGGAAAGTGGGAAATATTCTCTGGTATCACTGTGAGCTAATCTCGACCAGTGTCACTGAGCTCTTTCATTGACCACTTCTAAATGTGTTTGAAATTTCAAGTGAAAAGTCTTTTCTGTTGTTGTCTTTTATATTTCAGTCCCAAGATGCTGCATTCCAAGTAGACCTCATCATGCTGGGTGCTCAAGCTTCTCACTACAGAAACATACTGTGGACGAAATGTTTCTTAGGAGCTTTTGCTGCCTCTGATGCTCACAGAGAGTGAGCCTTGAAGAGGCCATACAAACAGGAAGGGTGGAGGAGAAGGGGAGGTAGAACAGAAAGATATTTGTATTTTTTTTTTGTATTGTGTGTATTGCTATAAAGCTCGGGATTTGGTGTTTTGGGCAAAGTTGTAAGGTGAACTTCATGTGAGGATTAACCTATACCCTTCTAAATCTCCTGTTTTTCTTCAACAATTTAATTCCTCATACGGGAACTCAGCTGTCATAGGCACTTATGTGGTTTGGGGAAGGTTTGGATGTAGGTTAAGTTTGGAACAGGCTGAAAGACTATGGTCTATGTCAGAGTGAATATCTGAATATTAGCCAGACTAGAGCTAAATATAATCCAAAACAGTCCACTGACAGGCAGATAGATCTAGGTACACAAAAAGTGACCTTGAGTAACCTTGGCCTGATGTGGAAAATCCTGCACTGCTCCAGATTTGTCAAGGAGGTACACAACTGGACAGTCTGGCAGGATTTGTGACTCACTGTCACTCAGGGACACAAGGCTAGATCCTGTCCCTCCGAGAGTAGCAGAGGCACAGCTGGAAGCCAGACATAAATCTGTCATCCTCTGGCCTTTTATATGCCAGACCTGAAACACACTGCAGCTGGTCAGCTCCTGAGCTTTCTATTCCATCACACATCTTTTCCCAAGATTTGGTAAAACCAGATGAACTTTGAGGGGAAAGATGTGGTGGACCTGTAAGCAAAATTAGAAACTTTTATTCTATTTGCAGTATAGAACTGTAGAAAATTTGTACTTCTTCGGCTTCATCAAGCAAAGCACTCATAGTGGTGTTAACCTTTCGATTCGGAGAGAAATGAGATAATTCAATGATTCAAGAGATACCTAAGCTTAAATGCTTTGCTGGACTGAAACCTGAAGTCTTTGTCTAGCCACTGTTGTTGCAAAAGGACAGGTTTTCACTGGCTTTGGTGGGTTCTTCCCCAGGACCTGAACACTGACACAGTAGTTTCAAACCTACCTAAGAGAGATGGATGCCCAGTGTCACCTGTCTACATGGAAAGTCTGAATGTGAAGAAGGTGGCACTACATATGTCTATATGAGCTACTTTTCAGGTCCTGCATAGTCTTAGATTTTGACCCAAGCTGGGGTGATTTTTCCTGTTGCCATCTGTATTGTGCCCATGAGATGGAAAGAAAGTATTAAAAGAAAACGAACCTAGCTGGAAGTGGTCAATTTTCATGCTGCTGTTGTTCATGGTGCCAAAAATTGTGATGACTGAGATCTTCCTGGTTGCCATCTTGCAGAAGCTCTCCAGATACTCGTCTCGCTGCTGTACATACATGGTGTTGTCCGCCTTGGGGGTTGTGATCAGCTGGTTGGTGGCAGAGACAAAAGAGTTTGTTTAGTATAAGGAATGAAGCAGGTGATTATTTTACTGAAGGAGAACTTGTGGCTGTCTGCAGAGTGGGCTCTCTTTCCTATAAAGCTGTCATTTATTTCTGTTTGGAGTGTACCTTCATGCCCACTCTTACCCAAAGACCTTCAGCCAGCTAGAGGAAAACCTTTGGAAGCAGGTACAGCTGGTTGCACCAGCTCCTCTGCTGCTTCTACCCCAATGCTGGTAGAAGAAATATCACGATATTTTGCAGAAAGCCACATATTCTCCTTTTATCCCTTGCCGTGCCAGTGCCAGGCCCACCAGGTCTCCCTCACAGCCTTCAGTGGTGCTCTGGCTCACTCACAGGGCAGCTGCTCTGCCCTCATCCCACGGTCCAGGCAGGGCTCCTGTGCCTGTTTTGACTGCCAAGGGGTGAGTACAGCTAGGGCTGCATGAGTACTTATGTAACTGATGGCCATCTAGGAAAACCTTGAGGAGTTGTTAAGGCCGCTGTGACCTCATCTGAAAATGACTGATTTTGCTTTTCTTTGTTCTAAGCCACTTTGATGTCTTATGGGACTTGTACTTGCATGAAAGCACAGCTGTGGGCAAAAAGGAAGAGGAAAGCTCTACATTCTACAGTGGTTACTTCAAAGCCTTCTAAGGATTGCAAAGTTTTAATTTTTAAAAAATTTAAAGTGTATGACCCAGATCATTCATCAGTGATTGAGGTGAAAATATTCCAGGGAAGGGGTGTGCATAACAGCATTCAATGATCCTGTGCAGCAGAAGATGCCTAGGAATGCTGCAGCTCTAGCAATGTAATCAGTCTAACTGGCAGCAGTGAACTGCAATCAAGCACCTGCCACTGATCCCCCAAATACAAAGAGAGGTGGAATATAGACTCAAGTTTTATGATTTAAGGTCACAAATAATCACCAAAACCCTTCAATTACAAATTTATGCTTTAATCTGAAACAGGAGTAATAATTTTCTTGCTGCCTTCTGGAGTTTGTGGGGCCTGAAGGGTAATTTTTACTGTACATTCTTTATAATTCCAGTTCATCAATGTAAAAAACGTTTCTAGGCTAATAAAATTTGCCTCTCATTTATGCAAAGGCCCCCTGGCTTGACTACAGCTTTAGGACATGAAGGTGAATGAGAGTGACAGACAGAAAGAGGGTTTGGTTTCAGGGCTACAGCGTGTAACACATTGCTTTTAAAATGCATATAAAAAAGCTTCAAATAAAAAAAAAAAAAAAAGGATTATGAGAAGGGCTTAAGGACTGAGATGAAAAATAGACCATTAATTTGTATTGTCTCCTCCTAGTTTTGGAGGTCATAAGCTGAATGCAGAGTCAAGCCTGAATCTGATCTGCTTCATCAAATCTTGTAAAACAAAGCAAATTTCCAACCAAAGCTTTGTTCCAGGTCTGTTTTAACCCAGGCTGTATGTGCATTGTCTCTATCAGTGTTTGCAGCACAGAATCACAGGATGGTTTGGCTGAGAAGGGACCTTCAAGATCATCTTGTTCCAACCCTTCTGCCAGGGGCAGGGTCACCTTCTACTAGACCAGGTTGTTCAAAGTCCCATCCAGCCTGGCCTTGGACACTTACAGGGAAAGAGCACCCACAATTATCACTCACCCTCTTTTTTATAAGCTCTCTTTAGGTACTGGAAGGCTCCTATAAGGTATCCCTGGAGCCTTTTCTTCTCCAGGGTGAGCAACCCCAACTCTTTCACCCTGTTTCCAAAGGAGAGGTGCTCCAGTCCTCAGGTTATTTTCCTGTTTCTCGTTTGCATGCATGCATGTGTGTGTGTGTGCATATGTGCATGTGGAGTGTTACAAATGAACTGTCAGCTGGCATTTCATCACCACAGAGAAATAAACAAAAAATCCAAACTCACAAGGCCAAAATTTCTAAACATTTGTAAGACTGCAACAAAAGCTCCACTATTAGAGAGGTGAGGTTATTGGATTCAAAACCCATGATTTTTTTTTCAGTTTCTGCACCTGGGACCTGTATTTGTCATTAATTGAACTTGACCCAGAATAGACTTCAAAATTCCAGATGTTTGAAATTCACACTGAAATCTATAATTGTTAATGATGTAGAGCTTAAAGACCCATGTCCTTCTTAAAAGATGTTTGGAAAAGGACTGAAACAATGTCCTTGGAAGCCAGTCTGAAAGACAAAAGTACAGCAAAGCAATGGGGAACAACTTGGGTAGAGCTGCTTCAGCAGCAATGTGGGCTAATTATCTAGAGAGGTAGTCTAAAGATTCATGAATGACAGAGTTAATTGTAAGGATTGTTCCCTTAAGGGAACAGAATAGTTTGATTGGAAGGAATGCAAATAGGCATGTGTGTGGATTCAAAGAAACTTGAGAAGTTCTTTATTTTCCACATGTGCTGTGCATGGCAATGAGAAAATAGAGTTCAGCCACTGCTTTTACTAATCACCAAACCAAATCTATTCTTCAGGGAGCTTCAGAGTAAGCAAGTTGAGGATGTTATTAGATTCTGGAAAAGTGGGTACAGCATGGCATAATCATTTTTCTTCAGTGACTTCTGGCCTTATAACCTGAGATTGTGCAACTCTTTTCTCAGAGATCCAGCTGTGAGGTGGCACAGTATCAGAAGGTTCAAATTTCAGACAATCCTTTAAGTTGCCAGGACTGTGGTGGTGTTATGAATTAGCAGCCTGACATGTGTGAGCTTTACTTTTGGCTCTTGTATTTTCAAGATTGTTTATATTTGTCCTGATGCTACATATATTCTTGGAAACCACAATTTCAAGGATCCCAACTTCTACATAGTTTGTTTCCCTGAGCTTTTGTTTTGGCTAAATATTAGTTAACAAGTAACTGATAGGCATTATTTGCAAAATTCTGTCGATTTCCATTTTTTCAAATACATGGCTTTTTTCCACTTCTAGTGCTAGTTCTGCACATTCCCTACACCTTGAAGAATGGAGATGGGGAGAAGAAAGTTGCCTTGTTTTCAGGCCCATGAATCATCAGCAGAATGATTCATCACATTCCAATGGTTGAAATCTTAACTTGGCATCTTAGCTTGGCACCTTAGCTATTTGTACTGGAATATGGAGCAAGAAAGTCAAAGGCATTTGTGACAATGACTATTGGACAATAACTGTGAAACAGACCAGCCTGCAGCAGGATAACTGCAAGAAACCAGCTCCCACAATAATACTTTTAAAGAACTGTTTTCCAAAGTGTACCCTTCAGGATATGTGTCATCTGCCAGAAAAAAACATTTGTTCTACAACTAAAACTGTTTCCTGTCCCAGGTGAAGTGGTTTTTATAAGTAGTTGGGAAAACATACAGTGCTATAAAACCTGGGGACAAGTAGCTCCAGACCATGTTGAAGTTCTCAGGCTTGAAAACTTACTGGAATGTTACAGTTTAATATAAGCAGCAGGAGAAAAACCCAAACCAAAATAAAGTTTGTGCAGGATCTCTGAAAATGACTAGGAGATCTGAATGCCAAATTCCCATCAAATCTTAATCCCAAATTCCCCATCCCTCAGGGCACCTGATCACAAGACTTTGTGCATATCCTCAGTCAGATGTGCACTAGTATTGCCAATCCATCTGGCTTGCTTCCAGCTTTAGGACACCAGCACCAATATGAAGCAGGTGTAACAGCTGGCAGGACAGGCAGACCACTGAAACATGGTAATTTTGGCAAGTGCCCCAAGGTGACAAATGGATGTAATCCACACTGGAACCTCATTTTATTGATCATAATGATACAGATCCTGACACCTACATATCCACTGGAAGCAAGATAATCTGATGTCTCTATGGTGGCTCATGGAAGAGGTTTTATCCTAATCTCTGGATGACTGATTCTTATACTGCACGTAAAATTGCCAATATGAGGCTGTGAAACCTGTTGAAAACAGTCATTTAGGTCTAAAAATTTTACCTCTTAAGACAAAGGTACCAGAAAAAAGTACTAGAAACCCTCTATAAAGTTATAGTTCCACATACTTCCACTACAAGGGAGATAAGACTTTATTTAGGTAATAAAATTCAGATGTATGTATTACTTACAATGAGTCTCCTCTTGCCTTCAAAATATTCTAGGAGGTTAGTTGCTGATTTCCTGGGGGGCTGTGGGAAAGTCTTCTTGTTGGACTTGGGAAAATCCTCATTCTCAGTCCTGCTTCCCTTCTTCTTCTTACTGCGGTCTTTGTCCTGCTTGCTTTTTTTTTCAGCTTTGACCTTCTTGGACTGCTTCTCACTCTTCTGCTGCTTGTCAGGTCTGTCCTTCTTCTTCTTCTTCTCAGGTTTATCCATTCGGTCATGCTTCTTTGATTCCTTTCCTTTCTTTGGGGGAATATTTCCTGCTGCAAACTGTTCCTCTAAATAGGAACTAGCAGGCTTGCTCGGGTCATATTTATCTTCATACTCATTACTGAGTATCTTTTCTTGGGTCTTCTTTTTTGGTGGTTTAGTCTTAGTTGGTTTGT
The DNA here is from genome assembly GCF_048771995.1 of Taeniopygia guttata. NCBI lineage: Eukaryota > Metazoa > Chordata > Aves > Passeriformes > Estrildidae > Taeniopygia > Taeniopygia guttata. The sequence continues at coordinate 21,872,670 of NC_133024.1, forward strand.
GTTGCCCAGGTGTGACATTCAGGTCCCTATGGTTAAAGTCCTTTCTGTCAGTTCTGTTATCTTTAAATCTACCCACATTTGCCTTTGTATAGTGCACTGAGGGAGCTGTTGGGAGTTCTGTGGAACTGTCATAGCGGGCAGCCTTGCTTGGTTTCCGTGTGGCTGGTGTGGCTGCTGCCAGTTGTTTCTCTTGGTGGCCACGCTGCTGGTCCCTGCGGTTTGTTTTCCACACAGGAGAGTAGAAGTCCTCAGAGGCTGTGACTCGTGGCGTGGTGACATCAGGGTCTACTGGCAGCCTGTGGTACTCTGTGGTGGAATGTGACTTCGTGGTCCAGGTCCTCTGTGTGCTGGGGAGGGGTGTAGTTGTTGTTGTAGACCGGCTGGCTGTTGTCACTGCATGGGTGGTGGCACGAGTAGTCATGGTGGTGGGAGGGACGGTGGTGGTCCTTACTGTAGGCAGAGGAGTGGCCACTGTGGTTGTCATTGGTTTCCTCACTGTTTTGGTCCTTGTTGGCTGATTATTGTTCTTCCTTGGATCCTCCTTCCTTGCTGACACCTGGACATGTTCACTGCCAGGGATAGGCTGCATGGTGCCCCCATTATTGCCTTGCTCCACCACTTGCCCCTCCACCCCAGCTGCTTTGCACGTCTGGATGAAATCCTTCTGCCTCATCTTCTCAATTTTTCGGATGGGGTTCTGATCAATGACTTCGTACATGGCCTCTAGCCTCACTGGATAAGGATACCGCTCCTCTACTTGCAGGGTTTTCTTCAACAGTACCATGCCAAATTTCCCTTTCTCCAGTTTCAGAAAGCTCATGAGCTTAGGGATAAGGGTAGGATCTAGTGGCTGTTCCAGGATTTTTCCTTCAGTGGTTATCCTTCTAACTTTTCCCCCTTCTTCCCCCTCTTCATGGAACAACACAATCTGCTGGATGTGCCTCTCAGCCAATTCACAGTAAACATCATTTTTCAGCAGGCTCATCATGAGCCGGTAGTAGCCCTCAGAGGCATGGGGGGCAGAAATGACCCACACCCGATTTTTCCCTGCAAAGCTGGCCAGGATATTGGGGGAACTTGACCCTGAAGGAAAACGTATCCCTCGTGACTGGGTTGCAGAGGATATCCCTTCATCCTTAATCATCTCGGACTTGGGGTATTTGGCTGCAGCTGTGAGTCTCTGTACCAATCTCATTCTGGTCCCTGTGCCCCTGGCCTGGGAACCTGTTTCCCCTTGCAGGAGATTGGCAGGTGGCTTTGGAGGTGCTGAAGAATCCCTCTTGGTTACAGGGTGTCGAGGATTTGGGCTTGAATTCCTCAGGGATGCTCCAGACCTTCTCAGGAGGCTGCTTGAAGCTCTGTAAGCCAGGGGCACTTTCCTAACTCCATGGCTCCCCCTTTCCACTAGCCTCTGTGTCTTCTCAGAGCCACACACTAACCATGCTGCCCACAGCAGGGCTAAGCTGAGAGCTGGCCTCCAGTTCATTGTACAATCTGTGCTGGGGAGGAGAGGAGAAAAATTAGATGTTGACAGGATGATGATATCTTGCACAAGTGATTAAAATGCAAAGCACAGACTGGCTGTTTAGTGTGATTTATAAGTGCTTGATTACACCTCAGTCCTGCCCTAGTGGCTTTCTAAGTTTTGCAGTTATTTTTGGAAAAAACACAGAATGGATCACTTTATGAAAAAATGAGATCATCCTTCTGTAACACGATACTGTCTATCTAAAACGACACCATGATCTGCATCCTTCTCTCCCTCTCACTCTCCCCATTTCTCTCACACTCACTATACACACATGCAAAGACATACAGAGAAAGGTTCCATACAGAGCGCAGAAAGCCAAGAATTTGACTTGAAACTTACCCTCTCAGGGACGTGTTTCCCTGCCGGAGACGAGTTCTCACGTCTTTTTCCTTTAAAAGGAGACCAGTGCCATACAGCTTTACTGTTGTTCAGTGATTTATCTTTAAGCACCCTACAGGTTGCAGAGCCTGTTGTGTGTCTTTTAACTTTCTTCTTCACGTTCTTGACAGGCGGGATGAGGTTAGCGGAAATTTCTTTTGTGATCTCTGCTTCTCCATTTACCTGCAGGTCTGGATTTTTGCTGTACTGGTTACCCACACAGGCAGGGATTTCATTTAAGAAAAGGGAACTTCTGGTTGCTCCAAGTCCCTCTCTTGTAAACCTCCCAAACCTTCTCAGTCCTTGCTTGCTTCCTCAGTCCTGTTTGGCTCCTTTGTTTCCAGAGAGGAAAGCACCAGCACTAATATATTTTCCAGGCTGAAGAAAAACACAGGAATGTGATGCTGGGAAAAAAAAAAAAAAAAAAAAAAAAAAAAAAAAAGGTCGCTTCCCTTTCCCCTTTCTCCACACTTTGAAAAAAGCAAATTGTAAAACACTCGTCTTTTTTCTTCTTGGCTGGCCACGGTCCCAGAAATGTCAGGGCAACCCCAGCCCTGCTCCGAACCAGCCTCAGACAACGGTGGCCACTGGAAATGGGGGAAACTTCACTCAGGATTTAACAGCTCAGCAGAACCCGCCTCCTCCCCACTCTGACACAGGGAGGGAGGAGGAGGAAGGCTCTGGGGGCTGAAACACTGCACAGCATCACAGAGCACTTCAGAGAGGGTGCCTCCAGCCTTAACTCTTTCCTGCACGCATCTGAGCTCTCTGCTGTTCTCTGATCTCAGCTTTTTCTTTCCTCCCACCAAATGGACACTGTCTGTATAAAAAAGTGTGTTTTTCCATCAGTCTCAATAACAGCTCTGCTGTTCAAGAATTATTATTTAAAACCTCATTGTTTCTGCCTTGTCTTTCCCATTTTCTTGTTTTTTATTGTTTTTTTGGGGTTCCTCAATGAAATAAATTTTTTTTTTCACTTTCCAGCCAGTTTCTCTTTCAGGTCCTCATGTATGTCAGTATATTCTTTCCTCAAACATCACATGGGCATGACTGTTTGTTAATGTGTAGTTTTTAAAGACCAGGTTGTTTACTATTGTATTAAAATTAGAGTCATATCTATTTCTCATGAATGTTCACCACCAGTGGGGAAAAAAAAGAGAAAAGGTACAAAAATATCTACAGAGACAAGGGTAAAGGCAGAGTCATGTCCTTTGCTTTCCCTTCATGGTATAAATGATACCATTTCTATTGAGCTGATGTAAACTGGCACAGCCTTGCTGGCAACACCTGGTCCTTAGCTGATTTACACTGGCTTCAGTGTGCTGAGCATCCTCAGTGTAAAACACCACTTAATTGTAGTTGATGGGCAATACCTAAAAATATCCAAGACTTTAATACTACTTTAAGTGTTTTCCAAGATTTTGCTTCTTGACAGGGATGCTGTTACATGTCTGTGATAACACACTGGATTTGATCTCAGTTATATTGTCTGGAGGTGAAGGTGCACCTTCTACTTTCTTTGAAATTAATGTTTCAAAGAAAAAAACCTTCCCTTTCTTTCTATCTTATTTTCTTCATTTTTATTTAAGTTTTCAAATGCACTTCTAAACATTAGTAGTGCTTTTGCTAATATGCATTCAGTCTGTGTTTTGTGGCCAGTTGTTTGGCCTGGAGGTAGGGGAAAATGCTGAATGCCTGTGCTCATATTAACAGGATGGCGAAAATGCTCAGCCTTTCCCAAAATATCACATCCTACATTCACTGGGACTGTACCTCACAAGAATCACAAAGCTGGAGTTCTGTGGAGTAAGGGTGGGTAACATTTTCCACTTAGTGTCAAGTCTTCTGGTTTATTTATCATGACAAGGAAAAAATGTCATTAAAAATTACCTTACTTCATGATGATATTTTAAAAAGACTGTAAATAAAAATGAGGTTTTCATTTCAGTGTTTCATCTAGTTTCATTGCAAAGATTTTAAAAAGAAGTGACCCTCCAGTGCTGAAGCCAAGCATTTGATTTGGGGTAAATCAATTAAAAAATTTAAGCTTCCTCAGTTTGCTTGGTTTGGTAATAATTTGAAACCACACAGAGGCAAAACATCACTCATCTACACAAGTCAAATGATGCCAAGGAAAATATGTTCAGTGCATGACTGCAGAGGAAAGAAACAGATTCCAACATTAGCTTTGCTGTCTGTCCTGTTCACTTATAGATATGCTGAAGAACTTCTGTGAGAACTTTCCTTTGCTTTCCCAACCTGACTGAAGAAGTAGCATGCTACAAAATCTGCCTTAAGTGTATCAAAGGGTGGCAGATCAGTGAAGATGATGGATTGTAGGCAGGTGTAGGGAGGATCTAGCACACAAGCAAACATGCAGCCATGGGGATATTCTCAAGACTGATGTTTGATAGTACCTTTGTCCAAGGCAAGGAATAAACTTGAAATGACTGCTGGAAATATTTGACATCAAAATTTCTTAGAAAGCAAATAATTTATACAGGCCAATAGGGGACTCCTAGTAAAGTGAACACATATATTAGAGGGCCAGTGAAAGGTTTTACAGCAAGAAGAAAAAATAAAACCATAAAACATTCACAAGATCCAGTCAATATACTTGAAGGGAGCTATTCAGTAAGAGACTTGAAGGTCACTGTATACAAGCCCCTGGAAATAGGCTTTTGGTGTGATAGTGCAGCAAGGAGAAAGCCTGCCAGCAGCCCAATGAAAAGTTGGAAAGTTATATGTAGTGTCAATAATGTGATTTATGCTGTACACATCAGGCTTTTCAAAAGGATTGCAAAGGGTTCAAAAAGTGGTGTGATAGCTGGATATGATCCTTCTGAAAGGGAGGTGGGGAATTAACTATGTGAAAGGCACAGCCACACATTGTTCATTATTTTCTCATGCATACACAGGAAAGAGAGATCTGCAAATAAATTGCTTTTTAATCCAGCAGAGGAAGGCAGAAGGATAACCAATGATTAGAAATTAAATCTTGCTAAATGCAGACTTGAGGTAATTGCAATTACTTGAAATTTTTACTGAGTGTCTTAGTTAACTCTGGGATAATTTGGTCAAGAATGTAGCTGTTTTCTCTGGCTTAGTCTTCAAATCAAGGCTTTAAGAGACCTTCTTGGCTGAACTGGAAGTAATCACAAAAGGATGGAATTAACTCCCGCGGACACCTTTACATGGAAAATCTGAGATCAAAATGACACCCACCCCTGAAAAGTGCAGCTCACTGGAGGCTTACGGAAACGAATTCCATAGCCCACTGAACTGAAATGAGCAGTTTGAGAAAGGTGGAATGCAATGCAAAAAACCTGTATCCCTTAGAGTGCTTTAATAAGGAACTGAAAGTTAATGTTATGTCCATAACGGGAAATTATGTATCTGTTTAAGGATGACAGCACTGCAAGTCTTTTAATACTCTGCTTTAGGTATCAGACGTAAATATATCAAATGTGTCAAGAGGTGTGCACACAATTTCAGTGTACACTATTTCAGCTGCTAAATAATTAATAGGAATGTCAATTATCCCTTGAAATAGGATTCCTTCTCAGTCCTTCAAAACCTGGAGAAATAAGTCAGCAGCAAGAAGAAGACAGCCAGAGGGGCAATTGAGAACTTTCCTCTAAGCAGACTTCAAGGCAGGTCTCCAGAGAGGGTGGGAGAAACTGCTGCCAAGGAAGGTGAAAGGAAACAAGGGGCTTAGGAAAACTGGCATTGTCTGCTTTGGACAGTGCTGGGAAGCTGGGAGCCAGATAAGCAGGTGTAGGCTCCCCTGCTGATGCCAGTGGGGGGTTGTGAGAGTGGAGAGCACCAGAGCCTGAACCCTGTGAAGCCAGACATTGTCGATGCTCTAACAAGGGACATATTTCTTGAACCCTGCGGGGTCCTCACTTTCCTGAGTGGGAAAGAAGCTATTATTAGTAATCTGACTGGGGTCATAACCCAGCCAGCAGCTGGAGAAATAACAACTAGTAGTGTAAACAGGGGAGCTGCACTTCAGCCCCCTGTATGTGAGCAAGAAGGGGAGTCAGTACAGGGAGGCTTGCAAATGCAGTGACCTGTGATTAAAAGAGCAGTGCCTGGTTAGTTGGATCAAGCTCCTAAAATAGAAAGGAGCTTTTGATAAATGGGTTGGCTGAACTCATTTGAATCTTCACTTTTTAAATATACATTTTTCTGTGGAGTCCTCGAGAATGTTGCCTAGAAACTGGTGAAGCAATATGACACTCAAGCCTTAAAAATAAATAATACTAACTATAACATTAAATGTTTTGAACCAAGGCTAAGCTTCCTAGGTACTGACAGGATGGCAGCCCCAAAAGTTCAGTCTATAGTTGAGATTTAGGGAAGTTCTGATGCCTGGATGTTATTAGTGGCCTATGCTCAAGCTGACCTTGACTTTAGCACCTCTGCATGTCCAGTTTACAGAGCTTGCTGGTGAGAGGAAGCTCTCACATGGACCCATTCCTTTTTCTACATCTGGTTGGCATCTGGGATGGAAACATCAGCCGGGGAGGCAGTCCTTCTGGGCAGGACTGACACAAGTTCTGCACCAAACTGACTGATGCAAACTGGTGTTATGGTCACCAAAATGAAAGTGTTATACAGAGAGCAAAGGAGTACAAATGTTGCCATCTGCCGGCCTTGCAGCTGGCGTTACCCAGCCAGAGGCTGGGCTGGTGAAGCCGCTGCAGCACACTGCAGGCGCTCTCTCCACGATATATCTGTTGAGGTGAAGCAGTCAGAAAACCACAGGGGCAGTCTCAGCGTAGTTACAGACAGACAGTCAGTCACAGGAATTGTTCGTGAGATGATAACGAGGCTTAAATTAACTTAATTGTCAGTGGGTGAGTCCAGCATCCCTCTCTGTTGCAGCGATAGAACCCTGCTGGGAAGCTGTGCTAAGGCAGCTCATGATGCTGATGTTGAAGACTGTCCCATGAAGTGCTGTAGCAGCTCCCAAGTCACATGCCTGCATGGCTAAGTGAATTTGGCCACAGAAGTGAAGTCAACAGCTGCAAGGGCTTGGATTCCCATCTCAATTTCACACCTCTGTGAAAAGCAAAGGGCTTTATGCTAGCACAGGTCTGAACACTGATCCATGCCACATCCTTTCTCTCATGTGCTTCCTTTGCCCTTCTCCCTTTGTCTGGGGGCTGCCAGCTGATGCTGAGCCTTTCTGAACAAGAGGGTAAATTGCCTCATGGCTCTCACAGCCCCACTTTGTGGTACAAAGCAGATTCAAGCAAGATAGAAACTGGTCCTTATGCAACTTCTCTCTGCACAAATACTTAGTTTCTTAATGCAGTGATCCCAGCCCTAATCTCTTTGACAGCTGTTTTTCCCAAATACAATCACTTACGACTTTGCACACTTGGAATAAGATCAAGTAGAAATTGTCCTGCAATACAATCAAGTCATTCACTTACCAGGGAAGACTCAGCTCTCCTCTTCACTGGTAGAGGAGCTTCAATGAGATTCTGCCAGAAAACAGAGCCCACTGATTCAGGAGGGATTGTTCCTTATGTATTTGTGGGAGTCATGACCTATCCTAAAATATCCTGCCTTACAATTTTTTTCTTGCACCCTTTAATTTAAATTTTTTAAATGTTGGTTTGTTTGTTTGGGTTTTTACAAGACTTGTTTTGATTATGAAATTGAAGGGGTAGAAATAGAGTAGTATCATGTTTAAAAAACAGACTGTGCCACGGTTCATCTGTAGAAGCCTTCCAAAACAGGGCTGTGCACAGTGATTATTCTCACAGTCAGAATGCCTTGGGGATGAATATAAAAAAATTACTAGTTACATGGTTGCACACATTCCTGACTAACATTCATTTGTAGTCAATAGAGAAGATTCAAATTCTCTGATGGTTTTAAGTCAGAAAAGCAATTAAGCACATACTGAAGTACCACCTCACTTTGCTGCTTGCATGGCCCAGTGGAGGGAAGGCAAGGCAAGACAAAAGACTGAGTTAAGAATGAGAATTTAACATTTATGTCCCGTTACTTCAGGTCATACTGAAGACAGTTCAAGCCTGAAAGTGACAGCAGAAAATACCATGTGTGGATAAGGTACCACTCTTTTTTCTAGGCTATTTATGCTCACTTGCAAGCACTCGTGGCCCTTGTCTTTATTTATAAGTTATCAGGTACATCATGGTGTTTAATCTTCAGTGGAGCCACTTTTCTCTCTTTCCTTCATGTAACGAGGCACTCCTGAGTCTCACTCAGTGACAACCTTTGGGTCTCCCTCGTCTCTTCTGGCCTGAACAAGATCTTCTCTGCCAGACATTTTTGGCATCTTTCCTTGATGGATGACAGAGGAGGGGAGCACCCACTGCAGGGGGTGCTCTGTCAGGTGCTCCACAGGCCCAGTGTCTATAGGTTGAATCAAAAAATTGAGGAAAAGGAGTACAAGTAGTTGGAAACTCAGGGCCCTTTAGTTCTTTTCTTGAATAGTTTTCAGCAGCAGTGTCTTCTATCCAGTGTCTCCTGGGAGACAGAAGAAGGGGACAAGTATCGGCTTAAACTTGAGTATTTAGAAAATCAAGTCAGGAGCTATCTCATTTAGAGGGAGAAAAAGATTCATGTGCCCCTTTCAGAGGTTTTGTTTGCTTTGGGAAGGTCTGTGACATCCTCCTGAATACTCTCTTTAGCTGGTGAATACAGTTATTCCTATTTACTTACAGATTTTTTTTCCCTTCTGTGACTATGTAGGGGCAGAACCTACTCACCTGGGAGAGGGGTGGAATGGCTAGCCTGGTTAGTCTCATCATTCCACAGCATGGGACATGAATCCTGTGACCTCCCTGTGCTGTTTCTGTAAGTAGAAGTGTGCAAATAATGATGTAGATAGCAGGTTCTTAAAGCATAATTCATGAGATGATGGCAAGTGGCCAGCACCTGCCAATAGAACAATGCTGACTACTCTGGTGCTTTCAGCTGATAACAGGAAGAGGGTGAAAAATTGTGTGGGAAGTCATGACATTGGCCCAAAGGTTGGGAATTAGGAGTTCTCTTGTCTGTTTTTTTTAAGTCTTTGACATAATCTCAGCTCAGGTTGGAAATGAACACTGGTGTTGTGTGGAAAGATTCCCACCAGGCCAAAACCTAACAATACAGCTGAATTCTAATGGTTTCCTTAGCAGAAAAAAATCGAAGAATAAAAAAGACTCATTCCTCATAGAGTGTCTCACATTGAGGAGATGTACATATGCATCTGTTTGCTGATTAGTAATACTAGTACTACTTTCTAATAAGACAATAATAAAAAAACTGGGTTTTTTTTGATGTTATTATGTAGTTACTTCACAGGCAATAAATTCACTTAAACAAAATTGGTGCAGAAGTGATTAAGATATGCAGCAGAGGTAGGGAGTGGTCTCTGCCAGGCACAATCAGTGTCAATATTTTCATTCAAGATAAAATACTTTTAAAGGGTGGAAGAACTTATGCACATAAATTCCACAGCTCAATTTTGCACTGCAGGGTAAGATACATTTTTCACAGTTATTGACAAAGGACATTCCAGCAACAAGTGAGATCTGGATTTCATTATGTATTTTGGGCTACAGTGCAAAAGTACTATCTGCCAGAAAAAAATGTGGTCAAAGCATGTTTTATTAATATATTGCTGCTGTTCTTGGATTATACCCCTGTAGAGGCTCGCATCTGAAATGACACATCTGATAGTCTATATATTAGATAGCATTTCAGGGTTTATTTTTCGTATGAGTTTCCCTTACAATATACAGGGGCCATGCATATTTCTATATTCAAACACTCAGAGGAAAACCCTCAGTGCCCTTCTCCAAAAGATCATTGTGAGCTGGTCATGGAGCACATTAGTGCTCGAAGTACAGGTATAACTACAGTGCAGCTAGCTCTTGCCAGCGAGTTTGGTGCCTCTATATGTATTTTATGATTGGAGAATGACTTTCTAGTCCAGTCAGCTTCTGTCTAAATACATGGAATAAAGCATTTCAGTGCTGCCAAGATTTCTGAGTAAGCGGGCTGAGTTGCTGGAAGTGTCAGAAGGCCCATGAAGAGCTGGAAGACTGTCACCTCAGTGTCACCTCAGCTTAGAGAGTTGTGTTCATGATAAAAACTCCCCTGCAATTCACAATCTCCATAAATAACACAAAGGAGGGGGAAATCTGTATAACAGATTTCTTCAGAGAAATACAGAGTAAGGACTGATATTTCCATTGCTGGTTTTGCTTTCTTATCTTTATGTTAAAGACAGTCTTGTATGTGAAGCCACATGTGTTCCTGATATATGGAACCCAGCTGCCTTGAAATCAATGGCAAGGTTCCTGTGTTCAGTGAAGATTCTTGGATTTTGCTCATATTTATAGGATACAATTAAGCTGAAAAGTTCAGAGAGACCACAGCCTTCCAAAAATTAGAGGTGAGAGAAAAAAAATGAGAAAGCAAATATGTGGTGAAAGAGATCCCAGGTGAAATAATCGGTCCAAGTTTTCATGTCTGGATGTTGTTATTTTTTCCATAATTGCTATAACAAACTCCTGCTTTCACTGAGCGGAGGTGACCTGGGATTTTTCTAGTAGCAATAAAAATTTAACACACAAATGACCAGAATTGTTAAAGCTTTTTTAGTCATGTATGTCAGCACTGGGAGATTAAAGATATAGCTGACATCATTTAGTCAAAAGCAAAATTTTGTGACTGTATTTGTGTGTTCATGCACTCAAAATGAAGACCAAGGAACCAAAAACCTCTATCTACCAAGAAAAGATTAAGTTCCAAGTAATGCGCAGTAATGTAGGCATGGCTGAAACGTGCTTTAGATATCTTATTTCATTCAGTTTTCTTTGAAAGTCACATTTTTGGGGTAAGGAAGTGCAATTGACACTGATACCACCTCCAGCTGACACAGCACATTTGCTGCTGCTGGAAATGCCACTGCATTTGGAGCTACAGTTCTCTTCAGTGTCCTTTCTACAGAGGTGACTAATATCACAGTAGCCAACTCACTTCACCTCCCATAACAAATGATTTATTAATCTCCAGAAGCATAAGAATATATCCATGCTCTCCAAAATCATTTGGGATCTGCCTCATCTCTGCTGGACATAAAGGAGATGATCAGATACCAGGTCCATTTAATTCCTTTTCCACAGACTTTCTTCTCTGATTTTCATTGTGTCACTTGGTTTATAGTTTCTAACCCTTTCAGAGGACAAAAAAAAAAAAAAAAAAAAAAAAAAGCAAACAAACAAACAAACAAAAACCCCAAAAAACCCACCACAACAAAAAAAACCCAACAATCAAAAACCCCAAAAAACCCAACAAAAAAACAAAAAAAACCCCAAAAAACCAAAAAAACAAACAAAAACGAAACCACCAAAACGAAACCCTCCAAAAAACAAACAGAGAAAGCAACCCAGTCCTACTGTAGACTAACAAGACTGCAATTTATCAAAAACTGCCCACTGAAAATTACCATTTCACTCATCAACTAATGCCACCCACCTCACCTTGAAAAATTTCTGCACATATCTATTGCCAATATTTGTCTGGTGCTAAAACTGTAGCCAGCATGCTGATCCTATTTGCCCTTACTCTTACCCTTGGAAATATACTATTTCATCTGAAAAAACCTTATTCTTGTTAACTGCTATGAGTTCCTGCAAGGAGTTTATGGTTTCAACCGTGGCCATGGCTGTGATTCTATTGTAGCTGCAGGCTACGACCCAGCACATGAAGAAAATCTCCTCTTCAGAGAGATTATAATCTCTATTGAGACAAGGTGGAGAGATGGATGCAGGGCTCAAGGGACAATGAGAGTATGGAGGCAGGAGTGTCAGGACATGTCGTAGTGGCCAAAGTTTTGTCAATTAACTTGGTGGCAGTGGTGTGGGGGCATTTTAGCTAAGAGATTTTAGGGATTGTTAAGGAACAGCATGAAGGAGAAGAATGAGTACTATTTTTCCCAAATGTAAGTGGCAAAATGTGATGTTATTCATCAACAGCAAAAAGCAAAGGGAGCCCAGTACAGAACTAGCCTTTCATTACTTAGTTCATTTAAGGCGAGATCTCAAGTTTTTGTGTTAGAGAAATATTTCTTTATTGCTGTACTGGTAGCCAAAAATGTCTGACATCGGCATGACTAACATCTGCATGCCATCATGCACAGCCAGATGGTGAGCTATAAAGTGTCAAGAAATTTTGGTAATGGAAAGATCAGCAGCAGACTGAAGCACACACCAGTACTATTTATAAAAGGAGAGATTTCATTTTCTTTGAGAAGAACAGCACAGGTGATTGAGAGACTGAGAGACTGACTTAGGAGGATGTGGTTAAAAAAATAGGTATGTTAAGCTTGGGTGAACGACCAGCCATCAGCCTGTGATGTGAAGAATCAGAGAGGAGGAGATTTCTTGCTGAGGAGCCTAGAGTGATCGGATCACTGCTCAAAGACAAGTCCAGGGTGAAGCTTTGGAGGCTAAGGAGGAGTTGTATTAAAACTTTGCAAGTAACTCTCCAAGGGAGATAGCAAGGGCTCATTGTGAGTCATGCATATCTGAGCTGGCCAGAGAACTAGAGGATCTCTCGTTGGCAGGGGATTAAGTCCCAGATGACTGCATTGGCCTTTTGTGTCTGCTCCATCTCAATCTGGCATTCCAGTCCTGCAGAGTGTTGGGTGTCTACACACATCCCGTGCAGAAAGAGGGAAAAATAGGAAGTGCCCACCCAAGATTACAGGTGTGACTTGGACTTTTGTAAACATGAGCCTGCTGACTGCAGAACAGACACAGCTGTTGGCAAGGGAGCTGGGCTGTGCCAGGCTCACACATCATCAGCAAATCATTAGCTGAACTGTACAGGCACAGACAAATTATTCTCCCTTTTAATTATTCTCCAGTACTGTCGGAACTCAAAATGTCCCTCAGACATTTTCAGAGGTTCCAGGCCTTGGTCAAAAACATTTTAGACCCTGGCAAGCAGCTGAAAACAGCTGTGATCCAGAGTTTGAACCATGGAATGAATTACCAACTTTGAAGGTGGAACAAGCGGTCACAGAGAGTTAGATGGTATAGTAAAAGTAGTCACAAATTAGAGGGAAAAATTTTTTAGTATTGTACAAGGGGGTTTTAGTACCTGTACAGGGGGGTTTTACTTTGTACATGGGGGTCAGGAGTTCTAAGATGGAGGAAAGTGGGCCTGATCCTGTTCTTCCTCCTTCTTCTTCCTTACCTCCATGTTCTTGGTGATGTTGGCATTTTTCTATTGGTTTAGGCTGGGGACACACTGTTCAACGTAGATGACAGATATTGGCACATTATTGTAAATATAGTACACGTAGTTTCTGGTATATAATGTTTGTACCATCCCACTGAGGGGCAGAGCCCCACACGCTGCCCTGCAGGACAGACCTGCGGCAGGGCAGCAGAACATGTTATAGATAAGCAAAAATAAACAACCTTGAAAACAGCACAGACGAATTATGGCTTCTTCTTTGGCAATGGGGCAGAAAGACAGAGACTTTCTACAATCTCGGAATCACCAATACCACAGATTCCGACACAGTACAGCCACACAGCTGTAACTGAGCACAGACCTCAGAGGTAAGGGGCACTGCAGTTATAATTCAGATGTAAATTCAGCTGACAGCCCTGGTCCAGGTGGAGATGGGATACTGACTTGGTTTCCAAAGCTCCCAGCAGAGCAGCAAGCTACCTCCTAGCTTTTATTTTTCATATTGTTAGGGTTCCATGTGCTAATCTTAAGTATTAATAGACATATGACCTCCCCATATAATTTTTGGAAAATCAGCTACACCAGAAGCTTTAAGGTAAGGTGATGACTGAATCGGCTGCTTGACATTACAATGTAGCTGACACATTTTCCAAGTTAGGGCCATAATCAGTATGGAACAGCCCCAGCTTTGCCACTTTCCCTGGTTTCAGTGGATTAGATTGGTATGAGTGAGTGTGTGACTTCATTTGCAGGAGAGCCGTGTGGCAGAGAAAGAAAAGGGATGATTTCTACATGTAGATTCTGGCAGTTTATTCACACGTGAGTCAAATATGATTAAAGGAGATAGGAGCTGGTACCCAAGCCTGTTTTAGTGACCTGGAAGACATAAGCAGGTTCTCTGGGGCATTGCACTGCACCAGAGCAGTCTCTTACACAACCTTCCCAGCCCTGTGGCTGCCGCCGAGCTGAGCCGCAGCTGTTCCGCACCGCCACCTAGTGCCGCGCGGGATGGGTCCTCGGAGCGCTCGGGACGCGGCTTCTCCCTGCTTCTATTGCACCGAAAAGCAATGGCTTTGCAAGGAGAAGAAATGTTTGCATTTGACAGCAGTGGCAATTAAACCAACAGATAGGAGAAGAGCATTTGATCCATAGGATTTGAGCTGTTAGTTTATTCTAAATGCGACAAAAATTGTGCAGCGAAGCAGTAACTGGTTCCCAGGCAGTACGCTGAGTTCTACCCCACATTCAGGTCTTGGTCTGGGGAATCATAATACACAGATTCCATTTGCTTTTAATGTCAGTGTAAAAAACTATGCCCATTTATGTTCCATGGAAAAAGAGCCCCCAAATAAACATAACATGTAAATTTTGCTGGTGCTCTTTTAGCATGAATTAAAATACCATTCACTTAATCATAGGCCTGTTAAAATGGAAACCTTGCTGACAAGTTATTGGCAAGTTCCCCACTTGATGAACCTGCTATATAGCAAACTTCCATGATTTATAAATCTCTGAGGATGAGAGGGGAGAAGAATGATACAGTCCTAGAAAAATCAATAACCTCCTTCTATAATCTTTACCTGTCTAGAAAGCAACAAACCATTTTCCATCCTACTTTTTAAAACTTTAATATTTTGGAAAGTGTTGGATTATTACTGGATTTTTTTTTGGAACTGATATTTTTTCTCAATTTATTAAAAAAAAAAAGGATTAATGAAAACCTTATGCTTGAGAAATGTAGTAGTTTGGAGGAGTGGTGAAGCCTTTTTTATCCTGTAACAAATTAATAACTGAATTCTTCGCTTTTGTAATCATAATTCTTATTCTGGTTCTCCATTTGCTTTTTTGGACGGGACATAATGAGAAGTTACTTTGTACCTGCTAAATTCTTCCCATCGTGTCCCTTTTGATGGGTTCTGCTCTGTTCTGTTTCACAGCACACATGTTTGGTGGTGTGCTTTTGCATTCAACAGAAAGTTTTGGAACAATCCCTTAATTCGAACCAGACATCTCTTCCCACATCCTTCTCTCTAGCTGACTCTCTAGCCAGAGGGCTGTGTGATTAAGGGATATGCTCTTCCCTCAGCAGCACCCAGCGCAGGCCAAACTCACTTGTAGGGGGAAAAATGGTACTTAAAGCTTTCTACTCCATGTGTGTGGGAAAAAATGAGCACATTCTACCCCGGGGGAATTCTCCATCATTTGTGCTGAATACTGGGTGCCCTCTAGAAGGCAGCCTGTAGTTTGAGCAGAAGCTGTGAGGGTGCATGCGATGCAGTGATAACCAAAAGCCATTTTGTGTGATAAACCTGTTTTACATATAAAAATCTCTGCCCACAGATCCATGTCTGTAGGAGGTCAGTTTCCTTTCTGTTATTCCAGGAAGCAAGTGTAATAACACACTATGTAACAGGTCAGAAATACATGTGTCTAGGCATTGCTAAGTGCTTTTATTAGAATCAAGTGAGACAATGCTGAACAATGCCATGGTGCCTTCATTTAGTACATTCACTGACCCATCTCAGGCTAGTGTTTTTATGTGGATCTGTACAGACTCCCATAAATACAAGCCTCAGTCCCTGTCTCGCCATTCACAAAGGAGATATTATGGCAGTGCTGTGGGTTTTTCCTGTTTCACACATTGTGGCCTGTCTTGGAGGATAATGTTGTCCATATCTATTATTTCCTATTGGAGTTCCTAAACTGGAAGCTGACATTTAGTAATAGGTAAGACTCTGCAATAGAGGCACTTATGAAATACAGCCAGAGTCTGTAAATACAGAAACAAAGATTGTAAGAAATTCAGTGGTTTTCTCTGTCACTCCTTCAATTTAGAATAGACTTCAGCAATGTCTTACTCCATTTTAGCCTGCATAGGACACAGACCTGCTGTTCTTGTCTGTGGGTTTATCTCTCATCATCTAGTCAATAAAATGATGCAGAAGAGAGGGAAAAAGTACATGAACAAACATGTAGATGATTCTTAATTCTTATGTAATTCTTGAAAAGCTTCCTAAATGCATGGCCTATAAATGTCCTGTTAAAGCAGGCAGTCTTAAGAAAATGCATATTTTTAGCTCTGGAATGTATGATTCATTTTTTAGAAAGTACTATTTCTGTTGCTGCTACTCGTGGGCCTTTCATCACCTCCTCTCTGTATTTCTGCCTTTTCTGATCTTAGTGACAAAAGATAGGATTCCCATTAATGCAGCTTTTCCATGCCACAAAATGCTACAGTGTTAGCTGTGGGTTTGTTGAACACCCCAAAGTGTCCTGCTCCATTTGACTGGGTGTGCTGCTTGGGTAGCAATGACTATGGAGCCCTGATTCAAGGAAGGTTTTTACAGTTCAGCAAGCCTGTCAGGCAGCTGTGCATATAAAAGGCAATACAAAAAGGATAGAGATCCAAAACCACGCTAGGAGGGTAGCAGGTGGAGCACAGGGCAGGCTTTAAAGCCAGACAGGAACTTTTAGGCTCACCCAGGCCAAGTTGACTGGGAGAGTATGGCCTTGACTACCGGAGCTTAAAAAAATCAGCTGATGTACTGGTAGCTGATAACAGGATTGAGGCCATAAATTGCAACTCACCACTAAATTCTCCCTTCTTAGCACCTTTCTTTCTACCTTGATCATGGTTGGGAAACTTCTTCCTTTGATTTAAAAATAGCTCTGTATGCAGTACTGTCCTAACTCTTCACACACTGCCACTATTTCTGAAAGTGTTTTCATCTGTCCATTTCTGCCATGGAATATGACCCCCTTCTTCCTTTCTCTCCTCCTGCCCTGGCTGGGAGATTGGAGTTGATTATGAATGACTTGCTTATGATTGCTGTTCTTTGCCCATTTCATTTCCACTTTGACAGTGGCAGGTCTCAAATCATTGCCTGCAGCACCCAATGTCAGCGTGACAAATCTGAGATGGCAATGAAAGTTCTGGATGTGAGAAGACTGACCCTTCAAGTTCAGAGTTTGAGTGCCAGCTTAGTTAGAAAATTAGAAGTCCTGATGAGGAAAAGGAGAAGGAGCACATTGGAGAGCTGACCTAAGCTATTGACTTCAGAAAGAGCTAAAATTTGTTTGAACCAGGGCTTGGAGCAAACCTTAATCTTCACAGAAATTTTATAGGTTCAGAGAAGGATTAGAGTCAAGGATGAGGACATGGACAGCATAGTGCACAATGTGAACTCCAGATATAAGTGAGGAAGCTACACACACAATCTTCCTCTTGAGCTCAGACATCCCAGGTATCTTCCTGCAGAGCAGGCATAGCATGCTGCATTGCTCTGTTCAGCAACAGCTTGTAATATTTTCCTTGGTTTCTGAACATTGTGCAGATGGTGGCCTGAGGGAATCTGTTACCCCAGGGAATGCTTTAATACCTGTAAGATACTGGGATGAATGCTGTCAATGTCTATGAAATCCTGTGGTCCTGGATGGTTTGAGAGGAGACAATTTTGTTTCATCCTCAAAACCAGAGCAGGGATGAGGAATCTGTAGGTACATTGTGTTACAATATGCAGTCTTGGTGGCCATAGATACATTTTCAGACATAGTGATTCTCTAATTAAAGGGAAGGTGTTATGAGGATTATGTGATTCCAGCTTATTTGAAAGACTGTGAGAGAACAAAGCTAGCCATTAAAAAAAAATCACCAAAATACTAACAATAGCAGAATTGTTCAGGGGAAGGAGCAAAAACATTAGAATGTACTTGAGTAGGTATTTGTGATCAGTCACTGCATGGGTTCAAGCTGAAGGAAGGGAGAAGGAAGTGGAAAGCCCGTAAGAAATAGCCCCACATTTCTGGAAATCTGGGCTATTGCAGCCTGTAAACAGCGAGGTAAACTGAGGATCTTCACTGAGTTAACACTGAATCTGGCACAATTCATTACTGATGATAGGAAATACAGTTACTTTATTTACCATGAACAGAAGAAGTGAAAGCCCTCTGTGATGATTTCACTGGGCTGAAGTTGCCTTTGTCAGAATATTTATTTGCAGATGCCAGTTAGGACAAATGCTTAAGGACATTATCCATCTCCAGTGCTATTCCTCTGTCAGTTGAACCAGGTGTTAGAGGGATTCACGAGCATTCATAAGACTGTTTATAAAGAGATTGTAAGAGGCAAATGGGAAGGCTGCAGAAAAGCAGTAACCAATAATCCAAGAGGATTCTGTGGCTCCTCTTTGAAGGAACATTTTGAGAGCTTCTCTTTGGAGGAACCACTAAAGATACATGATCACAGCCCAAATCTCCTAGTTTGGGACAATTAGCTCCTTGGAGCAATGGAAGCAAGAATGAGCAAGAAGGGAGTATCTTCTCATTTGTGTTGTGCACTGTCCAATTGAACTGGCTAGCTGAAACAACTCAGACATATCTGAGAACCTCTTTCATTTTACTTGTTCTTTCAGAACAAGGGTGAATTGTGGAGGAAATTGAACTGTCTGTTGAATCATGACATCTGATAGAAAATCCAGAAATCCAGCCGTTCTCTTGGTTTACTACCTGGGTAAAAAGTTTATTTATATGAAATGCTGGGTTGCTTTGCAAACTACTCCAGCAGGCCAAGCCAAGCTGGTCTTCTAGCATCATGAATTTATGTCTTTCCTGTGGCTTCCTGCCGGCATCCTCTCCATTGAACTGTATTTACATTAGCTCTGTAAAACATTAGTTCATTCAAGTGTCTGAAGTGAAGCACTCACTTACTCCGTGCGCTTTGTCCTTGACTGTTGCCAGCTGGTGAGAAGGTGGTTGGTGGCCTTTCCCAGCTGGGCCCTGCCATTCTGGATGTAATGAGAATTAAAGCCACTGATTCACTGGGGCTGCTCAGGTTCAATTTTGAATTGTCTTCACTAGTTCAAATGCAAAATATTGAACAATTAATTTCTTCAACTGGGATTGAAAGGTAAATCCTTTATTTGAAAAATAAATGCCTTCAGCAGGCATTGCCTTTGGCATCAGATCTTGGCATCTTTCAGTCCATATACTGGTAAACTAATCTGGTTGATGGTTCACTGCATTTCAGTTTGCTTTTTTTTTTTTCTTCTGTAGGTTTCAAAGCTCTTTACAATGTGGAAGGGTTTTCATTTTATGGAAGGCAGAAATGGAGGGAGGAAGAGGCAGATTGTATTGTCTAACCTACTATAGATGCTCATGTGAAGTGTCTTGAGTTTGATGAACCAATAGGATGGTCTCAAGGTCTCCTACTGACAGAACTAAGACAACTTCTGTATGAATGAAAAATAAAGGAGGTTTGATGCTCTTTGGTGTGCTCTGGTGCAGAAACATTCATGATGGAATTAAAGTCATAAATTCTTCTACATGTTCTAAAGGGCTTTCTGGAGGCCAAGATTTGTTCTATTTCAAGAGAATATTTGAATTAGGATTTTTCATGTTTAAATTTGTTAAATGTGAGATTTGTTAAATCTCATTTAACAAATGAAATGAGATTTCTCAGAGAACTATCCCGGCTTTGGAACATTTAACTATTTCAGTGTTAATATGCAGACTGCAGTATAGCAAAACTTTTCTGATCTAAAACACTAATCTGCATGTCAGGAGAATTCACTTTCTGGCTTAGTGTTTCTTCCTTTGAAAAGCACAATAGCACTTACATCACCAGGGTATCAGAGCTGTGTAAATAGACTCAAGATGCTTGGATACAATGTTGGAAGGAGCTAGTAAATACCGCTATGTCTCTTAGTATTGTTGTTTCAATTTTATTCCTTCCTCGTTCTTAACTTGCTCAGATTTTATCTTCTGTCGAAACCACATGTAGAGAATAAGGAAATGTTTTCTTGGCTTTGTGGGAGGCAAGCAAAGGAAGTTTCTTGTAGGGCTGTAAGGATGGTCCGCAACGAGGGCTACTGGTATGACCTTCTTCCCTAGGGGGTAAAAAAATCCCCAAACAGAAGCATATTTTTCCATTACTGCTGTGGTACCTACCAGTGGGGCATTGATATTCATCAGGGCATCTGTGTAACACCTCCAAGATTTGAAAGAAAAATTAAGATAAATTAATGAAAAATTGTTTGTTTAAATTTGCTCTACAGGTGTTTGCACCTTTGTGGGAAGCCATTTCCACAAGTCAAAACCACTGTAGAACTGCAGTTTTCATGGAGGTAGCTCACCTCTCCCTCCTGGACATACAGGCAACTGCTGCCCTCTCTCATATCTGAACAGTTTCCCAGTATTGTGAGCCTGGGATCTCTCTGAAGCAGGTCTCTCTTTCTGAATCTTAAATGTATCAGCTCTCCTATCCTGGCTGAAAATACATCCTGCCTTCCATGTTGACTGATACACCCCTGGAAGGATTTTCTTGGAGAAGGTGCAAGTGACGCCTATGAAGATGAATTTCAACTTGCCTGGGAACTTGATCTTATTTTAATTAAGAATGTATTGACTACTTTAGTCTATGGGGTCATGGCTGGTCAGCAATGAAAGAACTTAAAACACTCTGGAAGCCCACTTTGGACCTGTCAAAGAGCACTGTAAGCACTTCTGTTTATTTACTCTCCCCTCCCTTCTCTTTGGTGTAGATTAGAGGTAAAATTCTCCAGAGAGTGGATCCTTTATTAAGATTTCTGATACCTCCCAGACTGCAGAGGCTGGGATTATCACATGAAGGGTGTCCTGCTATTTTTGCCTCTGGTCCACGCCCTTTGAAGGGACCCTGGAACCCTTTACAATAGCACAGATTTATGAGCACTGTGCAGCCTGCCAGAGCCTTTCTGAGATGCTTCCATAAACTAATTATGGGAAACTGCCCCAGGCTTCAGTCATTACAAATACATTCTTAGCATTTCATGAACAAAGCTTTGTTTCCTCCTTCTGTTCCTATAGGATATGATCTGTTTCCTGGCAGATGTTTATTCTAAAACATCATATGATTTGTTGTTAAGGATAGTAAGTGAAATATAGTGTGTCACCTATGATAAGTCACAATGTGAATCCTGAAATCCCAGCATGATCTCAACTTCTCCAATGCCTAAGAAATTGCTTTTTAAGATTTTTAGCTTGTTTACATTCATCTAATTAGAGACTGGGCACTTGGAGTTCTGTAGTTTGTCGTCAAGCCTTCCTTTTCAACACTGTCCTAGCATGGCTTTTGACCAAAAGCCATTACCCACCACCAGCTGCTTGGGCACCTGAACAAAATGAGCTGATCCATCCAACTGCTTGCACCTTGCTGGCTCGAGATGCTGCCCACAGGGTAACAGGAAAGGCAGACAGATCCAGGAAAAATAAGAGTGTCTGTTGGCCCCAGTGAGGGTGGGTGGCACAAGGAATTTGGACTGGATGGGGAGCGTGATCCCAGCGCTGGAGTGCGGCCGGGCTCTGTGGCACCGCCCATGTGGGTCTGCATGTGAGAGATGTGCGTGCTCTCCATGGGCCCATCAAAAACACTGCCCTGGGAAACACCTGTGCCCTGCAGGCAAGAGCACAGGATCAAGGTGGAATAGAGACCCCAAATTAATTCATCCTCATGGAAAAGACTGGGGAACCTTCTGGTTCAGACAGGTGGTGAGGGTATCACCATTTACCTGATTATCTAAGGCCAACTGAAACCAGGTATGCTTCAGATTGCCTAGCCTGTATCATTAATTACTTTCATTACCTCAATGAAAGGTTTGACATAAGTCATTCATCTGACCTATAATTTTAACTTGCATTTTGCCAGTGAGCAGGGTGATTGTAAAGCACTTCAGCTTGTTGCTGCTGTTGCATGTGGAGGATATCAACTGGCATCCTAATTCCTGTTAAGACCTGAACTCCCTGTGTGTGTTTTAGATGCAATGTGCAAGTGTACATTTAAGATACATTTAAGATTCATTAAGGTACATTTAAGATTCAGTACTCATACAGATCTTGATTTTAAAGGAGCTGAAAAGTCCAGGGTGGAGTTCTTTCCAAGGCTTTCAGCTGGTGTATAGGCCAAGTGCCAGATGATCTGCTATAGCAAAAGGTTTTGAACAGTTCCCTGAAATTCTACAGCCATCTTCCTGCTATAAGGTTTTGAGCTGCCAAGTAAAGTGCACTGGGAAAAGTAATATGCAGAAGGCCGTCCATATTCTCCATCTGTAAATTCTTAAGAACAAAGATTCCAGAAGAACAGATATATCTCATTTGGGGTAGTATTATTACTGAAGTTCTGATTCAAATTAGCCCGCTCTTAATCTCCCCCTTTACTTTTTAGTGGATTTTTTTGTTGTTGTTGATTTGTTCATTTTTATTTGGTTTTCAGGCTTTTTGTGGGTGTGGGGTTTTGTTTTGTTTTCTATTTTTAATCTCTCACAAGGTATCTAGGTTAGTAATGCAGGCTGGCCATAACAGGATGTTTACAGTGCAGTCTTCTGCTGTGCAGGTAATTTTTTCCCCTACAAGTTATGGGTCTGGAATTTTTCCTCAGAGATAGAAGCTAGAAGAGAATCTAAAATCCCTCCTCCCCCTGCCACACAGAAGAGGAAATACTGAGAAGGTTTTCTGTGGTGTGAAGATCTTTGAGGGCAGAAGGTCTCTTACAAATGCTGCTGGAGATGACAGTAGCTGCAGAGGAGTCAGTGAGGAAAAGGATATTGAGAGATTATGTGAACATACATGTAGGTAAGTGCTGGTACATCCCTAGACAAGCTGAGGTGGGTTAGGAAGGAATTGTAGGGTTCTCTTTGTGTATCTCACCCCATGAGGAGGTGTGCAGGCAGGGAGAGTCCTTTGCTAACATGGATGGTGGTTAACTGATGTCCATTAGCTGAAGCTCTGTCTTGTGACCTGATAGCTTTCTACTAATTCTTGACTTTGGTGTAAATTATTTTAAAAAATGAGGGATCAGAGAAACAGGCTGTGAACCCCTGGGAATACTGGAGAAGAAGCACAACACAACCTCCAGTTTGAAGTGGTTATGATTGAGGTGTACAGGGCAGGGAATGATTTGGTCAAGCAAAGAATTTGTGGACTTAGCTGTCTGTGCATGTGACTCTTCTGATTATTTTTCCTTTTCTCAGCATCATAGGTTGGATCTAAGCCTATTCCAGACAACCTTAACTTCCCCCTTCCTTATTTCCCACAGTAAATGTTAAAAAAAAACCAAATAATAAATAAATTGCAGGCTCGAACTTTCCTTTAGGACTTAGAGGAAAAATTCTCTCCCTTCCCTCCCTACTCAATTTCTCACACTCTTCCAGCCTGTATTGGAAAGATTGTCAGCCTTTCCTCCTGAAAGCTGATGTTGAAAGAAGGGCCCAGAAAGAGAGACAAAGAATTCCCACAGAAGAATGGGGCAGAGGTGATCCTTATGATCCTTCTGGAAGGGGAAAATGAGGGAGGCAGGGTAGGCAACTTTGCAGCTGAGGTCCACCATAGTGTGGCACAGTGCCAAACATAAATCTCAGCTTAGTGCCCAGGAAAAAAAAAAAAGGATTTGGATGACTTTTGGTATAAATGTGCTGCAGGGGCTTCATTCTGCTACAAGGCTTTTAGTTAACCCTACCCACAAACTCATCACCTGCAGTACAACAGGACTGCCTCCTGTTCCAGAGCCAGCTTGAAGGGCATTTCTCTGTGTTGCTCTGCACAGCATGGGCAGCATGAACATGCTTTTCTGCTCTGCCCTTGCTTCACAGGGCATCTCTGTGCCTGTGATCTGATACCATCATGTTCCTGTTTCAGCAGCAGGAAAAAAAAGTATTTTAGTGCCACTAAAGCTCATGAGCCACAGGCTCCTCCACTACAGCTTTTCCACTGACAGGCCACTGACTGCTATCCAGACACAGGCGAAGAGCTGTCTTATTTATGACTTCTTTGTGAAAGCATGAGTTGAAACAGCCCTGGCTGTTTCAGCTCCTTCCATCTACTTCCACTCCACAATAAACCAAAGGTAGAAGCAATACATTTGGTCTCACCTAATTAATATCTGGCAATGTGGAATAACTCTTACTATAATGCTGATATTTTGTTGTATTTCTTACAAAGTAAGTGCTCTCCTTTCCTTTTAAGTCCATTCCACATCCTGACAGACTTCTCTATCTTATGTCAGTAAGAAAGAGTCACTTCTGGAGCTAAAAGATTGGTAAGAGGCTGAGATAATATGAACTGGGAGTAAAGACTGAGAGAGTCAGTTTGGTTTAGTCTAGGAAAAAGAACATGGCAGGAGCAGAGGTGGGAAACATGATGATGATGTTTGAACATTTTCAGTGGTGTTACATAGTGATCAGTTGAAAAGGTCAGGATGGGGTACAGCAAGGAGAAATCAGCCCAAGGTCAGCAGACTTATATTAGATATATAAGGAAGGTAGAAAAAAAACCCCAAAAAAATCTTTGTAGCTGTAAGGGTAGTTAAGTAATGGCTGTCTAGGGACTTGTAGAATTATTGCTCTTACAAGGTTCATGAGAAGGCTGGATAGGTGAAAACTGAAGAAATAGGATCCTAAAATTTCACAGCATTTCCACGGTAACTTTTGTGGATCACCAGCAATTCAAGTTCTTTTTAGTTTTGACTAGTTTCAGCTGCTTGCAATCACCTGTCTTTTCATTTTCTCTCCCCATGTTCCCACATATATGTGTTTTCCTTTATCCTCTATTCCTCTTGAGCCATTTTGTATTGCCAGATGAAACACTGAGTAATTTTAGTCTTTCTGTAATTTCTATACATTGAATTTGGACATTGTTATTGTAGAGTATCAAAGCTCAGAATTTAGCTGTTGTTTTGTATGGCTTCTAGCATACCAAGATTTTTGTATTTTCTGTCACTGAAACTCCAAATGATCATAGAATATATGATTCTAGAATCACAGAATATGCTGAGTTGGAAGGGACCCATAAAGATCATCAAAGGCCAACTCCCGGCCCTGCACAGCACCATCCCCAAATCACACCATGTGCCTGAGGGTGTTGTCCAAACACTTCCTGAGCTCTGTCAGGCTTGGTGCTGTGACCACTTCCCTGGGGAGCCTGTTCCAGTGTCCAACCACCCTCTGGATGAAGAACTTGTTCCCAATATCCAATCTAAACCTCTCCTGACCCAGCTTCAGGCCATTCCCTCAGGTCCTGTCACTGCTCACCACAGAGAAGAGTTCAGTGCCTGCCCCTCCTTTCACCCTCACAAAGATGAACTACAGTGATGTCTGTCCTCAGTCTCCTCCAGGCTGAACAGCCCAAGTGACCTCGGCCCCTCCTCATACGGCTCCCCTAAAGGCCCTGCACCATCTTCATAGCCCTTCTTTGCACACTCTCTAATAGCTTTATATTTTTATTATATTTGTGTTGCCCAAATCTGCAAGCAGGATTTGAAGTGAGGCCACCCCAGTGCAGAGCAGAGCAGGAAAAGGCTACAGGAGAAATAATAATAATAATAATAATAATAATAATAATAATAATAATAATAATAATAATAATCACTATTATCACTTCTACAAATAACTCAGCTTTATCTTTGGCTGTAGTTAAGCATTAAAGAGAGCCAGGGATGTTTGTGGTGTTGAGCTGGATGAAATATTACCTCTTGGCTACGGCAGGATAACGGCAATGTGGAAGGTACAGTGTGTTTCAGTTGAAAGGTCCATGACTGATTATGTAAAACTGCATGAGAAACACATTTGGTGTTTCATAAGTATTCACCAGAGAGCAGCAGGTCAGCAGTAAGATCTCATGCTTTGGAAGGATACACTGTGCTACATGCATTTTTGAGCTAGTGTAACCAGTTTTTTTTAAAGGAATCCACTGGAGACATGTGATGCAACCAGACCTGATGTGTCAGCTACCCACATCAGCTGCCCAGTGAGGCAGGACCAGCACTGTAAGTTTGTGTGTGCTCAGACCCTGACCCTGAATGAAACAGATTGGAGGCAAAAGGAGAAGTGAGGGTTAAGTCATATGTCCTGCTTAGCTACTCAGTGTCTTTGAGCAAACCACAACCATCATGTGCTAGACTTTCCAGAGGCATTACTGCCCCTAATGAGGAAGAAGAGGCTTAGTTCCTCCTCTGTCTGAATAGTACGACATGTTGCTTCTGCATTAGCATCCAGACTTACAGCTCAAACAGTGTCATGTAGCACAGCAGAAAACACAGCCAAGGTTTCCTGTGGGAAAGCTGGCAGCCCTCAGGAACCTGCTCCACCTTGCTCCCTGCCTGCAGCCAGGCAGCCAGCCCAGAGCCCCCTGACAGTCTTCCACTCCTTAGCCTAGGACTGTGACCCTGCCATCACCCTGGGCACTGACTGTCCTGGGACTTGTTGGAGCACTGTAGCCCAGCAAGCACTGGGACAATCCCTTCAGGGCAGCAGTGTCTGGCTGGGGAGTGTGTGTGCTGAGCTCTTGAAACACCTCTGTGTCTAAAGCAAATACCCTCAAGCTGAGGCAAGTCAGAAGTTAGGGGTTGCTTGCAAAGGTTGAATTGTGACATTTTTAAGGACACTGAGACTCATTCAGTGCATGCTTTGGCAGTGTGTCCAGCCTGTTGCAAGCATGTTTTCTGAGCTAGTGGCTGAAGGTGAAGGCAACATCAGCCCTCTTAACTCAATGTGTGTAGGCATTGTTTGGAGGTAATGGGAAGCCAGGACCAGTGACTGACACAGAGATTTCCATGGCAGAGTATCTGGCATTAAGTGATGGCTGCTGCCCTTGGGTTGAACTGCCTCTGCCCAAGTTGAACCATTATGTGAGAATAATGGTCAAGATTTGGTGGAGTATTTGATTTTGAGGCTTATGTGTAGATAATGTGGGGAACATGCCCTTTTTAAAGCATTTAAACCTGAACATGTGGCCTGTTTGTTCTCCCTGCTTTCCAGAGTCCCCTGGAGGTGTAAAACTTTCTGTGATGCTTCCTCCTCCCCTTGCAGTTTTTCCCCACCACTGAGGTACTTACCAGCTGCTGCTTTTTAGCCTTTTCAGTCAGTGAGGCAGTAAGAAGAATTGCAATTTAAACTAGCCCATAGGATGCTGATGACATTTCCCCCTAATGTATTTTAGACCATGCTAACTCAAGCCATCTTGTATCTACCCAAAGTTAATGCAGACAAGGCAAGCTTTGATCTTTCCAAAAGTGCAGTAGTGTACGTCTGCTGTAATGTGATGTCTCTTCTATTATTGCTGAGCCTGGAACACAATAACATCTTATAGAGGGCTTTGGAGTTTAGACTGCAGCCCATTTATTTATTTTGCTGGAGCAGTGTCCCATAAGAAAAATCCTAGGCTCGGTTTAAAGAGCCAGACAGTGGAGCAGCTGTCACATTTAGATGTTCCTTTTGAAACAATACCCTAATGCTACATCACTTTGCTCTGCTGGGTTCTGCTTCTACTTGCCAATGGCAGAAATCACAAGATCAGAATTAGTGAAAGGGCTTTCGGGATGTTTAGTGCACAACATGTTGGAAATGAAAACACCGACTCAACTCTGCTGAAAAAGCAGCTCTCTGGTTCCTAGGTTTCTTCTCGATCAGTGGACAGAGGCATTACCTCACACTCAGTGTGGAGTCAGGCTGTGTGTCTCAGACTTCTGCAGGAAAATAGTAACATTACGCTTACAGCAAATATTAATAGTGACAAATGTATGTCAAAAATTTAGACCATCTAGTGCCATGGAAAGGGCCTTGAGACTCCAGTATTTATAGAAAAGGAAAAAAGAGACATGTCTGTGAAAAGAATCTTAAAACATTTTTGGAGCCTACAGATAGCCCAAAATAACAGCTTAAAACCGTATGGCTTGGTGTATTTACAGCCTATTGATGTTTCATGATTAAAAAAAAAAACAAAAAAAAAAAAACCAAAAAACCCAGTATTTTGTAATAATATATTCTGTAGGAGTTTTTTTTTTTTTTAAAACTGCTTTTAGTGTAGAATTTTAATGCTGTTTTACTTGCTCCACTTGCGGAGCTTCTCCTCCTGCTCCCAGTTTTGAAAAATACAAAAATCATAAATATAAACAGGTAAAAGCAGCTGCATATTGCAAAGGGGCTTGGGGTGAATAACTTTTTTATTTATTAAAAAACTGAAACCATGACTGACATTGGTAAACAAAAACCTGAAAAAAATTGGAAAGCAAACACTTGAAATTTATTCTGTAAAGTGAGCTTTCAATTTTCATTACTTGAGTAGAGCAATTTATCTAAAAGTTCTGTTGTTGGCTTCCCTGTGATATTAGGCACCTCTTACAGACTGCTGAACATCCTAAGTCCAAAAGGACTTAGCAATTTAGCACCTCTGTTAAACTTCTAAATTTTACTTGCTGTCTTAAAATCAGCGATTTCTACAATACAACTATGTGCAGCAATTTTGGAATCTGGAGTTATGTATTCCCATATATCTGTATATATCTGTCCAAGATAGACACTGAGATACAGGGTAAAGGGAATTCTGCAGTATTTATTAATTTCCTGATGAATCCCTTCACAATGTTAGTACTTTTTGGATTTGTGAACTTCCTGAGATCTCTCTGTCACATTGCTGCAAAATCTGTGATTCTTGCCGTGAAAATTAGGGCTAGTTTGACAAGGAATACATGCATTTTTGCTAGTAATTATAGGAACAGCACATTTGGCGAGCTGTCATTTGACAGGGGTACAAGTATGGCAGGTCAAGCAGGGTGACAGAAATTACTGGGAGCAACTCTGCTCTTTCAGCCAAGTTTGGCTTTTAAAGGACCAAGTCAGCAGTAATAGACCAAAATAAAAGTCTAAGTCTTAACGAGAACAGCCAAGACTTTGTGTGATACTCTACCTAATTGCTTAAATCTTTCTGATTACTGCTTTCTGTGTTTATTATGAGTGAATACAGAATTTCTGAGCTCTTGCTCTGAATATGAACCCACAGCCCTGCGTATGTGCAGCTGTTAAGATTCATTCAGAACTTACTTTGTGCAAAGGGATATTCTATTGGATAAACTGAGAAATATCAGGTGTTGACAGAGCTGAAAACATAACATATGCTCAGGGACAAGGCAAAGGCTGTGGACCCAATGGGAAGGCTGAAATGACTTAACTATGTGATCATTGAAAAGCCTGCACTGCAGGAGCTTCATATCTTCAAGATTTTTATGAGATACCAACAGCATAGGTCTATGTTTTTGCAGAATGATTCAAAGCCTGGAAACCTTACCTTGGGGATAGAGATATAAGAGGCTTGATCTATTCATTTTAGCAAAGAGAAGGTGAAGAGGTGGCTTGGTCAGAACCCACAAGACTTTAGTGTGGTAGAAGGTTTCTGTGAACAAAGAACTCTTTTATGCAGCAGGGAGAAGCATAATAAACCCTGTGTCTGGAAGCTGCAGCTCAGTTTATACAGATGGGAACTGAGGTGCAAAATCATGGGCTTAAGGCAGGAATCACTGGCAGAAACTCTATGCCTGGTGTTACACTATGGATCAGACTAGGTCATCACAACCAGCAGTCTTGGCTTTGAAATCTGTGTGCCTATGATTAACGTGATTCCCACATTATATGCACACATCAGCATTGCATTTAGTCACTGAAGAAGAGAGAGAATGTATTCAATTAGCTCTTGGCTTTCTGCCTAAAAGGGGAAAATGAAGTGAGATTTTGTGTAAGGACAACCCTGGTAACACTGAAAAACATCACGGAATTACTAGCATTTGGGCAGATTGGAAAGGTTTTCAAGGCCCAGCACAAAAGACCCTGCAGAAAGATCTCTGTTCAGTGAGCTGCACAGAAAGAAGGCCAGAGCAGCACCATGGAAAGGGACCTGGGGGTCCTGGTTGATGGAAAGTTGAAGCTGAGCCAGCAGTGCCCTGGAGCCAGCAGGGCCAACCCTGTCCTGGGGCATCAGGCCCAGCATCACAGCCGGGCAGGGGAGGGGATTGTCCCCTCTGCTCTGAGCTGGGGCGGCCTCACCTCCAGCGCTGGGGGCAGTTTTGGGTGCCACCATATAAGAAAAATACAAAACTATTAGAGGGTGTGCAAAGAAGGGCTATGAAGATGGTGCAGTGCCTTGAGAAGGCTGAGGTCCCTTGGGCTGTTCAGCCTGGAGAGGAGGAGGCTGAAGGGAGACCTCACTGCAGGTACAGCTTCCTCATGAGAGGAAGAAGAGGGGCAGGCACTGAACTCTTCTCTGTGGTGAGCAGTGACAGGACCTGAGGGAATGGCCTGAAGCTGGGTCAGGGGAGGTTTAGATTGGATATTTGGAACAAGTTCTTCATCCAGAGGGTGGCTGGACACTGGAACAGGCTCCCCAGGGAAGTGGTCACAGCACCAAGCCTGACAGAGCTCAGGAAGTGTTTGGACAACACTCTCAGGCACATGGTGTGATTTGGGGATGGTGCTGTGCAGGGCCGGGAGTTGGCCTTTGATGATCCTTATGGGTCCCTTCCAACTCAGCACATTCTGTGGCTCTGTGATACCATACATGGCTTAGCTGAGGCCCTGAAAATCATATTACAAGCTTGGATAAATAAATCAGAGGTAGACAGGGCAATATTAGTACCCTTTATTTCACTCAGATCTTGCTTAAATAGAATGGGAAATATCCTTTTTTTTTTTTTTTTTTTTTCTGGGATGGTCTTATTTAAAATGGGTGGTATGGATTATTATGATGGTGATGAGAAGGAACTGCATTTTTTCCAGGTTTAAATGTTTTTATTTACTGGAAAACCCTTAAGTTCTTGTAGGAACATGAAGAGAGTCACTTTAAAGTGTTCCCGACTCACATCACAGGAATTCATTGCATTGAAAATGCAGTTTTCAATGCTAAAACAGGTGATTTTCAAACGCAAAGTTACTTGTCTTTGAAAAGGCAGGCAAGTTACCATTTTTTAACCTGCACTTTCAAATCTCATTGAAGTACTTAGAGGGTATTAAAATGAAAATTTTTGGTGATTCAGAGAGAAACAGTTTTAATAATAATCATGGTGCATGAATAACGTTCAGTCCTTTGACAGTTTATTAAAATTGGAAGTACTTTGAAATTGTTTATCTCAGAATCACAGACTGGGTAAGTTTTGAAGGCTCCATAAGGGGTCATCTGGTCCAGCCTCCTTGCTCACGCAGGGTCATCACAGAGCCCATGGCACAGGATTGCGCCCATCCAGGTCCCAAATCTCCAGTGAGGGAGACTCCCCAACGTCTCTGGGCAACCTGTTCCGTTGTTCAGTCACCTGCACAGTAGAGAAGTTCTACCTCATATTCAGGTGGAATCTCCTGTGCATCAGTTTCTTTCAATTGTCTCTTTTCCTTTCCTTGGCAACACCAACCAGAGCCTTGGTCTATCCTCTTTACACCCTCTTTTAATGTGCAGGAGGCTGCATTTGCCTTTGTTGAGTTTCAGGAGGTTCCTCTCTGCTCTTCAGGCCCTTCTGAAGGGCTGCACAGCCCTCTGGCCACTCCTCACAGCTTTGGGTCATCAGTGAACCTGCAGGGGAGGCATCTGCCCCTTCACCCCTGCTATTGATGAATGGGACAAGAAAATCACTTTCTGTCCAATCTTAATTTCTGCTTAATTTCACTCATAGGTGAGTCCTTTCAATACAGCTGTTTATTTTGTTTTTCCATTCTTTCCATTAGAGTCTTGAGTTATTGCAGACCAGCACTTTTATTTGTTGAACATTTCCTATCATCTACCTCCAAGGTCCTCTGTTTAAGCAGTACACTAAGGCATGGACAATTGAACTCATTCATTTGGGAGCCTGGGTTGTTGTTGCCTTCTTTTCTCTCTTGCAAACTGCCATTTTAAAAGATCACAGTTGTTTTTGTCAAGTTGTGTAATGTGGTCTTGGGTTTTCTCATTCTGTTTTCCATTCACCTTGCAAAGGAAGTATCCTGTGGAGTCATGCTTTTGATCTCACCTAGGACGCTGGGTCTGCACTATGCACATCTGAAATAGCTGGTTTAGACCCTTTTCATTTTCATCTTGTTGCTTTTGGCAGGGAAAAAAGTGTTCAAAAGTAAGAGAATTTGTTCGTGTCTGATTTGAAAACTGAATGGCTCACTGTTTGGCTTTTTCCCTTTTTAAAAGTCCTGTACATGGAACTGTTTTTTGAGGGCTTGTGATCATGCATGTAGTTTGGTTTCTGTCTAGCCACAGCAGTTTACCAATTACAAAAAAGTCTTTCAGCACCTGACCCTATATTGAGGGCAAGAGTTGCAGCCTTTAATTGTTTAATTAGGTAGTCCTAGCTTAAAAATATTGAACAGTGCTTTCTCAGGTAACTCTGTTATTTCAGGAAGCATCCCCACAAAATATTTTCACTTGTTTTCCTTTGCTATTTTACCCAGTAAAAGGAGGCAAAGGTGATCTCTGGCAGTGATCAGCTCATCTTCAAAATACTTGCAAATAGCCCTCATCTTCTCAACTAATGAAATAAAAGCCATTCCCTGAATCCTCTTATATACTATGCTGTGTGTGGCTGATGTGCTTTTTGCTGGGGAGCGGTGTGAGTGGTGGTGAAAAAGAAATAAGACCCTGTATCTTTTCATTGCTCCTTTGTTTCGTGGTGAGTGGGAAATCCTTTCATCTGTAAACTTGTGTATTCTTTTTCGCCTTGAAAGGGTGGAGTCAAATAGAACCCCAAGTTGGGTATGAAGGTACTGTAAATACAGTGACAAACTATACACAGAACAAAGACTGCTTGTCCTGACTTCCAATGTCAAAAAAACCCCCAAAACAACAAAAATGAAAGAAACTAAACTAACAAGAAAACAAAAAAGGTGATGAGTAAAGGTGAAAGTCAGTGCATCTAAAACTGCTTGAAATGTATTTTTTTTAACATCACTTAACTGTGGAAGGTCTTACTGACAGATATGAAATTTTGTGAGTTTGCAGATTTTGACATGATGAGGAGAAAATTGAGTGACATTCAGCCACTCCTGCTAGAGGAAGATGAGTTAGTATTTGTTTGCCACCTTTATCAGGCTGTCAACTGATCTCTTCTAGTTTGTTTCTTGTAGGATTTCCAATATTTTTAATTCTATAATGCTGGAAGCAAAAAGATTAAGAGTAAGCTGCTTCAACCTTTATCTTTTCTGTTAGAGATAAACAAGAGTGAACATAAAGTACATCAGTAGCACTTTCAAGGAGGCACTTTTTAGACTGTAGTTTGCTTTTAAAGTCAGCATTGCACTTGGCTCAAATGATGAGATAGTGACATTAAATACCACTCAGGCAGTGTTAATATTTTCAATGCCTTATTAAAAAGGAAAAATGTAAACTAATTCTACTTCTGTTGTGATGAAGTTCCTTCATAACATCTGAGAAAAATCAAGGCTGTTTGAGCACTTAGACAAAATGTAATTTTCTGCTGTTTATTTGGGGCAGGAGCAGAGAGGGAACAATTGTTTAAAATGCTTACTGAGAGTCAGCTAATTTTCCTCATCCCTGTCTGAAAGTTTCCAAAAAGAAGAGCATAAGGAAATCAGGTTGACTTCCATGGTTACCAGAAGCCAATGCTAATGAATACATGTACTGTTGGTTAGTGAAACTCATTATCCCTGTGTGCCAAAACAGAGACAATGGAGACAAAACCCACAGCCTTTCAACTCCAAATATATCACTGGCTAAACTTGCCTGAGATGACTAAGAAAATGATTGATTTAAAGGAATTACAGTGCAATAAAAACCTCTCTTCTTTATCCCCAATCTTGTCCTCTCCAGCATCTGGCACTGGCTGATAGTCTACAGGGCACCTCACTGGCTGCTGTTATTTAGTTACAGGAAAGACAAAATTCTGCAGCAGCTGAGCACTAATGCATTAATTCTGGTAACCCCAATGCAAAGCACTAATCTGTTAATCTATTCATTTTGTAGATAAAGAAAAGGGTGGCACTTTCACTTCAGCATTAATTTAGTCTGCCTTGAGTCCTGCCCATGTCTGTATAGCAGACTGACATATTTCAATTCTAGCAGGCTCATTTGCCACGTGCCTGCTTTATATCCTGAGCTGATCTGACTCCTCCACTCTGTGTTGGCACAGCCCTACCCTGTGCAGTTCACACCTTAGTTCACAGAGTGGTCACTGTGGTCACCCTGTGTTCTAGCTTCTAAGCATAGCAAGCCGTAGGCTATCAAACACTGGGGACACTGCACTTTATCCAAAGAAGGCTCCTCCTGTGAAAATCTGGAAATGAAGACTGGGAAGCAAGAACCAGACCATCTGAGAACTAGACTATCCCCTGTTTTGGGATAAAACAGGATAGATCACCATCATTCCATTACCACAATTTATAATCTGCAATCTTCCTGTATCTTATAGTGACAGATCGTATGAATTACAGCTCCTTCCAAAATGCTCCACAAAAATGTATTGGCTCCAGCTGGTGATAAAAAACATGAGTAAGTTTAAGTAAAGTTAGGCAATCCAATGCTTTGCATTCTGTAGAAGTTAGTGTTTCTTGTAGTTTTCTTTTTACTCTTTGGATGGCTTTGGATGACACTGTTTTCCTGGAGGGTGGATAAGAATATGAAGTTTGTGAGGATAAAGTGGTAATTCTTACTGATACTTATATGAGAGAAAGATGGAAAAAGCCTGTGAACTAGAGCCAATGGGCTGTATAGAGATTTCCTGCTTCTTGTCACAGTATGTTGACTGAACAACTCTGTGTCATGACCCATGTTGTGCCTGGTACCAGCTTAGCTGTATCTCAGCCAGGTCAACCACTGAAGAAAAATGGACTTCAGGAATTTATTCTATTCAGTTTCCAAGTGCAAGGAGAAAGTTCATTTTCCTGGTGCTGCCACAGCTGAGGGAATGGTGTGATAAACGGATATGTTAAACAAGGATGGAAACCAAAGCAGAGTTATGTACTCATGGTGAATAAGTGAGGCATTAGGAAGATATTTCTGTTGGAAGAAACATAGAGGTATTTTTCACTATTCCTCTCTCCAGTTAAACAGGACCTATGCAAGTAAAAGAGCTGCATTAAGAAATACCTTTATCTATGTTCCTAACTCCTTCAACAGAAATCTGACTAGGTCCAAAGATTCACCAAATCTGATCCTGCAGAGAGACAAAAGCAGTAAAGATGTGAGGAAAACCCCACAATTTCAGTAGTTTTTAAGCTGCTGCTTTTCATATTCACTGTAGCCTACTCAATTCTCTGTTACAGTGGGAGAGATGTGATTGTCTCACCCTGGTCATCACAGTGTAATCTGCTCTTTTTCTTTACCTGCTGTCTTTATTCAACAGCCATTTGTATTTCCATCAAAATCTCAATTTAAATTTTTTGTTAGGCTTAGGGAATTTTTGTTGCCAGTCTCAAGAATTCATCTGCTTGTCTTTGCTACAAACCTGTGTCAGATTAGACTAGTTGCACTTGGCCAGACTGCAGTGCCCTTGCCTCTGATAAACAGAGCTTTGCTACACAAACTGGCCTGCTCTCATGAGGCATTACACTCAGCAGAGAAGGTTTGAGCTAGCTGCAGTAAAATCTATTGTCTTGATATAAAAGTCTGCTGTGAGATAAGAATCTTCCTCATCTGGATGATGAACATCTGATCTTTCCTGCCTTTTGCTGAGAATGTTAAGCCCTATGGATGTAAACCTGTCCATGTTTAACATGTGAGTATTTATAGGCATTTCTATGCCTATAAATTAGTGGCGGCCTGTGTCAACAGTGAAAGAACCTGTCAGGAAACAGAGAAATGATCTTTGAGAAGCTGGAGATACTTTTACAAGCTGGAGGGAATGACAAAACGAAAATTTTGCCAAGGCACATTTTTTAACAGCATTTGGTCCAATGATTTCCTAGTTGTTAGGTCTATTTGTTGAAATCTGTGTTCTGTGTTTTAGAAATAGCTGCACTATATTTAGGTGAATATTTATAGAAAATTTAAGCCCTGCTCCCAGAGCTTGTCTCTACTTTTCTCATTTTTAAAGCTTGGTATTTATATCATCTAGCCATAGGAAAGTGTGGGCTACACATTCAAGATTGTGGCTGACCAAAGACCTGAGGCCTACCACACGAAGGATGACTTCTCCACTGGTTAAAACCCATCAAAAACAACTTTTCCACTGGGTATGCTGGAAAGCATCTCAGTGAATAAGGCATCTTTTCTACAGAGGATAGAGTTTTGTGGCTTAATTCTGCTGACTACACTGAACGTCTGCTTCAGAAGGATTTTGGCCCTCTCCTATTGCTTTTGCTATTAAGGACTTTATAACATTTCCTATTATAAACTTTGCTGTTATAAACTCTTCTGCTTTTAATGGATAATTGAATCTTGGTGTGTTTCTTCTGAGTAAGCTTGCACAGAGGCAAACTGCAGCTGGATTTTGTACGTTACAGCAAATTGCAAAGAATAAATCACTTGAGCATTTTTCATAAAAGCAAAGAAAAAACCCTATCATACTCTCTGCTGCTTGAAATTCTTGGTAAGTTTAATGTAAAAAACAGAGACTGTATAGCTTCCATTTCAGAACATCAGAAATGCCAGATCCTCAAGTGCTTTTTGATAAGCTCTACCACTTCAGTTGCAAAAATTAGCATCATTTAAGATAAAAGGTCATTGCCAGTTTCATCTGTGTTTTATAAACAGAAATTAACTAAAATTTGAATGTTACCATGTTACCCATCCAACCACTGAGCTTTAGTCATAAAGGAACACTGGTATGAACCATCCCATGCCTGAACCAGCACAACAAAACCAAAATTGGTGAGGTTTTCTGACATCAAACTAAGCCTACCTCTCATAACAGAGATAAGAATAAACTGAAACCTTTTCTCTGGATCCCAAACTGTGGCGGTTTAGATGAACAGGGACCCAAGGCCAGGCTACCCACAGAAGGTGGAATGCAGCCACCGGGCTCAGAGTCTGGTCCCAGCAGCAGAGGTGATTTCTTGTAGTTTCTAAGAGAACTGGCATATCTGTCAGGATCAAAAGGCTGTCTTTCTAGTCAGAGAAACCTCAAATGTTGACACTGTGATGCCAAGCTGCAGCCATTCTGCAGAACAAGCTCTCTCCTTTGCCAGTCCCAGCAGGGCACTGTAGCTAGCTCTTTGTGGAAGCAAGAGCCTCATCCATAATTAGTGGCTGAATGGCTACACATGTAAAATGCTCTTGTGATATTCTCTCCTTGCATTAGTTCTCTTGCTGCAGAAACAAGGATAAGTGACCTTCAGGTTTCATTTGGATTTATTGAGCTCATGACCAGCTGTGGCCTCAGAATGACACTTGGCACATATCATGTGGCCATTTGATGACATCGCTGTTTACTCAAGTGGTCCCGTATTTTTCATCTCCTCATTCAAGATAAGTTGGCTTAGCCTCCATTAAAAATTACATTTTATTCAGGATTGAGATAACCTTTCCTAACCCACCAAGCTTCATCTCTGTCTCTGCTAATCTTTCAGCTATCTGGAACATTATTTTTTTTTTCTCTAATAAATAAGCAATTATCTTAAAGAAGAAATGAGGAAATATCTCTGTGAAAAGGGTAAATATAAGAAAAACAAGGAAATAGGATTGATTCAGTCCCCCAAGCTGTTATTTAGTTTAGTTTAGGGTCTCCTAGCCAAATGATGTGTCTACCACACTTGAGGATGTGAACAAATAGATGACTAAAAGCACGTGTGTTCTTGCAGAAAACCTGACTCTATAAAAATGATGACATTTGCATTTATGGTGTTTGTGCAAGGTTGAGTTTTTGACTGACCTTTGCCCAAGGCACCTTGGCATGCTTTGTGTCAGCTGTCTCTCTAGCAGCAGCGCTCTGTCGTTTTCTAATTAAGTCTGTGCAACTGTTCACATTGGAATTAAAGCTCAGCAAAAGGTTGCAGGGTGCTGTGTCTTCATTATCTATTTTTCTCATCTCGTGGCTCATGCTGAGTTGCATTCTGCTTAAACAAAGCAATATGGTTCTTACTGTTGAGAGCACAGGACTGCAAACAGCAAGCTAGTCCATGGCTCTGCTGTTGTTTTGTGCAGTACCAGCTGGTTTTTATTGAGGAAACTGTACTATGTAGTTGAATAATTTTGGTTTCTACAGTCCTTTTTGTTCTGTTTTGGAAGGGGCGAAAAAGAGAGTACTAAATCCTTTGAAGAGCTAGGAACTGACAGTAACTTGAAGAATACGTATTGCACTGTACATACTGTACAAGTATGATGAAGACCAGATGATTTTGTGTGTGTGTGTTACTGAAAGTGCTGATTGATCTACGATGGGTTTACTGAGGGGAAAAAAAAGGAACTTTCTTTTATTTTCCTTCTTCTAGTTTCAAAACAATCAGAACATAACACCGCTCTTCCAGAAATCCACCAGATTTTTCTTCTCACAACTGTCCCACTCTATAGCTGCCTAAATTGATCACTACATTTGCAACATCTCAGCATGCATCAGTTTCCTCCTCTGTAAAATATCTTGAGCTCTTAGAAAGATTTCTTTCTCCTAAGTTTATGACTTACAAACTTAAAAGATCTGAGGTTGAAAAAGACAAAGGTTACACTGTAACCACTCAGCAAACTGATCATGAGGCTTCAGTTATTACACTAATGCTGAAAGGTGTCAGTGAGACAGAAATTTTATTTCTTCTGCCTACACATTGCTCTGTCCTCTGTCCCTGAGGACCCTAAATTTCTGCTCTGTTGAGTGATGAATCTTCCACTGAAAAAAGGTCTTTTGCATGTATTAGTAGAGAATTGGGCTGG
Source organism: Taeniopygia guttata (assembly GCF_048771995.1). Lineage (NCBI taxonomy): Eukaryota > Metazoa > Chordata > Aves > Passeriformes > Estrildidae > Taeniopygia > Taeniopygia guttata. The sequence continues at coordinate 21,911,398 of NC_133024.1, forward strand.
TGTACTCTGTGAAACTTGTTGCTCTGTTCCTATGTATTCTTAGGTACAGCATGCAGGTTGGAAATTATGTCAGCCATGTTTTGTGACATTTTTTGACAGTAGCCATGAGTTGAACAGACTTCGGGTTGCACCTCCCAAATGTGGGAGTCCTTCTTTGAGTCAGGTAAGAGTGATAGAATCAGCCTGGGATGTAGCAGAGTGTCGCCGTCGAGGCAGGACGGGAATGAATAGACTTGACTCAGAAGGCTGCGAGACTAAAACTCTGGTTTATTCAAAATACACAGCTCTTTTATACAGAGCTTCGTGAGGACCAAATCCATTGGTTCTGAAGTGAAAACAAGCTACACCATTGGTGCAAAGTGCTTGATGCACAGTGATAGAACTTAACTATAAACAATGTGAAAAACAAGAAAGATAAAGAATTATTTACATTCTTCTCCAGCTCTTTCCCAGGCTTTTTGCCTGGCTAGAAACTCTCAGTTTCTTTCTTTGACTGAATCTGAGACCCACAGCAGAGGTACGAAATGTCTCCTTCTCTGCCAAGTGAGTTTCTTGGGAGTATATCCCAAAGCAACAAATGGTCTGAAATCAGAGCCCAGCTCTAGGCTTCATCACCCAGTTTTCTACTGTGCTTGTGCCAAAGCAAAAAGTTTGTTTTGCTGAAAAGGAACATCCTTGTGGAATGGGGATGTGTCTTTTAAATGAATGTGGTTGGATGGGGAACAGTGGGAAGGACTGAGTGCAGAATTTATCCTGGTGCACATTTCACATTATGAAATTTCCCTTGCTAAAGCAAACCAAGGAAAAAAAAAGAAAAGGAGCAAAAAGAAGGGAGGATTTTTTGTAATAGAGCTATGCATCACGTGCTGCATTATGAAATTAATCCAACTGTATGCAGCAGACTTTAATTAACTTTTTATTAGGATGAAACAACCAGCTTCACAATATAGAAGACTATTTAAAAAATGAAACATCTTGTCTATTTTTGATCCCAAATGCACAAAGGAATCAGACTACAATACATTCCAGTGGCTTGAAATATTTTAATTGGAATAAAGAAGTGTAACTTGTTTTGAATCATACAAGAAGACATTGCCACATCCTCAGGTTTTATTGCCTTTACTTGCACCGAAATAAATAGAGAAATCATTTGTTATGAAATCATGAAGAAATTACAAAACTAAGAATGGCATCTTCACTGTGAATTTCTGCTTTGGGTGAAACATTCAGAGCTAAATTGCTAATCTCTTCATAAAGTCTTCAGCTGAATGAGACAAGTCTGTGAGGAACTGTGAGGATTTTGGGCTTAATATAAGCAGTATATGTGTCTATATCAGAAATTACATAAAGAAACCAGGATGAACATGGAAGCCATCACTATCTCGTTCCCACTGCTTAAACAAAGGCTAAGTTGCTTCTAACCTACCCCCCCATTCACTCTAATTTTTTTCTGGCAAAAAATCTCGAGTATAATGTTTTCTTCATTTGAAGTAAAAGGAGGTTGACTTTTTTTTTTTTTTCAGCTGAGTTAGTAGTCTGTCTTTCCTAACCATACCTTCCATCTTCACTGAGTAAACTTTTGAACCTGATGGAAATCTCAAAGATAATTATTTTCCTACAAGTTTTGTGCAACACAAGAGAAAAAAGGTCCAAAGTAAAGCCTTTCTGAAGGAGAGACAGAAGGCAAGCAGGCTTTATTTGTTTCACCAGCCATGCTATCTCTTATCCAGGGGTTTGCAAAAGCAGACCTTTAATAAAGTGGAAATTAGCTTTACCAAAGTGGGAGAAAGCAGGGGGAAGGAAAGAATCGTAGAAAGTCATTACACCAAGTAACTATTTTTCTTACAATTTTTTGGCAAAGTGAATGAAACTATTTTGTAAAAATGCTAACATCTTCTCCTGCCCCTAGAAAAGGTAGAGTATAGCATTTACCTAGTCCTTGTCTTGATAGCTGTGTGCTTCTGCCTCAGAACTGACAGAACAAATTTTGTTCAAATTCAGCTATTTTTTAGATTTGTAGAAAGAAGAATGACAAATCAAGTTAATTCAATTCATCAGAAAAACATTTGAAGGTATCTTTAAAGAGGTAAATTTGATGTAATTTCTTTCAGCTCTCAAGGAAACACAGCAAATTATTTGACATCCAGGATCCGGAGAGCAAAAATGTATAGACCAGTTCAAGCATGTTTTCTCTCAAAGTCAGTTATTCCTGAAGCTGAAGTATATTATATGATAGCAAATTTGTCATCTCGAAGTCTGCTACTCTTGTGTAATTTTTATTAAGAAATAAGATTCTTAGAGCCATCTTAACTTTTCTTTAATGAAACCTAGAGGAAGACTGTGGGAAATTTTCTTTAAAAGATGAGAATTTATATTAGGATCACAGAATATTCTGAGTTGGAAGGAACCCACAATGATTATCAAGTCCAGCTCTTAAATGAATTGTTCATATGAATAGTTTCATATCAATTTTTCAAATGAATTGTTCAATTGTGATTGAACTCACAACCTTGGCATTATTACCATCATGCTCTAGCCAGCTAATCTCAAGGGGGTAAGGGGTTGCCCAATATTAATAATTTATCATCACATCATGTTATTTAAGGATTGTTGTCCAGAATAAACCATAAATTTATAAGGTGTAGATCAGAATTCACAAGCATTTTGATTCTGTGGGACCACTATGTTGCCAAAGGGCATATTTTAAATTCCTCTCCGTTAACAATTTCATTGCTTCTAAAACACAGAATCCATATTTTCCTCTCCAACCCCAAACATTTTATGCCAGTGTTGGAATACGTATTGCATAAATCTCTCCAATCCTCCCTAATCTAATGTAGATGTAAGTATCTAATACTTTTACAGAAAAATTGTGCATCAAAATATAGGATATATTAGGCCAGAAACATAGAAAGAGTCCATAGCTAAAGTATTAAAAAACCTCTCCTTTTCAGTTTCAAAGTTTAATGCTTTAAATTTGGGGAGTTCATTAATGCTTATTGTGGCACCGGAGAACACGGCACATGGGGGAGTGTGGAAAAGTTTCATGGCTGCCCACTTTGGGAGACAAATCCCACTGAGGGAAGGCAGGTGCCCAGAGCAAGACACAGCCTCTGCTGTGAGGAGCACACAGCCTGAGACAAGGGTCTATCCCCAGGGCCTCTGGCATGACTGGCAGACAAAAAGAGCCATGATTTCCCAGCAGATCAGAACTTCCTCACTATCACTGCCTGTGTGTCAACAAAGGCTGGGGGCCATCAGGATACACTGAACTGGGAAAAAGAGAAACTGGAAGCTTCTGGCATCCAGCCCAGGCTTCAAACCACACAGCTATCCTATGTATTTTTTAGTGTATCTGAACAGGGGTCCTGTTTGAGGTCATCTTTAACATCTGTGTATTCACCCAAGGACCGATCCTATATATAGCACACTTGTTTATGTTGCCCTGCTGTGACAGAAGATCTCTCTCCAGGAGATCCACATCTTTGACTCATTTTGTCATTGTTCTTTCTCAGCTCTTGATGGTAGAGGGCATAGTTGTTGCAAGCTGGTACTCTACTGAATTTGCAGTTCATTATATATCAAATAATTCTGAAAACAAATTTCATAGCTTTTGGTCTTTTCAGTTGCACGCAGTCTCCAGCTTCATGCTCCTGTTTTATTCTCATTATAAAATAAAGTTGACTTGAGGAGATTGGAATTACTTGAAAGAAAACCTGTGAGTGCAGGGGAATGGGAAGGAAATACCCCAGGAGTAATTAATTGGGAGATACATCTGAGACTAAGCCATTCAGAGTTGCTTCAAGCTATTTATCAGTTGCTTCATTTCCAGAACTTTCAACTCTTATGACTGTTAGGAGCTATTGCTCATCCAATGTAAAACTCCATGGTTTATGGTGACTTCCCAGTGATGGCTCACTGGTTACTGTGGTATCTCCTGCCATACAGAAGTCACAGGTCTAAACAAACAGGGAATATAAAGATAATTCTGGTTTGGGCAGCTGGATGAATTCCATCCTGGGGTTCACTGTGGTCCACTAGTCCTCTTCATCATCAGAAATTCTGTCTGGTTGGATGAAGGCAAGCCCAGGAAGTCATGTGGCCACACTGGGGCTGCTCTGGACCTCAGGATAAAGATGATACAGTATGTGTATGGCAAAATAGTGTGATGTTCACACAGAGATTTTGTCTGACACTGGTGTTATCAGTGTATCAACAAAGGCTGGGGGCTGTCATTACAATGAGGATGGCTTTACATGCCAAGCCTCAAGACAGAGACGAATTTGTCCATCTGCTTCTCTGCTAGGGCTGCAGTACTACTTCCATTTCTGGTACTACTACATGACTGCTTTCTATACCTTTCTAAATCCACCTTTTTGAGCAGAAAAAATTGGAGCTAAGTAGTAGCACAACAGCGGGTAGTTAGGGTGTTTTGGCAGGGCAAGGAAAATCTGGCTCACCAGTGACAATGGACTAGGGGCTTCTCTGCCTTCCCTGATTAACCTATGCCTGCACAGTGCAGGAACATACATATCTGGGATCTAAGGCTGTATCCAGGTGCTTCAACTGGAAGGAGCAAACACAGAAGATCTCAGCAGTCTTACAGGATATTTCAGACAGAGGAATAAAAAACTTGGCAGATTTCTCCAGTAAGGAGCATCAATTTAGACAGGTGAAAAAGTTGCTGTGGTGAACAGACTGCTGCAAAGGTCTGCAGCAAAGCAGCATCACAGTGCACATTTGGGCAAAACAGATGGGAAAGCTGGTGAATGCCTAAAGCTGTGAGGTTCAGGGCCTGCTAGAAACAAGCTGCGCCCATGCAGAAAGGTCCCTGGTGAAGTTGTCAAGTCCTGTTCTGTTTTTCTGAACCAAAAAAGTCAATGTTTGTTCATTCTGGCTCAGCTTCAGCAAAATCATCATAATAGTTTCCTGTGTGGTCTGAGATGAAAAAAATAGCTCAATATGGTTTTCTGTTCAAATTCTGTTCAGTACCCTCTCCAAAAGGCACTCTGGAGGAACCACTCATTCTCAGAGCATCCCGGTGTGCCTGGACGGTAAGAGGAAAGGTTTTAATCTCTCTGTGGATTTTGACCTCAATTTTGCCTGTGCTTTGTTGCACCTACCATAGTGCAAATCACTTTGTCACTGCTCCCTACTCACCAGGCATCTTCACTGGGATGAGCGGGTGGGTCACAACTTGATTCCTGGTAAGTGAAGACCCATCTTTACAAAATCACTGCTGTGCTTGTGCCTTCACAGAATTAAAGAGGCCAGTGGCTGACTAGGCCATGGAAATGGGCTTCTTGCCCTCAAAAAGGACCCTGGAGATTAGGGTTGCAACACACCAGCATGTGCTGTTGGCAGTAGCCACTGCTATAGCTAATCTTTTAACACGTGGAAGATATCAGGCTCCAGGATCATCAATCACACATTCATTTTTTTAATGAAAGGAAGGAACGAAGGCTCCAGTTTCCCTAGAAAAGGATGAAGAAAAGCTTGACCAGACTAAAAATTATTAAAGGGAGACTGTTCCGTTCTCTGTAGATAGGTGTGCTGCCAGTTCCTGGGCCCCTTGCATTCACTGGAGTGAAACAGCCATCTTCTATGCTATTCTTTGTGCAACAAATGCAGTTACTAGACCAAGGTCAGGCTGGAATTAGTGCTTGTCCCCTTGAGGGACATCACTGCTGGATTATGCCAGAGACTGTCTGCACTGAGTGAAGTTCCTTTGCTGGATTATCCCTTCCCATCCCGTCTGCCTCTCTGCCCTGTGACCCTCAGCCTATTCACAGCGGTGTCCTTAGGGCTCCTGCAGTGCTGGGATCCAGCTGGCAGCTTACCCAGAGCTGCTCTGGTGAAGGTTTTGCTGGGCTCTTCTCCTCTGCCTCGCTCCCACCCTAAAGCCACGAGCTTTCATGCTTAATGTACACACAGGCACAGCACATATGGGCCTGTACAACAATCTGCTTTATCAGTCTGCACGTTTTCATACATCGAAGGTTTACACTCCCAGCTGCCATGGTTACAGCCTGACTTCACTGGCAAGGAATTAGACTACTGAATGTCTCCTAAACTGTGAAGGCATTTGAAGGGCAGCTGCTTTGCAGTGAGCAAATTTATTTTGTGCAGAAGGAGGCAAAATTATCAAGTTATCAGTTTTATCTTATTTTGGGCCAAATCTCCCAAATTAAAGCCCTAAAAATCATTGTGCACATGCAATAAATGAGAGAATTTGGACCACAATATTCAAGGCTGTTGCTATAGATAGGGTGACAGAAGCTCTCTGGTTATGTTGCAATGTACTATAAAACAGTCCCTTTCAGCTGTGTTTGGGCAGTAGAACACTGCTTCATTTTATAGGGAGGATTCCCCTTTGATTTACAGCTGAACTTGATCCATTGCTGTTAGTGAGCTGTTCCAAAAGAGGCTTTATTTTCCCTTATGCATCCTGCAGTGACAATAATAAAATAATAACTGGTGTAACTGAACAAAGAATTGGACTTACTTGATTTCAACAATTATCACATTGTCTTTAATTTTAGCTTATTTTAATTCTTTCAAAATAACCTGTGAAATCATGGGCTGCCCACTTAGGAAGTGCATTTCTCTCTAGTGCAAAGTGCATTTGTTCTACTTAATTTTGTCTTCTGAAGCAATTTTTTATTTCCAAAACTGTAAGAAATGACACATGGAATTAATTAAACCTATTCTGATACTTTGTATCCAGATATTACCCCTATTAATTGCTTCAGGAAAGCTGCTACAGTATCACTAGTCAAGACCAAACACTGGCTGGTGCTTGAAATTATGTCCTTCCACCTTTTTCCCTCCATTGCTGAGGAATTAGTTGTGCTTAATATAACTCATAGTATATTCTCTCAGTGGCTCCCTCTGTCTCTGTGTGGATCTTTTTCCCCTTTAAAATTTTCATTTCCTTTCTGTTTGCCACCAAATTCCTGGCTACAGTGACTGCCTCAGTGGCTGCCTGGGTTCTTCTTTTTTCTCTCTGAGATGTGAACCGGACTTTACCGCATACTCCTCCCCTTTTCAGTTTGATGTTAATCTGGGCCAAATTTCCCCCCACTTTAACATTCCTCAAAATCATTGCACATACGTGGCACCAGTAAGATTAAGTCCATGGTACTCAAAAATGATGCTACAGATTTACACAGCCTCTGTGGCAGTCATCCAATATTCTGTAATAATGTAATGGTTTTGGATCATTTCCTGATTTTTTAAAGCATCTTAATTCTGACCTCAATAGCCTCAGTCTCCCCTGTACAAAAACCTTCTGCTCCTAGTCACATTTGTTACTCTGTGGCGCTTTTGGAGGTGAATACCGTATTATAGGCAAGTGTGTGCCATTGACTCATATATACGGCTTCTATAAAGTTCAATGCATTCTTTCTCATTCTGACATAATAAACACATTTTTACGCCTTAGGAAATGAGCAGGTAATGCAATACTTATGTCTTCTAGTCACCCATCATAGAAATTGTCATGTATAAAAGAAGGCCGTTGTTTCATTTGAAGTTCATACATTCTGTCCTTTGGTGCCATCAGGACTTACTGTGTGTCTGTTATCCAGCCTTGGTGGCATTTTTCTCTATTTGCCCCTTCAGAGCTAGTTCCTGAGAGCATATTATCTTTACGGTCTGAAGAGGCTAATGACAGAGTCAGCTTCTCAACACTGTTCATTTAGCCAAAGGCCAAGGTGATGAATGTTTTCTGCAGCCAAGTCCCTTAACCATGCTCTATTGGAAAAGTGGAAACATTGGAAACATCCAGCTATTTTCAGAAGCACTGTGAAAAAACAGTTTACAGGAGCATTTCATCAAAAGGAAGGAGGGATGAGAAGAATTGCTACTAACATAGGGAGTCTTTCACCTGGAAGTCAGTAGTTCTAATCTGTGGTAAACAAAACTTGGTTAGTCCTGAATCTCTTTGGTTGTTTTTCACTCCCTTTTGTTGTAGTGAACACCTGTATCAAAACAAGCACTAACAGCTCCAACTGCAGCTTGTTCTGCAGCAAGGCACACTGTGCAGTCTATGGAAGACTGAACCCTAAAGCTGGACTTAAAGTAACATTGAGATGGATTTACACTGCTCCTGTGCAGCTTTCATAGTGGGGAAGAAACACATAGAAAGCTGTTAAACTAGTGCTAAACAAAACTTTAAAGGAATGCACTTACTGCTCAGTGTGAATTCTTGTCCTAATGTAAACACTGGAAAAACTCTCCCTGAATTATTCTGGATTTAACCACAGGACCCTGGAATCTGTTAAAGAGGCTCCTGGCCAAGGTGATACAGGCCCCTGCCTTACAAAGTGGTGATTTTCAGGCTTTTCAGACGAAGTGTTTACCTTTTGTGTTTATTTTAATTTATATTTAAAATTGCTTGGGAAGGGAAAGCCAGGAAGGAGTAGACAGGCTTTCACCTTATCCAAGTTATAATCTGGACCTGATTGCTGTTCCACAGCTCCAATCACCATGATTGACTTGCCCTGATTAACAAGGAAACACTGCAGTGGAGTCTGTATCATTGCCCTGACTTCAAAACCTCTGCCTGGGTATGAGCTATGCCTTTATGGTACCTGCTCTGAATATTTGCAGGCAGGAGAAGCAGCCTGAACTGTTTCCAAGTTGGAAGAGAGAGTCAAGGTGCATTACATCATACTTTAGTAATTCAACCAACAGGCACTTCTACCAACTCACTGAAATTCTCTTTTTCTCCTTCTTCTGGAAAGAAAGCAAATTTCTATTGTACCAAGTTCTAGTCACATTTTGTGACTTTTCTGGATTGCTCAAATGGCCTGTTGGCCTAAGCGAGCTAGGGAATAAAATATAATTAAAAAGGTAAAAATTAATCACAGCAGTCTAGTCAGAAGAAAGATGTTTGATCAATATTTTCCCCAACACCCTGCACACAAATGCTCCATCAATAGTTGACTCACTGGTATATACAGTATTTTTGTGGGAATATGTAGGTTTGTGTGGACCTTTGTAGTATTTCAGGATTCTGTGCAACCAGTGAGTTGCTATCTATGTAAACACATGTTTTGCAGAGAAAAATCTATGATCATTACTTGTCTTCCATTCTATGTGGCCTAGGATTTCACAATAATCATTAACTCTATTGGCCAGAACTTCCTTCAAGAAAATCTTCCTGACTCAAAGTCTTCAGCAAAGGAGAGACTATGACAATCCAGTCAAAAGGTTGACTTCCCCTTGCAACACATGCAACAAGCAATATGCAACATATATTTGTTGCATCTTATGTTTAAACTAAATTTGCCTCAACATTGATTTCTGGTAATGAGATGCAATGAAGCAGCTGGACTAGGATTAAGCACATACTGCTGGTGGGCAGAGGCACATGCATTTATGGTTGCATGCAAGCCATAAATCTGGAATCTTAGCTCTGCCTACAAATTCTTTATGATGCAGTTCTTAATTGCTGAAAATGTGGCAAGCAATCCTGAAGGTAAAGAATGTGCCCTACAGAAGCTAGGGAATTCTTATGATATGAGGGGAGCTGGACCGGACAAACGCAGATCAAGCCAATATGGTTAAAGCTACATTCTCCGTTTATTCTCTAAAATATGGCAGTTTATATACACTACAGTATAGTTTACAAATTGTGAACACGCTATCATTGGTCAGCAAACATTATTTGTCCCTCTCTCAAGGTGGCAAGAGTTTCACGCTGCAGTTCTACACTAATTCACACCCAGAAAGCCTATTAACATCGTGGTTACCTTAAAGTAATTTCTAACTGCGCCACACTATTTTCTTGCTGCATCAAAGGCTTCCAGGCCCCACCAAGGCTGCTTATCTGAGGCTCAGCAGGAGGGTAGCTCAATCTTTCACTCTAAATATAAATCATGTCCTGTCTCTCTCAGAAATCTTAAAACATCCCACAGACCTGGGAGTATGGTGTCAGTGACTGAATAAACCAAGCATTTGTTCTGCCACAGCAGTGCCATTAAGGAAGGCTTCCTGGAGAGTCTGAGGCAGTGTATGTTAAAGGGAGAGGAAGACACTTGCTCCAGCATCTGCCTGGCATCAGTCGTTTGTTCATTTGTTTTGTGCAATGTAACATCTGGTCCTTTTCACTTTTTTAATCAGCAGCTATTATAAATTAATCCTGGTTTCGTGCTTGAAATATAGTGTACTGTAAAATTAGTATATCATTCCCTAGGAGACTAACATTCCCTCAGATTCAGTTTGTCTTATTTTGTGCAGGAATGTCTTTGAGGACAAGACATTTTAACACTGAGTGATAAGAAAGGAGAGGTAAAGCTAGTACCTGAACACTCCACAGCTAGGAGAGGAAGTGGGGAGTTTGTAATTAGATCCAATCTGGCTTTACATCTATTGTATTGCATTCACACTTTATGCATGATCAAGGCACTATTACATTCATATGGGGAAGAAAAAGTCCAACATCTGAATCTGGAACAAAACTGTGTTAAGTTCCACTCAACATCAGGGATTTGCTTTTATCAAAGCTGATGGCTTACCCACTGACATTGATATGAAGTGTATAGTTTTCGTTGTGTTTTTGTTGTTTTTAGTGTTCTGGCCTCTTCTATTTTAAGTTGAGGCAGAGTGCTTTCCCAGATGAGCACATACATTAACCATGTGGAAAAACAAAGCACCGTTTTCACACCCAAACCTTTCTGTAATTATTCTGTGCATTCTATACGTACCAGGTGAATCAGTCAGACACACTGAAGCTGTCTGCAGAGGCAGAGGCTTGCTTTGTTTAGTGTCCACCATAAAATGATTCACATTTTTTGAGAGCTTTTGAAATCTCTTACAGAGCATCAGCCGCGGTGACTGATCCAGAATTGCTGGGACATGGCAGTAACACCTCAACTGCTGTTACAGAATGAGTCACTGAGGCATAAACCAAATGAGTGTAGAGGAAAAGAGGACCATAGTGATGGGTAAGATTTGCAAACTCTCTAAATCTGTTTTTTTAATGTTATCCCCTAGTTTTTCACTCTTCATGAACTCATCAAACTCATCTTAAAACAATTGTTTACATTATTTTATTAGCTCAAAAAGTGATTCATGACAACCTACTTTATTGACTTCTGTGCAACACTGCAGCAATAGGACAACTTGGAATCAATCCCCGCCTTCATATGTAAGGTCCTGTTACTCACCTGGGCACTGTTAAAAGATGTACCTAAACTGAGTGCATTAATCAGAGTCCACCACTGTTCTTCAAGATATGAATGTACTTAGCACCTTGTTGAATTTATGTCCTTACTTTAGACATGCAGGCTCCCTTGTAACTAGTTCTGTAGGATTTTTCAGAACATTATTAGCACTCCTAACGATTCCAAAAGGTAGTAAAGAAGTAGTAAAGGTAATAAAGAAGTTATTTTGAGGTGACAGAAAAGGAGTTTAAACCCTTAGCAGTGTGTGGGATGGTTCTACATATCAAACATCAAGCTGAGCTGCCCACTCTTCATGATTATGTAATGAAAGACCCTATTGTAACAATGTGATACACCCAGGGAGAAGGGTTAGAGCTGCTCTGCAAACCTTCAGTCTGAACTTCTTGATCTTCGTGCAATTAAAATTTCAGACAGCCTTGCATGTGTGCATTCTTTAGACACTGCATTCCCTGAGAGGGCGTCTGTTTGGATTTTGGGCAAGAAACTTGAAAACACTGCTGGATAAATAAATGTAAAACAGCTGCAGACGCCATTGTGTAACTATTACTCCGCCCTAAAACTCCTGTTAATAGTAAACCTCTGTGTAGTGAATGGGTGGTTTACGTTAATAAGGTAGTTTGAAAGGTGTTAGGGTGAGGGAAGAGAAAACAAAGCAAGGGATCATGAAGTGCTTATGAACTTGAGTCTGTTTTTCCTTTCATTGGCAGCACAGCCAAGTGCTGCACAAAACACAGTTGTTGCCCTCTACTTTAACTCATTTTCCTTTACAAATTCCAAGCAGGCCTTACACTTCTGACTGCTAAGTACAGTCCTGTTCCTCAGGCTGTCAAGCAATTGCCTTTCCAGTGGTAGCTCTCAGTCTCCTGTAATGTGTTAATTACATGTTGCATGTCTGAGTATGCTGGATGGATTTGTGGTCTTTCTGTGACTTAATACTTAAAGGGTATGAGGTCCCTCATGCCCCATCCGAGTTTGAACTGAATCACCCAATATAATTTCTGCCACATGATGCACAAGAATAGTATTTTATCTCACGAATAGTAGTATCATGCGTCAAGAATATATCGTTCCTCAAGAATAGTATTTTGGAGAGAAAAGTGAGCCAGTCCCATGCATGAACGTGTTTCATCTTCTCAGTAAAGTCAATTAGCCCAACTAGATTTCCACATTAAACTGTTTCTGAAGTAGTTTTGGTACCTGGACAATGCAAACAGAACTCTCTAGAGGCAAGGCCTGAACCTGAGCTGTGGATTTCACTGCTATGCTTTGTACACTGGCTTTTAAAAACTGCAAGCCTCATCTCTGTGCCCTTGTGCCTCTCCCAGGCACTTTAAAATTCTTGACAATGTAAGACTGCAGGAACATGAGAGCAGGAGACAGTACAATTTTCTGCGTGAGCAGCGCTAAAGGCTTTAGTGTAAATGGTGATTAAGCTCTTTGATTCTGGATAATGCAACACAATCAGTGACACTAAGTCCTTGGAATTTGTGGAAGTTTTCTTTCCCCCAAAATTAGAACAAACACCCTCCCAGGTCATGGGCTTCTGAAAGGGGAATATTTCCTAATGGAAAATGGACTAAGTGCTGCCCAGAGAGAGCCCTCTCTGGTATGGAAAAAATGAATAAACTATGATACATGTCCTCCAGTACACTGTAACTTCAGTGAATTCCAAGTGAGCTAACAGCTTTTATTGTCCGCAGCACAAAGTAATGCATTCATTGAAGAGGTTCACCTTCACATCTTCTCCCCAACTCCTCTATGAAAATATTCTGGTTATGAGCCATCCAGGTGCCATAATCAAGGCCAGGTAATACCACAGTAACATCAGTCTTATGCAAGGTATAACTGGGATGCAGAGCCATGTAGTGTTTCACTCATATATTTTCCTGTCCTGGCAAAACACGTTTTTGCAGCCCAGCTCAGGTCTAGACTACTGAAAATCACAATCCAGAAAATCTATGTAATATTCCTCATCTGAGTGGTCAGGGAAGAAGGAAGAATTGAACCTCTACTTGTATCTGGTAATTGGCACAAAATACAGCTGAATATTGCCTGGCTGAGGAAGATGTGCTCTTGAAAACAGTTTTCTTGAGAGCTGAATTACTCAGGACCTGCCTATTGTGCTCCTTAAGGAGAAAAGCAATACACAATAAGCAATAGGTCTTTTGCAAGTATCTAGAACACCAGCACTTGACTGAATCGTACATGTAGGGTAGGGCAGAAAATTGGTTTGACTCCAGAAATTCCACATCCTGCTTCCCAACCTGCTTTGGATTCTTTGTATGGCATCTTACTTTTCTTTTTCAGAAGAGCGAACCACTATCTCCCTGGACTCATAATGTTTAATTTTGGAATCCTCTGCAACAAAGACAAGTAGTGGAGACACAGATAATCTACTGACAGCAACAGAAAGTTTATAAATGCTGAATAAAACATGGTTTCCTACGATTGCTTCACATCAGATTTCCCCTCAGGTATATCAACAGGATTAGGAAATTGTAGCATCAGCAAGGATGTTGTCACGTCAGGAGGTCAAGCGAGTTGGGTTTTTACCTCCTTTCCAGTTCAGGTTAATCTGGAGCTGAAATTGTTCCTGCTCAGTTTCACTTCAGATCACTAATAATTTGTTAACCTCTTGCACCTGACTCACAACAGTCAGTTGGAGACTGAGTCAGTGGAACAGAGCTTCAGGCAGAGAAAATATTACCTCTCCTTGCTAAATAACTAAAGTAAACTTTGAGAGGGTCTAGTTCTAGTTGAAGTTCCACAAGCCTCCAAAACTGCAATCCAATTCTGATTCAAAAGAAAAATGACATTTCTAGGTGGCTTTTGGTTGGGTTCATTTCTCTGGCTGCATTGCCAGCAAGTATGGTGTCTTAGTCACCTACGGTAAGAAGTGATGGGTGCCACAAACACAAAAGTCCTACTGACTCATTTACTCAATGTTTCTGGTGAAATGGGTTTGATTCCTTGCATTTGTAATTCCTTAGTCCAGTTAATTGTATTTGAAACAGTCAATAAAGCTTCTCTTACTTAAAAGACTGCTGTTCTGATTAACAGATATTCCTATCAGAAGGTCCCTTAATTTTCTTACAATTTCTTCCAGCATTACTGTAGACAGTTTTTCCTCCAAGGAGGTCAGACCAATTAAAACTTGTGGTAGCTTTTTCTCCCTCTGTGTGACTCCATACAGAGGGCCAGATTTGCTCCCTCTCTCCCCATTGATAACTTCTTCACATGAGTAGTCCTACAGAAAGGAACACACTTGTATGACTAATCTGCTCAGCAGCACACAAAGTTCACTGTCTGGACTAGAATTAAATTACTTTTCTGTAGAGCATTACAGAGGTTGCAGAGGAGATGGATTGAAACTCAGGAGTCCCTGGTGGCAAATGCCTTGCTTTGAGAACTAAACTGTTCTTCCTGTCTAACTTAATGGAGTCTGGACACCAACATTTTTTTTTTTTCTCAGGTATTTTCTCTCCCCTTAAAAAATAAATAAAATACAAAGTTTTTCCTGTGAGGGTCTCCTCAGTTGGATTAAGTGCCTGAAAATGGTCTTGTTTTCTCAGACATTTGCCTGCCAAACTTGTTGAGCTAGCAGATGTATTGCTTTATGTTGGCACATACATTACCTCAGCTTAAACTAATTTATGGGATGTGGCACCTCTGACACAGTTCCCCTGTTCCAAACAACACTCTTAATCAGTCACACTCAGAAACATGTATAATGCTGAGGAGCTGTAACTACTAGTAGCTTTTCTCTTGATTAGAACTTTGGCGCTGGTCCATCATTCAGCCCTCTGTGAACAAATGCATGAAGCAGCTCACTGGAGCAGAGATGGCATTGACAGATGGACAGATGGGTCAGTGATTTTTTTTTTTTTTTTTCTTTCAGGAAAAACAAAAATATGTTGAGACAACTGGGATACAGGGAAAGTCATACAAGAGAATTCTGCCTTCTTAAATTTCTTCCTTGAAAAGAGATGTCTGGAGTGAGCCTGCACTAGGCTGTGGTAGCATTTATTTGTTGTTTCTTGGGATGCTATGGAGGATAGAGCTTCCTGAGGGACTGGAATATCTCTACAGTCATTTTGGAAAATAGGGATGCTGATTCTGGCTCTCTTCTCTGCTTCCTAGAAAACTGCAAAACGTGGCCCTCAATATAAGCATACCCAAAGTGCTGCTCCAGGTTTGAACAAGTTACACATCTCTTCACGGGCTTCTCTGAAGTGTGTGAGGACTAACATCTCTACAAAGCCTCTTTCCTAGATCTAATGTGCTTCATCTTTTCTGAGCTAAAAATTACATAAGAGAACCCCTGGTTATGCACCATACTTACTCCTGCATAGGCTGTGGTCACTTTCTCAGCAGAGTTGTGAATTTACTCTGATATCCCCTTCAGCATCATTTTAACTGAGGAAAAGGAAGGAGATGCAGGAACTGAGATTTACAGAGAAATTATAGATACAGCTCAGTACATTCCTCTGTCCATCTGTTTCTGCAGCTTGTTTCATTCAGGAAAAGAATTAAGGTAATTAGCTAAAGGAATTAACTTTAAAGAGTGATCAGCGTTGAGAAGTGTTAAAGTTAAAAAAAAAAATTCTATTTAACTCACAATTTTTACTGCCTCTTCCTTTACTTTCTAGCTAAGTGGGCTGCTTCAAAAAAATATTTGCCTGCCCTTTAAAGGAAAAAAGCAGGATGCTAAAAAGAATGGTCAACAAAGCCAAATGAAAACTTGCAAGTTTTTTGTGTTTTTACTAAATAACTTGAAACTGAGGAAAACCAAATCTCTCTGAAGTTTGGTTTGGCCCTTTTTTCACCCTAAAACATGTGGATGTACAGTAAGATGGATGAAATCTTACTGTGAGAAATGGGCTCGTGGTGTGGGTCCTGCTGGTGAGTCTGAAGCAGCTTCTTGTTAAGCTGGCACAGCTCACCCTCATGGCTGGCAATTCTACCTTACTTCACCCTACAGAGGACAGACTGTCATACCTACCAGGTGTTTCACCCCACATTTGAAACAAAAAGCAATTAAAAAAGAAGTAAAGCATGACTCTGGTTATTTTTGTCAGCCTGGGTAGGGTGGAGCTGCTAGCATGCACCAGACACCGGAGCTGGCATGGACTACGCTGAGCTGGGCAGGGAGGGAAGCAGAGCTGTTTTCAAGCACTCCTGAGTTGCCAAACCACCACTTCACATGGCACTAACCCTGCCCTGACCCTCCTGCCCTGCAAAAAGGCCATTCTGCCCTACCCCAGGGCAACACTGTCTCTGCACGAGGTTTCACCTGGACGTGCAGGTTATGTGGTGGTGTTTGGACAGAGAATGTTCTGGGCCCACAGCTGCAATAGGAGGGGAGGGGAGAGGAGGGCACCCCGCGGGCAGGGCATGGGGAGCAGCTGCAAGGCACAGGTATGGGCTTGGGGAGCTGTTCCTGAGGAGCAGAGAAGGGCTGGACTCCCTGCAGCCCTTGCTGAGGTAAGACCTGGTGGCCATGGCTCCCTCGAGCTCTCCTGAAGGAGGGAGAGAGGCCCAAACTAACCCGAGGGCCAAGCTGCCCTGCAGCCAGACAATATGGGCACCTCCTATGGGAGCCAGGGCAGGCTCCGGCTGTTTGGGGGAGGAGGGAACCCCTGTTTCATCCTGCTGCTTCTTTCAAGCCCCATGTGCCTTGGTAGTGTTCTTAGGTGTCTGACAAATACCCTGAAATCTGTCAGTTTTGCCCAAGAATTATGGGATGTTTAAGTATGTGGTACACCTATGTATATGTTCTGTCTGCCTGAATTAAGATCTTTTTAATCTGTCTAGAATGAAGTAAGAGGAACAGAGGGACACCCTCTCATTTTTGAAAATATAAATAGCTATAGATGAATCTATTTTTCTCAGTGAATAATGTCTTGTCACCTAGGAACTAAAATATAATAAGAAAAAGGTGCAAGAAAAACGATGCCTGGAGGAGAGATTGGAAGGGCCTCTGGTGTTCTAGATGTACCCTATTGTAAATGTAGGTGAACCCTGTGGGAAGAAATGGTGATGTCTGACTCCAGTTCAGAAGGCTGAATGATTTCTTTATTATAACTATACTAATATACATTAATATACTATTTAAAGGAGATATTAAAACCACATACCTACTTTTTCTAACTGCCATATCTAACTCACAACTCATGACCCTCTCACGAGAGTCTAGACACAGGTGGATTGGATTGGACATCAGGCTCAAACAATCCTCACCAGAATCCAATCAAGTAATCACCCCAGGTAAACAATTCTTTAAACATATGCCCCATGGGAAAAACAAGGAGTAGAAATATGTAATTTCTGGTGTTTTCCCCCCCTCCACGCAGCCCCCTGAATAGAATCCGACCAGCTCAGAGATATGGGGCTGTGAGGGGAGGAATACCAGGAGAGGGAAAGGTATTCAAAAGAGGCTCTTACCCCAGGGAAGTTGGAACAGCTCTCTTTATTCTGTGGTGTCCATGGAGAGCGGGGCAAAAGAGAAAGAGCAGGAAGTCTCAGGGGTCTATATAGGTTTTGGACAGGGTGGGCTTTCCTGGCTCCCCGCCAACCCCTTTGGGGCAGGAAGGAGGATCCAGGGGTTATCTTGATCAGGGCCACAGAGGCCCGGGGAAAGGGGGGCAAAAGCGGTGTCCATGAGCTCACCGTAACAGAAATAGAAATTATTTTTCTTATCTCTGTGCTCTTCTATGAAAAAAATCTTGAGAAAGAGAAGAATGTGCCTGCCACAGTAGTCTTTTAGAATTACATCCCTTTAACAATCTGGAACCAACTTTCTCATTCCTCAGATTCAATGGGTTTACAGCAAATGTATTTGTGTACTATGAGCTGAAGATAACAAAACCCAAAAAGATTGTCAAAAGCCAAACCCTAAAGCTTTGTAAATTCAATTTCTCAAGCTTTCCTTCATATGGCTAACTTCTGTGTGTTAAACTAACCTGGAACTCTCCTCTCGCTGGTAGCTCTGAGGAAGACTAAGAGACTCAGGATTTTAGGTTTGTTTTGCTTGGTACACTGTAGTTTCTGACTGCCAGCATCCCATAAGAAGCAAATTGCCATGACTAATAAGTTCCATCTCACACTTCACATGAAAAGGTTTGGTAGCTTCTTCCAGAGCCTTAAACTGAACCAGGGATAAGCCAATGAAGAGATTACAGATATCTCAAGAGTTTACTTTGTGTGATTGCCATGTATTTGCTGACAGATACAGTATCCTGTTTTCCCTCTACACTTCTCTTGGGGATCAGATCAAATAAATCTCGACTTCTCAGTTATGTAGAAATAAAGCAAACTGCCCTCCACTTCTGAAAGTCTTTTTATTTAGCCAGAAATGAAAAAAAACAAAACAAAACAAAAAAAACCCAAAAAACAAAAAACCCAGACATCATGTTGAGAGAATTCACTTGATTTGAAAAGACATTTTGGTGAAAGGTTTTTTCAAGTATTTTCTGGGAGATGAGCCTGTGAGCCCAAACCATGACAAACAGGACTGGGGGAGAGGAGAGAGAAAAAATAAATCTCTGTGGACTTTTTCACTTAAAAGTACTTTGGTTGTTTTCTGAGAGCTTCTCCTCTGAGCCCTGACCTATTTCCACCTGCTGCCTGGCATTTGATGAAGCAGATTACTAAATGAATTCATTGTTATGGTTGGAAATAAATTTCCTTACTGGCCAAGGTTAGACTTTAGGATGCTTTTTGCAGCCTTAGACCTTACAATCAGCACATATTTGGGTGGATGCTCAGTTTTCAGGAGCAGCTCCTGGTGTTGCTTCTCTTCTTAGGTCTCTTGATGTGACTGGGCAGAACTGATTTTTTTTTGATCTACAGAGACCAGAGTGAGCCTCTGTAGCAAAATGGTTGCTTGTTACTCAGTGATTATGAGCCCATAAAAAAATACTTCAGCTTTTACCTGGCACAAGGAAACCCTTGTGTTGAATTGACAGTAAAAAACATCTTCAATTATGTTGCAAGCAGTGATATATTTTGAAAGTTTTTCTGTCTTAAGTCGTGGTGAGTGAATAGAAGGACTAAAATTATTGTGCTGCTGAATGCTCTTGGAATAGTCAGGCGATGCTGACTGCAATGAGCTCTGGAAAATAACAGGTAAGTCTGTGGTGTCCCAGGACATTTATCCATGAGCACATGAGTCATGACTGCACATCAATGTGCCCACCAGACTTACCTGCTCTGTCCTGTACTCTTCTATATGTACTGCTCTGCTTACAACTCAGGCCAGGTCAGAATTTGGCTTCACTGGAATTCAAACAAATCTATTAGAAAGCTATCATTCCAACAGCTCTTTACTAATGAGGTAAGTCCTTTCTAGCTGCTGGTGGAAAAAAATCAGCTAATCCTATGGAAAGCAAATGTAGGCACTCCAAATGATCTAACTGGAGGAGCAGAATTTATGGACATTGTGATATGGAGGGTTAGAGGGAAGTGCTGAGGAAATTCAGTTTATTTGGTTTGATGAGTTTGAGATGTTGGGATGCATTTTGCCATGGATGTTTAGTGTAGGAACTCTGCAGACACTGTAATTTCACAGAGTCTTAACAGCAGAGTCTGAAGGCTTTGTTGGCATAGTAAAATGCATTCGTTGATGTACAAAAATGTGTTGTACTGTACAGAATAAAAATAAGGCAGATTCCTGCCCCAGGAGCTCATCAGTTAGATTCCAAATGCCCATGTTGAATTCCAGCTTTCAAAATTTTGAGTGCCAGGCAAGCTTTCCACATGCCTTGAACTCAGGGTTTTGCTGGGACCTCAACTCTTGCTGCACAGCTCCAACCCTTTCTTCTTCTGCTGCTCTGGGCCGGCTTAAGAAGCTGTTGCACTGTGAGCTGTGAGAGAAATAAATGATTCCACAAACTATTCCAAGATTTGTAGGCCTCTGAAATAGGTTCAGAACTGGGAAGTGAATTTACAAGTTTATACCCTGGCACTTCCTCTGTAACCAGCTGAGCCTAATCAGTGTGAGGGGGGCATTCCTACTGGAATGGGACACCTCTAGAGGAAGCAGCAGTGGCTTAGGGCCACTCGAACACAGCAAAGAGGTTGGGGCAGCTCTATTCACTGCCTTTGGTAGATGCTCTGTAGAAATATGTCAGGATACTGGGTGCCTTCCCAGTGATCTCCAAGACCTGTCTTTGATCCTGATTAGAAATATATGTAACCCAAGTCTTCATATCCCAGAGTTTAGAGGAAAAGCTTGAAATTCACTGGTAATCTGAATTGGTTGGCTCTGACCCAACTGTAATAGGGAAAAAGGTCTTAATGGATATAAATGAATATCAGACTTGAAGGATAGGAACTTGACAGAGGGGGATAGAAATCACCGTGGCACACTGAGGAAAATTTCACTTGCTCTGACCGACAATTTTTGAGAAGTGCTGTTTTTTTACTGAGAACCATTTCAACCAGAGAATCTGACCATTCTCTTCAGTGATTTCTTTTCATATTACAGAAGCTAACTCTGTTCTGCATGTCCTGATATAACTGGGAGAGGGAGCCCCCTTTCATAACCTTAAACTCTGTCCAAAAGCTTAAAAAATAATAATAAACAAACTTCAGCTTTGTTTAGTCTTACCAACATATAGCATGGATTGTTGCCAAGGTTCTGTGGATGGCAGGAATCAATTTCAATGGAGTGCCTAGAGAACAGTCATTGTGATGCTGAAGAAATCCCCACAGCAGAAGACTTCAATTCCTGTTTCCCAGCAGAGGTTTGTGGACTCAGACAGTTGCTGTCTCTTAGTATCTTATCCCCTTACTAAAATTTCTGTGCATCAGGCAAGGGCTGATGAAGAGGACATAATGAGAGAGGCTATACTTTTCCTAATAGGGACTTCATTTTTGGAACTCTGGAGAATGCATTAAGTTCATAAGAAAAAAATATTGACATTATCTTACAAATACTTTTGTCTGTCACCAGAACAGAAAGCTGCTTTTCTGGAACTTGTAGTCCTGGATGCATATAGGCTTTGTGAGCCTGTACTGTGTGGGGAACAGGCTTGCCAGTGAATGTTACAGGAATTTGCAGTTTATAAGTATGTAGTGCTTGCAATAACATCATAAATATTTCCTTTCACATCACACTTGCAGTTCCCAGCACTGTTAATACAGATGTATTGTCAATCCCCAGCCACTGAGGAAGGCGAGCTTGTCTGGAAACTGATTCATTCCTTTACTGGAAAGCCCATTCCTTCCAAAAGTCTGTAGTGAGCTGGTTGTAAAGCGTGGGCCCCTGGTTTCCCTTCTAAGCACAAGGAGATTATTTTTGTTATTTCTTCTCTAGCAAAGACTCTGGGGTCTCTCATCTGACTTCCTGACATGTTTGTTTATCCTGGGCTTGAATAAGTCCTCCACCTCTTAAAGCCACAGACAGAAGAACATGTCTCAGCATAACATCTTGATTCCTTTAGATCTACTGCAGGATAGATGGTGGAATCATTTGTTCAGCCAATTTGCTCAGTAATGCATTGAGAGCAGGACTGTAGCAGAAGTAAGGCAACACTGAAAATAATAACTATTTTTCCCTTGCAAGGCAATATCTGTATACACACATTAGAATCCCAGCAGGCTTCCTGAATCCTTTCGTTCTTCTTTATACCTTAGCTTGCTTAAAAGTGGTTCATTATGAAGCAGTTTGAAAAGTGTTTATCTGAGAAATTAGCACAACTTTAAATCTTATTTGTTTTATATATCTATAATAACAAAAATTTAAAAAATACACTCGTTGCATTGAACCTGAGTAAAGAATGAATATAAAAAAGCTGGTTTTGCTCTTTAAAGGTTTCTGATGTGCAAAGTCTGAACATATGCCAGAAGATCTGTGAGAATACAGGTGCAGACATCAAGGCTCTTTCTGCAAATTTAGAGAGATGTGTGTCCATGGAACTGCTCCATCACCATATCCAACAACTGACTCAACACTCTAGCTGATAGTTCAGCGAACAAGATTTTTGCTATGTTGTGTTCACTCACCTCTGTTCATGTCAGATTGTGGTCCAGGAATCCTGACTTTCATGGTTTGGTCCAGCAACAGCTGTGACACCATGAGCCCCAGCTGGAGCTGCAATTGCATTGGCAAAGCTCCATGGAAATAGACAATAGAAATTATGATGATGAGTTTTGCCTAAGAGCTGAGGACATGGCTTTAGGTTTAAATCTTTGAATATTCTTGAATGCAGTCTTGAATGGAGCCTGCTGGACCTGCTTTTTAAAGTGTGTCATTGAAGGAATCCATTGGCTTTGCAGCTTTAGTCTTGCACAAATTCCATGTTCCATAGGGCAGAACCCATCAGAGCTGCAGATCTTGTTGAGTACCCGGACTCTGCCAAGAACTAAGAGTTTTAAAAAGAATTTTAAAACATCATATTTTTTTAAACTTTCAATAGCAAAATATTCAGTGGAACCCTGCAAGGGGGATATCACAACATCCACTTTTCTGCATGGGACTTAGATGAATAAGATTTGAGCATCAAAACACCATTGTTTCTGAGGAGATCATTATCCTGCCTAATGATACAAACATAGATTATAAACCTTGGATGTCATATTGTCTATTTACAAAGTATTCAAAACCAGGAACATATTCCCCCAGACACAGCAGGAGTTGAGGTGTTTTCAGTTTTTAGCTTTTCAGAGACATCATGGTAAAATGTTCACTACTTCAATGTTGAATTTTGTTTCTTTTCTTTGCTCTCACTTATGTAACTCTGTCCCCTGCTATAATACACAGAAGAACATGCATGCCCTTGTGATATAAATATGTACCTAATGAAGCCATTCTGCTGAGGTGTTTGAGATTTCCAAATTGCTTTTAATTTGCCTGTGCTTTGGGTGGTAAAGGTACCTGTGCTTTGTGGTTACTATCAGCTCATACTGTTAGTTATCACACTTTGATAAATTCTTCTCTAAAGACTTTGTGTTTATTGACTTTGTCCAAAGGACTCAGTTGGGCTTTAAGGCAGTTTTTAAGAGCTCACTTAATTTCACTCTTTTTCAAATCCAGATAAGCAAATTAATGAGGCAAATGCTTATCCCTCTGAAAACCCAGTTGGATTTTTTTATCCCTTCCCATAGATTACCACTAGAAATACTCTGCTGGAAGTGAGACAATAGCTACATGAGCAGTGGCTGTTGCAGACTATACCCCACTTCACATGGCTGAGGCTGGATGTGTGGCAGGGTGGTTGGGTGTGTAACCTCACTTAGCAGGAAACACAGCAGTCCACAGTCCTGGCCCATGTGGAGTGCAAACTGTTCTTGTCACAGGAAAGAGCTGTGTGGCACTTTGGACTCTTCACAAGGGCAAACTCATGTCAGTTTACTTTGTTCCTTTTCTACAAATGGCCACGTTTTGAGGGAGATTTTAATTCCTCTCCCAAAGTTTATATATCTAGAGTAGTGTTTCCTATCACAAGACTCAGTGCTCATCCTGTGTTCTTTGTACTTTCATCTCCAACAATCCAACATTAATATTTTGGTTCTGTGGTTTTCTGATTATACTTTAGTATTAAACATGGATGCCTCCAGTTTGGCTAATGATATGTGCCTTGAAGAATTATTATTATTATTAATAATAAGAGCCCTACTGAAACAAATGTGCTATACATTAATGTACTCTCTTAAGAAAAGATCTAGTTTTCTAACTACTACAATAAATTTCTAATTGCTAGCAAACCAGGTATAATTTCATTATACCTTTAAGCAGGCATTTTGTTCTTTTTTAATATGAAGCAGTACTTTTTATTGTTTATTTGTAGGGCATGTTGTCACTGAGTTTTGCTTTCGTACATTTTCGTCATTATCTACTTAAGTCTCATGGTGTTTCTGTAGATGTATCTTGTCAGTATTGTCTTCAAATTTATTTAGGGAGAAGACCAAATGGAACAGGATGAAAGTATTCTCTGCATAGTACCAAGTATACCCAATTGTTTCAGAGACTGCCCTGGCTTCAGTGCGCATGGCTGCTGGTCTTTGGAGCCAAAAAACTCTCATTGTCTAACACACAAACAGGCCCCAGTTATGTAAAATATTATCATGAAATGCAGTGTAGTTTTGCAATGTGTGAATCGAGTTGGGCTTGAAGCAAATCTCCATTTCCTGTGAACCTAAGCAATGGTGAAATTTTGAATCCATGTGTGAATTCTGTAGTTTAGGCTGATCTGTAGCAATTTAATTGCTGGATATTGCTAGGACCTGATTAATACCTGAGGATTCAGATGCTGACAGTGACTCATTTCCTGCTCACTGCCAAGGGAAATGTGCTTCAAGATAAAGCAACAGGGAGGAAGAAAGGATAGGGAAAAGTCAGCCCACTGCCATTTCACAAATGGCATTTGACTGAAATCTTTTGTCCGATGAATTGTTTAAAACAATGCATGGTCTATGAAAAATAGTCTGGAGAATCTCCATGATTAATCTCTTCAGAGCAGAGCAGACTGTGAAAGCCAACAACAAACAAACAACAAGCTTGTTTTAGTGGAAAACAAACAAACAAACAAAAATAAAAACCCAGAAATCTATTCCAGGGTTTGTAATTTAGGACAAAAAGTGGAAAATGCTTTTGATTGACTTTTAAAAAAATTTAAAAGGCATGTTCTAACTGATTGCAGTGAATCAAGAGTTCTATCACTCTGTTCTTCCAGTGAAGCAGACTAGATTTATATGTAGTTTTGGAAGGGGTGAAAGAGCAGAATTCTCTCTCAAATCAGTTAGTTTAGAGTGCAGCCTGATGTAGCTCTGCTTTCTGTCATCAATTAATGAAACAACATTTTCTCTTCAAACACAAAAAGATGACTGCTAAATGGTGTTACTTCCTCTCTTACTGCCTTCCAATTGCACTTTCTATTATTCTAGAATTCACTAATCTTCTCGGAAGAGCCTCTTGAAAGTGCTTATGCAGATCATAGGCAGATTTTTATGACTTATGCCTGTAATACCAACAAAATCTTCTCAGTACATGGTTTCTCATTTGCCCCTTGAAGTCAGCCAAAAAGCCTCCAATTTACTTTAGTGCTGCTTGACTCAGATTCTGAATGTTGATTTACTAATGTCACACAAATAAACACTGCTTGAGTTTTCTGAAAAACAGCTGAAAGCTGTATATTTACTCTTCCTAATTTTCCTCTTAGAAGATGATACACACATCCTTAAGCCAAGCCTAGCCTGAATTAACTGCTGTCAAAGAATACCTGACATAAATAATGTTGTGTTAAAGGGAGGAATTTTTTAACCCTCACACTGTTCTCATACTCAGACTTGCTGTATTAATAGACCTTGTACATGCAATTTTGACTAACACATACTAAAAAGCTCCATCAAATTAGCATTATCCCCTTTGGACTGGAACTGATCACTATTTGCGTGTTCGTCATTAGAAGAAATCTATCTGATCTATAGTTGTACTTGTAAATTGGTTTTCAGGCACTTTCTCTGCACATCACCAGACAGCTGCCTTAAGATACAACAATCCACATTTCCTTAGAGAACCTTTAATGAGAGCAATTTGGATCAGAGAGCAATTTTAAGTATATTTAGTGTAAAGCACAATGGGTAAGACATACAGGGTTGTTGTCATAGGTCTTGAGCTGGCTCTTTGGCAGAAAATAACTGGGGTATTTCATGAGCTCTCTAGAAATTTTGCTGATGCTGCCTCTCATGAAAATGGTTCTGTTTCACTGCCTCCAAAGAAGTAAATCTAGTGACAGGTTTCAGCAGGGATGTAGGAATCGGGTCTTTTACATCCTAACTTAAAATCAGGACTCTGTATGCTACTCTACTTCATGAATATACTGCTGTTTTGTCCATGCACAGATGTAAGGAAATGAAAAACAATTGAAACTACTCAAAAGCCATTTATGTCTGCTTTTGTAACATAACTCCTCCAATGGTCTCTTCTAAAACAAGAGGAAATATGTATTGAGATGTAATTCCAATTCAGAAATGTTCTTGATGCTTCTGATCAACTGTGAGCATATTGAAATACTCCTAAATGAAGAAGTAAAGAGAAATAGATTTGTTGTAAATAAGGCTCACAGTTTTGTGATGAGATTTCATGTTATTGCATTATTATTTTCATGAAGTAAAGAATACTTACTGTAAATTTAATGCAGTAACCTAGCAATGATTGCCAAGGTTTCTTTTAGAAGGAGAAAACTTGGTTTACATTCTTCTGTATTTTTATGCAGTGAATATTCTTTTCAAAACCCCTCTTTTGGCCTTTGTTTTCCTGTCAGTGTGGATTAATGAAACTGCTCTATGATAGGGATTGTCACGTAGACTGTAACAGAGCTTCTGTTACAGGTATAAACTGAACAATTTACCTCTGCCTCTAAATGACAACCTGCAAAGGGTTTTA
Organism: Taeniopygia guttata; assembly: GCF_048771995.1. Taxonomy (NCBI): domain Eukaryota; kingdom Metazoa; phylum Chordata; class Aves; order Passeriformes; family Estrildidae; genus Taeniopygia; species Taeniopygia guttata. The sequence goes on from NC_133024.1 coordinate 21,937,978, forward strand.
CTCATGTTCCTTGAATTCCTCCCAAGGTTCCTTGCATTCCTCCCGAGAAGAACTTTTATTAGTCACTGGTGGCTTTACCAGAGTGTGTCAGGTGCAGATGAAATACAGGACTGTCACCCTCAAAGAAATTGAGTTCCACAGCAGTATCAGGCATTTGAGTTTTGTTCACTTTGTTAAGCAGTTTCTATGGAGTCAACATCCTGAATCTGACAAAACAAAATGCTGAAGGGAGAAGCACACAGGTTTGTGGAGTGTTGGAATGATTACTCAGCTGCCTTGAGCTGAATGTATTTCCTAACAGATGAAAAACATTTTTGTTCACTTGAGATAACTGCAGGGCAGCCAAATGATTACATTCAAACTTTCCAAAGCTTGGAAATATTTGCTTCTGAGTCACAGCCAAACATGAGCAACTGCTGCCCAGAAGGGATATTGTTGTCTGGAAAGAGAGAGACAGCTATAACTGATTGCCATGCTGAGCCTGGAAACCCCATCTCAACCTTATCTTCAACATCATGCTTCTGCAGTGCTCTCATGAGCTCCACCACTGCTGAAGCAGCAATCCAGGAGCAGCAGAGCCACCTTCATGATGCAACAAACTGCTCCAACAAAAACTGGTGAATCGCTACACTGAGAAACAAGTAGTCTAGCAAGCAGGTAGCCCAGAGAACAGAAAGCACTCATCCATCAGTGTTCCTTCAAAAAAATGTACTGCATAAAACTCAGCAACTTTTTTTTAAAATTTGATTTTGAGTTTTTTATTTGTGTGGTCAAACAAGATGTTCTGCCAGAATCAAATACAGATCAGCCTTTATCAAATGAGTGTGAATAGTTGGCTATTAACAGAGAATTTGTGACTTGAAATTGCCTAAAGCAATTTATTTTTTTGTGTTGTGAATGTTATTTCATCTGTTTTTTTGAAAAAACGGTTGTTCTTGGAGTGAGAACTAAACATTCCAAGAACCTATCACAAATTAAAAAGAAACATGTAGAATCTTTGCAGAAACAAGTCACATAAGGAATGCCTTCAAAACAGTTTTGCATTGAACTGAGCAAGAGATACCAATTGGGATACTCATGGATAATCAAAAGTGACAGACATGTAATATTTGCTCTTTATTTAAGGTAGCAATATGTCTCTATCCAATCTTCCCCAAGAAGGCTTTCTTGAAAAATTGGTATGATCTTCCCTTTTCAAGCATCCTGCCATTCTTTTAATGGGAGAAGGTATTAACTTTAGGAAACAGTAAAAAAACCCCCACTCCCAACTTGAAAACAGTGCTTTTCCTGTGGTGCTTCAAGTCTGTGTATGGATTTCACTTACCACTAACCAAAATGTTCCTTTTCTAAGAGGAGAAAGACTGACTCTTGGAAAGGACTAAACGATTCTGGGCATTTGAAGTCTCTCCTTGCTGCCAGTGACACAACAGCCAGCTTTTCAGATAAATACAGTTGCAGACTCTCTGCTGTGCATATGGGGATAAAAAGCAGATGTCTTTCAAATCCCCTGAAGTTTCTGTAACTGTCATTTAAAATAAAACACCTTTGACTTGTGCAGCAAGCAAGCCTGAACTGAAATCACAGGGAGAGAGTAAATATGATCCTCCTGGTGTCATTTTTAAAGCCTCTTTTATGTCTGTAACTGCTCTTAAAATGTATATAAACACTGTTCTCTTAATATGTGAGTTTCTACCCCAGAACTCTATTAGAGATTGCACAAATATTACCTCAGTGTATATTCAGACATTATTAAAACAAATTACTCTATTGCAGTACAGCTAAGGCCCCTTCATTCATGATGGTGATGGACTGTGCAATGTCCCTAAGGTGTGCCAGGAACAACCATGCTGTTGTAAGCTTACACAATCAGTTATTTAAAATTGATTTATTTTGTTAATATTGTATAATGGCTCCCAGGAGGAGATGAAAACAAACAGATCAGAGCTGATTATGCCTCAGGTTATAGCTTGAGACAAGGCAGTAACTTGTGGGTCTAGAACTCACAGTTACAGAAAGACACTGCTTTGTGCTCTGTGTGTTTTTTTCTCCCTGCAACCCTTTGAACCTCACAGTATTTTTGTGCCTCAAGTCTTAAACCACCACAGGCCTGCATTGTAGAGCTTGGCCCAGATTACCTGGACTGTACCTTGGAGAAGTCTAAAGGAGTCTGTCTTGTACACACAGCTATGGGTAGTTTTAAACCATTCTTCACAGCTTCCCTGTTCTTGGGCTTCTTCTAGTCCTTGGCCAACTACTGGCATTGAATAAAACTGGCCAAAGAAAAAATATCCAACAGCTGAAAATCCCTGGTGAACAGAGACAACTAGTTTGTTCCCCCTTTTATATTCTGTGTATTGAAAACACCAAAGGTGTGACCTAGAATAAAATGGTCTGTATTGGAGTTGGCTCAGCCCAGATAGAGATTTTGGAGCCATGTTCTGATTTTACTTCCAAGAGGAATTTTAACATATGGACATCTCTCTTCCTCTCAAAACCATTGTTCATGGTTTCATCATTTCATGGTTTTCATCATTCATGGACATGGTTTCGTGTGTTGCATGTTCCTGACTCTCCATTTGTCTCAATTTTCCAGTCAGATGAAGGTTTCCATTGGCTTTAATTAGCTTTAATTAGTCACTGGTATGACAGTACAGCAGCTTTCTCTTGCCACAGGAGAGGGGTCATTCCTAAGCTTGCTGCTGAGGTTATTCCTTAACCACTGCTGCTGTAAACAGCCCATGAATTACTTCTGCAGGAACAAAGCAAAAGGCCAGAGACATGATGGCAGCAGCAGGCTATGTCCTGTGTCCACACTCACTCCAAGCTGCTGTGAATGCTCTCAAACCTGAGGCTGTTCAGCCAGCTGGATGAGGCACACTAGAGACAGCAGCTGAGAATGTAATTTCTGAGTAGGACACACTGGCTGCTGTCACTGTGGTCAAATGCCTTCTATCTCAGGCACACATGAAAACTGCTGTAGTGGGAGCTGCTTCACTCATACATAGTGCTCCACAAAGTGGAATTATCATGCACACTCCCCTTCTCAGAAAAGCTGGATAAGGGCTGTCAGGTCTTTGCTCTAAATCTAAAATTCTTAATTCGTAGCTCCTTGACAGCTGATCATTATGCAGCCCCACAAGACTAAATCCTTGGGATTCTGTTGCCTGCTTGTGCTTGCCTCTGCAATCCATTCTTTTAGATAGTCCCTGTGGAGCAGAATCTGCCTGGCCTGAATGGTGATAGATTGTTGAAAGAAAAGCCATTCCCAGTCCGTAAGAGAATCACATGTTTTCCTTATACTCCTGGATCTCTGAGGCTTCAGTGGATAACATGTCCTTCTTCCAATCCTTTGGCAACAATCTAGGGATCTGTGCAATTAAACAGTTTTATTAGTTCAAATAAAAGAGGCCAGGACCAGGGATACATTTCTGGTTTCTTAAAGCCTAAGTCAGCTGTTGCTACTTGATGGTGTTTGGCCTTCAGATCTAGGCCTGATTCAAATCTCTGAGGGCTGAGCTTTCTAGGTAGAGGTGCCCATACATCTCTTGAGTAGCTGGATCATGGGCAGCGGACTGACTCAACTGTGTCATGGTTTGACACTGGCACAATGCCAGCGCCCCCATGAAAATGCAACCTCCCAATTGAATGTTGTGAAATGCAATCGAGAAACAGACTAAAGCAGGCCCAAGGACAAGGGAAAAAACTTTATTAAGCTACTACTACTATACTACTATAAAAGGAAAAAAAGAAAGGAAAAAACCACACATAAAATTCAGAATGAAAACCTTTCAAAACATTCCTCCTCCCACCACCCAACTCCAACAAACCACAGCAAGACACAACCTGGACCCCAATCAGGTTCCCACCCTCCACATAATAAATACTCAGTCCATCGAGGGAGAGAGGAGTCTCTCCTGTGCCACAAACCGCCCCCCCCAAGAAACACAGCTGCCACATCCCATGTTTCCATGTCATACATGGAACCGGAGAAAATCTGCCAGTGTAACACACTCCTTTCCATGCACAGTGCTCTCACCACCAATGCATGGATGGACAGACTGCTCTTAGGATTTTTTTTTTCTTTCAAGGATGCTCTGCCAAGTGGGAAAAAACAACAGCTCAGTTTTTTTTCATTTTTGGGGCCACAGTCCCCCCCATTTTCCCCTGGGGCCGAGAATCCAAGAACAGAGATCTTCTTCTTCTTCTTCTCTGAAGACAGGGGGCACCACCACAAACCTCCCTAACTTTTCTCTGTTCGCTCCACTTTCTGTCTTTTCTGAAGCATGGTCTCTTTGGCTCACCAGCATCCTCCTAAAATACAGTCTCTCTTGGAGGTGAAGATCGGTTCAGTCTGTGGCTACCAAGAAAAAGTCCAACCAAAAGGCACTCCATCATCTTCCCCCAACCTTCTTTCCCTAACATCTCAGGTCCCTGGTTGTCTCTCTTTCCTTCAACTCAAGGAGGAGTAATATTTCACAAAGCCTTCATTTCCCAGGACAGGGCTAAAAGTCCCGACTCCCAGGATGGGTCTGCCTGGATTCTCCGGCTCCCACAGGCGGCTGGCCACCTTGCTGCCCTCAGCACGCCCCAGCTCTTCTCCTTTCCCCGCAGTGAACTGCTGACAAAACTGCCGCTGTCTCTTTCTCTCTCTCGGGAGAGAGAGACCTGGGGGGAGAACGGAGACATCCCAGATTTCTCCACCCTTCCATCTGCAGGGGGTTCCAGTCTCTCCACCCTTGGGCCTACCTCAGTCAGGCCTTCTGCTCCCCAACCCAGCCATGGCCGGGCAGGGGAGAGTCTGCACTGCATGCTGACTGGAACCAAAGAGAGAGAGTTCTCCTGGGAATTCTGCTTTTAACCCCTCTGTGTTCTCAGAGGCGTGTCCACCTTCAACTGGTCACCCCAAGTGTCAGTATCCAAACCTGATCCCTGACTGGATTGACCTCTTCCTTCCGAGAAAATTCTTCTTCCGTGTCAAACCATGACAAACTGTGACCCTGGAATGTAGCTGTGGCTGAAGGCTCTGAGCAGACACTACAGACACTTCTGAGTGTCTTCTGGAGCTTCTTTAGAGAAGGCCTAGACAGCATCTACACATGTAAAAGCTGTTGGGAATCTCTGCATAGTCTGAGGTTTGCCCAGCCCTAGCTAGAGCCTCACAGCTTATTTTAATTATGATCCTCCTTGCATGGGTTGTTGCAGGCTTCTAATGCAGCTGTGTCACTCTGTGCTGACAATGGCTTCATTCTTTGGGCCCTGCTTTATTACAAGATGTTAGGTTTGATTCTTTTCTTTTAAATGATGGATATAAAACTCACTGTTGTTTAATTTGAGAGTTCCTTATGAGATGAATGAAAGGCATGAGGTAAAATAGATTGAAAGTATACATGTGTCACGAAGACTTGAAATTATTTTCTCCCACACTGTAGCTATTTTAACTATTCAGATGGTAAACTATTCATGGTTTTCACTAAAATCTCTAAATATACCAGCAATGCATAAACAACATTAAATAATAGTAGTGTTACATACATATATCTATAAATACATACAGTATATATACATCACCAATCTGTTTTGTAAATATCAATTTAAGATTTTGCTTTTTTATTCAGAGCTTTTAATGAAGGCAATCTTTTGGTTAAATTTAAAAGCACATGAAGATTCCAGTAAAAGAAAAACTCTAGAAAAACAATAGAGCAGGCACTGGGACAAAAAGGATGAGCAAATGATAAAGTTTATATGTAGAGTATGGATCAGATTTCAAAAGCAAATGGAATAAACTTAAGCAAAACAGCATGTATTCCAAATTGGAATCAGCTATAATATTATGAGAAATCTGTGTACCTCCTATTGTAAATATTTATACTTTTGAATTTCCTTAGTAAACTGCCAGATATTATTCCCCAAAGAACATTATTTACTTGTTTTAGATTTTAGCTTATCTGCCCTTCAATTCTCTCATGAGATCAGATTCTCACATTACTGACACATAGGGTGTTTTTAATTGCAGATCAAAAGGGAATACAATTCATACATGCATTACAGCATTGTCTTTTAACACCTAACAGAAAATAGTGACTAAAATTAGACTTCATAGGGCATTAAAATTTGAATATGGTGCCAGAAAAAGTGCCATAAATCTCCCTGGAGATGAAATTCACTCATTATCCTCATCTGAGTAACTTCTGCACAATCTTCTCTATGCTAAATCACTGCCAGTAATCAGGGGATTATTAGTGCAGGAATTTTTCTATTTAAATTTATGTATGAATTCTGCCCTGTCTCAGTGTACCTGCAATTATTACGTTTCTGACAATACACAATCTATTGATCAGTCTTGCTCAATTATGGGACAGACCCTGAATTCTAGCCTTCGAATCTAATTCCAAATTATTATGTGTCTGAGAATAAATTTGTCTCATCTTTCATGCTTTAAATTTTATCAGCTGTCTACTTTCAGCAGTCCTCAATAGAGACACAGAGATGCTTACATGCTTTTGATTTTTCTGCCTTGATGCCTGCCTGATAAAAGTCATCATTACAATATCATTTGTTATTTTTGATTTGAGCTTTTAAATGGAAAATGCCCTCTTGACTTCAATGGCACAAGATCCAGCATTTTTTTTCTACAGGAGGCTGCAAGGGAAATGGAAACTCTCAGTGAAGAGTTTATCTCTTCACTAGCTCACAGAGTCAGTAATTTCAGGTGAGCCTCCTCTGTGCCTTTGCCTATCTCACGCCCCTTTGGAAAATTTTCCCTTTGATCCAGGAAGGTGTGGCTGGGCATTAAAGTATGAAACATGCTGCCACAATTGCACACACCTTCCAACATCACTGATGACATCCTGTTCTCTCATGTTGCTGTGTCTGTTTAACTTGTACGTTCCTTAAGTAAAGGACTGTCTATAGCTCCTTCTTTATGTAGTAATTGCTAAATCTTTGTCCATCTTGATTGTTCTCTAGACATTACAATAGTAAACAAAGCAGTTAGGAATCACGAGTCACATCAGATTTGAACCAGAAGCATAAAGGCAAGGCCTCATCATCCCTTGTGCCATTCATTCAGTCTTTTTTCAGCACAAGACATTTCCACCTCCTCCTTCCTAGCAAGCCCCATCTCTTATTTTTTATTTATGTGGCTGAAAATAAGGTGAGAGAATAATCTCAGAGGTTCTTGGAAAAAAATTGTCATCTGAGACCCTCTGGGTCCAGGCAACAACACAAAAACAGAAGAGCAGGGGGAAAAAGAAAAGAATGTCTTGTTTGGTAAAAAAGTTTTGATCAAAGCAGCTGCAATTTGCAAGGATTATATCTGGTCCACTGTCCTACAGAGGTAAGAACTGGACAGTGGCTCTTTATGATTTCACAGCCCTCTGTGGGCTGCCAAATTAAGTATGTTTTGGATGAAAGTCTGAAAAAATAGCTGGCATCAAAAAAAGTTGTGGTGTCCACTTCCATCCCTAATAGTTTTCTTTTAATCTTTAGCCAGGGCATGGGAAATACAATCCTCCTTCATTAAAAGTATTAAAGTGATCCTCTGTTGGACTGTACGTGACTTGAAATTTGCCCCCTTTATGGGATGAATAAGCTGCATGGAATCTGGCTATAAGCTGAAAAAAATCACTGGAAATTTTTACAAAGTTTCTCTCCTCTTTACTTCCCCAAAAATAACTTTTTCATTTCTAGAACTTCTTTTCCTTCTTCTGATGGTATATGACGAGTAAACCAAGGAGAGCTCGAATAATCTACTTGGAATAATACCTAAAATTCTTCAAGGTTGTCCTACTGTATTTTAGTTCCCTAAGTCTCTCTTTCACTGTCGTGTGGCCATCTAAGGGATTTTCTGTGTCCTGTTGTATGCTTACAGATAGAAAAAGGAAAAAATAATTGTTTACTTTCGGTTAGAGCCTGAAATAGTAAGTGAAAGCAGATGATGAACAACCAAAGTCTCAATACTGTACATGGGTTTTGCAGGGTTTTTTCATAGTTCTTTTGAAATCCACACTCCCACCCACACATACACGTGGCAGTGTTCGTAGGTTTTGAGCCTTGGGAGTGTTAGCAGCTGAGTCTTGTGTAACCTTTCCATCCAGGGCTGGAGCTCCTTACCTTGTGCAGCTAAACCACTGCTGGGCACTGGTCAGACTGAAGTGAGGAGACCATGGAAAAACTAAGAAGCTGACAAAAGCCAGTGTCCTGTGGAAAGCATTGCCTCACAAACAGACAAAAGACAGTGATTTATTTGCTGCTAAGTGACATCTTAAATCAAATACCAAAAGGCATTAAAACTCTCTCCATTAAAGGCTCATTATTACTCTCTGTAAGGATATTATACACACTTCTGTGACACAGTGCAAATGTTAGGGACTGAAGGGCAGCTTGCCCATCTAAACTTGACTTTCCAGTTTCAGTTTGACAATACAATTTTCACTTTTTTATTCTGTGACTCTTTAATAAATTTGTCATTTTCTCAGCTTTCTGTGTTTAGGCTTAGAGGTGGCTGGGCTTTGATGATAAAAGTAATGCTTAGTTTTTACACAATATCTGTCATAAGTAGAAGACAATGCACTTCACAAAATAGATCTGTATCATTACCCTTTTACCTGAGGGAAAAGCAAGGCTTTTAGAGGTGAAGAAATTGGCTTTTGCTTATTAAAGTGCTACATATAAAGTATTACATATAAAGCTTTTTTTTTTTTTTTAAGGAATATTAGAGCATGCTAATGATTATTTTTAATATTTGTTTACTCTTGTGGTAGATCTGTCCTGATTTTAGAGTAGGCAAAATGTGGTTCTTGATGATTGTGTGCAAATCACTGAATCCTTCTTTCATTTTATATTCTTGTCTATTAAAAATATTGATGCTATTTTGGTTTTAATTTTAAAATACTGATGATAATTCAAAGCAGATTGATAAAGTTACATTTAGAAGTAATGGTGAAGTGCTGCAAGACCTTTGGCTCAGAAGTATTTAATGACAGGCAAGGCAATATTATGCATCTACTACAATATTCTGGACTGCTCTTGAAATACTGATACTAAACCCAGAGAGCCATGACTGTCTACTTATATGAGCCCTATTGGATTAACAAGGTAAAGGAAATTATGATTTTTAAATAATCAATTTTTTGTCACCTCCCATGCTGCTCTGCTGTGGCAGTTCCTATATTTACAGCAGCATATGGTTTGGATATTCACTCAATCAGATTTCACCTTGTAATGTGCTGAGTTGCTCTCCTCAAATAGGGGTTCTAGAGCTGGAAAGAGGCAGGTGCACTGCACCCAGCCAGTAGTAAACACTTCTAAAAAGCATGGTACTACAGTCGTTCATCTGTAAACCACCCCCATATAACCTCCCCTAAGTTTCTCCTGCAGATCTATGCTGGTCTCACCTTTCAACAGGACTAGCAAATCTAGATGTCCCAGTTCTTTGCTGGAACCTCATACCCACCCAGTTCCCTTTCCTGAAACAGCATGCCAAGGAGCACCATGGATCACACAATCTATGCCCCGTCATCTGTTTTCTTTCTGTTTGGAAAAACAGCTTTCCACATTATATAGCCCAGTGTGTGTGTCATCAGAGAGCCACGGTGTATCTGGAATGTGGTGATACAGGAGCTTTTTGTTTGCAGCATCCAACATTTTATCAGCATTTCAGTATTGAGAGGTCTGAGTGCTGAGAGAGGTGGATTGAACTGAGGATATGAAGTGGTCACTCACTAGAAATGTGAAGAGAATTAAGGGGTGTGACTGTGATGGGATGGAAACTTTTAATAGTATTTGGTTCTCACAGTGAAGGAGCCATAAGGGTGGACGGGAAGAGTCAAAATGAAATAAAGAGGAGGAGAATGAGCCTTTCCAGTGTGAAGCAGGAGTGCTGAAAAAGGAAGGGAACTCCTGGTGATAGCTGCAGTCCTTTGATGTCTCATTAATCACTCCCTCATTTGCCTTTTACAATGCCAGCCCTAGAGATCCCACTGATTTTTCTCTACTCTTTTCTCTCTACCCTCAGAACCTACTTACCACTGAGCATTTGAGTGTTGTGTTTATCATGGAGAAGTCTCCAGTGATTTGTGAATTAATTTCTTGGTGTACAGTATGTTATTTCTGTTGGTTTTCCTTTGAATTTCCTTATTTCTCAATGTTGTTATGCACAAGAAAATTACTTTTATTTTTATTTTTGTGAGAACATTCTGCCACAAATGAAGCTCTATGTAGGAAAATGTAGGAAATGTAGGAAAATTACTTACTATCCCAAATCTAATACGAAAGTATGAAGAGAACTAATGCTTCTCTTTGGCAGCTTTTCATAGGGTGAGGTAAAACTGTCATCTAGTGGTCATAATCTGTTCCTGAATTACTGTTTTCTTTTGGATATAGCCAAAGTATTTCTTATACCCAGGATGAAATGTACTGAAGTATACTTGAAAATACTAAGGTAGAAAAAAAAAAAAAAAAAGTGTCTGAAAGGCTTTGAGGTAAAGTGAAAAAGCTCAGACTGTTTCATAAACAAATTTATAACTTGGTGCAGCAACGCTGTGAAGTCCCTTTTTCCCCTCTCTCCCACAGTTTACCACAATGGCATATCACTTTTGCCTTACTGAACAGCTGTGGGAGGCTAAAGATAAGATAACTGAAGCTAAAATAGGCCACCAAAATAACCTCTCAATAGTTATCCTGCTACAGTCATTTTACAGGTCAGTCTCAACTACCCTGTAACAAGAGCATGTTGATGCTATCAGAATAAAGCTGACTGTGTGCATCTCCTCGCTTTGAGCTTCTTTGTGTACCAGTGTTTTGCAGATGCTGATTGGTAAAGGTAATGCTACACCTACATAATGACTATTGGAGTTCAGTGAATAAATGTGAAGAACAGCAGGACTGGTACATAAGAATATGCTCGGACAAAAAGGGAAAATTGGCAGAGTAAATTGCAGTGTTATGAGTTTGATGACTCAGGCTGGAACATTACTCCATAGCATTAGCACTTGCATGTAGTACCTGTAATACTGTTGACAGAAGCAGGTGTGATTCTCAGATTTTTTTAAATGGAGAAATTCATCTGTGCTGATGAGCAAGGAAGCTTTTATGCAAACACTATCTCCTGGAGTGAATTAGTTAGTATAAATCATAATACTTAGCAAACAAGCTTCCTGTCCAGTTTGGCTTCCAGATTCTGCTTATAATTGTATTTTCAATAGGTGGTGAATCCCTAGTTTTGGATTAGGATCCCTTTATTCAAGGTGCTTTGCGAACTCAGAACTTCAAGATATCATCTGCCTTGTAATGCTTAAAGTTTTAAGCTGACAGAGGCAGATGATGGGGACCACAAGGAAATGACAAGACAGTCTTTATGTAATTAGAAATATTTTCAATATGCCCACACACTTAAGAATGTAATTGCTATTGAGCAGATATCATTGAAGATGTTCAGCAAAGATATTGAATAAAAATTATGAGCAAAGATATTGAATAAAAATAAAAACCTTTCTGGATGTTTCTGCAGCTTCCTGACTGAGGACAGTGCTATCTGAGGTAAATGACAAAAAGCATATGGTAGATTATTTTTAAACTTACATGGTCAAAAATAGCTGTCATCTTTAGTCCATCAGAGAGAAAAGATTTCTCAATGGTGAATGCAAGGGAGAAAAAGTTAGGCTGTGGAAGCCTTTCTTACATATTCATTATGAAATAAATTTAGTAGTGAATATTCTTCACTTAGCATTTTCTGTGAACAGGTTTTGATCTGACTGCATAACTTCTGTGCAAATGTATTTTTTATCTTTCTTTCTAGTTATGACTAAATGCACTGTACAGTTTTATTTCCCCACCAATTAAATTTGATTCAGTTTTTATTCTGCTAGAGGTTTTAGATTTTTAAAATTTCATTTTAATAAACTGGGGGTTTTGAAAAAAATTATTTAGAATTCCCTTACCTATACACTCATTCTCAAGACTTGCATAAGTACACTTATTCTTTAGATTTGTGTGAAGAAACCCCTGCTACATCTAGAGAGAGAATGCTCATGTGAAAGTCACCCAGCTCTAACAGGAAAACTTAAATTTCTGTAGCCAAGAATATAAACATAGAAGATCCTCAGGTTATTTTAATTCATAACTGAAATTAAGCTGAGCAGTAGATCAGCAGTCACAGACTGAACCAAAGGGTTACAGTGGGAAAGCAGGGTTATAAACAAGGCTGTAAGTAGTGAACCCTCAAATATGAGTAGGTGATATTGGCAGGAGAACATAATTGTAAATCCTGCAAGTAGTTGGGATTCAGAGACAGGGTAATGTTCTGAAAACCACTTTTACTGGACTCTGTTATTAGGAAAGCTGTTTGAAGCAGGTAAGTGAGGATATAAAGACCTTTCAGTTGATATTTGCAATCTAACCAAATCTTAGATGTTGTCGCGGTGATGAAGGGCTTGACTTTGTTCCTGTGAAACAATTTCCAGTTAGAGACACAGAAATTGATGCATGTACAGAAGCTATGTTCAGCCTCAGGATTTGTAGTGCATCCATTTTTCAGTAGTCCACTGCCATCCTAAAGAAGAGGTGAGCAGCTGCCCTGTGGATGCACAGCAGCAGAGAATCAGCTCACAGCTGTGTTGCGCGTGCGAGCTGGGTGCTCGGGACTCTGTACAGTCATAAGATAACTGTGAGCATTAACTGCTTGTTTAGAGCAGGAATGGCAGTTATAACCTGTCAGGAGACTGAAAAATGTGTGTGAAGATAAAATAGAGCAGTAAAAGTGCAAGATGCAAATCTACCAAAATTCAGTGTTGCGACATGAGATAGAGCATTGGTAAAAGTGGTGAAAGCCAAAACCTTTCTGTACGGGATGAGCTGAAAAGCTGCTGACTTTCTTCCTGTGACTGTGCAACATCCTGGGGAGTTTAGAGGGCAGACTGGCCTGACTGCTAAGAATCAGCCAACACAGCACTTTTGTGTGGAGGATGTCTGCACCACAGCAGCAGCACAGTGCACAGAGGAGCAGCAAGCACCTTGAGGGAGAAAGAGGAGTGCACAAAGGGACTCTCTGCTTTAGAATTCTGTGCATGTGTATATATGTGTGTATACATAAGATTCTTAACTCAATATTATTTATCATAGTCACAAAATAAAATTCTATTCTCTGCCCATAGCAGGTCTGAATGTGTAACAAAGTAAAGGACAAAGAAAATAATCAACCAATTAGCAACTTAGGAATGTCCAGGTCTGGAACTTATGTGATTTAGCCCAGTGTGATAGGCCTGTGAAGGATGATAAAACCTTACAGCTAGACAGTAGGTTAGCAGGTGATACACTTCTGTAAATATAATATATCTTGCTTGTAAACTGGTGACAATTTACCTTCAAGAGCTGATGAACCCCATTTATGAACACTGAACAACATAAAACACTTTCCAGCCCACAGAAAAAAAAAGTCTTAAGAAGTGATGGCACTCTGTTTTTGAGTAGGAAAAAAAGATCAATGGTCAGTATAAGAATTTTAAGTGAGGAATTTCAGAGGATTATGCCTGTGTTGACTGGCTCTCTTCCTTGGTCAGTCACTGGAAACTGAAGTTCCTTTAAAATTTGTTTGTAGCTGCTTGATATTCAGCTTTGATCCCTTCCACTCTAAAATGACGTGCAGAAACGGAGAAAAGCAATACTTGCTTGCAGAGAGCACCTGGACAAGAGCGGCTGTTTGATAGCTGCTAGAGTGAGAGTAAATAACCAACTGTATCAGTTCATGTGAGTAATACATTTAGGAACTGCAGTCACTTTAGAATTCTGTTTTCCAAGCACTGTGTCATAGTCCTTGAGAGCTTAGCTCAAAAGAAAGCTCTAACAATGTGTGTCAATAGATATTTCTAAATCTAAAGGAAAAATCCAGTTCTTCTGATGTTGCAATCAGACCACTTACCCAGTCTTTTAAATACTGAAATAAGAGGTAGTCAACAGAGGCTTATAAACATATTTCTTTACACTTACTGTTCATACTTTAGCTAGAAAGGCATCAATCAAAAAAAATTGAGAACTGCTACTATATAGAGGAAAATTAATTTTGCTTATCCCAAGGGATATTTTGTGAAGGTGAGAATAAGTCACCTCAAAATGAGACACAATAAGATACATAAGCTAATTTGCATACAAAAAAAGTGAACTTGCAAGTACATTGAAAAGAACATCAGTAAAATATCTAGACGTACAAATGAAACAAAATTTCAGTTTTGGTAGTAAAAATAAATATTACTACAATTAGCAAACATTTTATTTTTTTTGCAAACATTATTGCACATTTATAGAAGATATATTTGTATTTGTTTTGTTTTATGAAATATTTTATGTTTGTTTTTGGTTAAAGTAGCCTATGGGTTTTGAGTAACGTAAGTATTTTACAATATCTTAATGCTTATACTCTTTAGAAAGAGAAGAACACCATATCTTCATGGAATCTTATAGAAAAATAATCATACCAGTGATCTGAAACACAGAATGAACATATTTAGTGGAAATCACAAAATCATAGAGTGGTTTGGGTTGGAAGGGATCTCAAAGATCATTAAGGTCCACCCCCTGGCACTGGCACATTCACCTTTCACTAGACCAGGTTGCTCAGAGCTCCATCCAACCTGTCCTTGAACACTTCAAGGGGTGGGGCATCCACAACCTCTCTGTGCAACCTGCTCCAGTGTCTCACCACCCTCAAAGGAAAGAATTTCCTCCTAATATCTAAACCTACTCTGTTTCAGTGTGAATCCATTCCCCGCTGCCCTGTCACTGCATGCTCTTGTAAAAGTCCATTTCTGTCTTTCTTGCAGGTTCTCTTCTCTAGTGGAAGGCCACAATTCAGTCACCCCAAAGCCTTCTCTTTTCCAGGCTGAACAATCCCAACTGTCTCAGCCTTTCCTCATAGGACAGGTGTTCTATCCCTCTAATCATATCAATGGCCTCCTCTGGATCTGCTCCAACAGGTCCATGTCCTGCTTGTGCAGGGGACTCCAGAGCTGGGTGCAGCACTGCAGGTGCAGTCTCACAAGAGCAGAGCAGAAGAGCAGAATCCCTTCCATCCCCTGATGGCCACACTGCTTTGGATGCAGCCCAGGACACGTTTGGTTTTCTGGGATGCAAGTGCACTTTGCTGGGTCATGGCCAGCCTCTTATCCACCCCAAGTCCTTCTCAGCAGGGCTGTTCTCAATCTTTTCATGCCCCAGTCACTATTGATACTAGGGGTTGTCCTAACACAGGTGTAGCACCTTGCACTTGGTCTTGTTAAATCTCATGAGATTGCCATTACCAACCTTGTCCAGATTGTTCTGGATGACACCCCATAATGGCATCTCGAAATACTGGATAGGAACCTAACAAGTCAATTAGTCATGCTAGTGCAGTCTCCTTCTTAGTGGATGACCTTCTAAATTTATCCCTTATTTCCATTTTCAGAGTAAGTCTTCCCTACCATTATCTTCTGCTATTTGAGGTATTCAGTGACGATCAGTAGGTCAACAGGTCATATGTTACTAATATATGTATTAGAAAAAAGTGGCTGCTCGTGGGTTTTTTTTTCAGTTCAGACAGAACACTCCGGTCTCCCAAATGTGTACATCATAGTGTCAAGTGCATCAAAGTAACAACTACAAGTGACTGACAGGACTATCATCCCAAGGCAACAACAACGAAGGGAAGACTGGTCACAACTTCTTTTCCAGGAAACACTGTGGTGTGTGGTCAGTCACATCTTCCCAAGGAATAACACATTTTCCCAAGGAGGAAAGCAAAACAGGGATTAAAAAAAGAACTATGGACTCATCAGCAAGCAGAGGTTTTTGAACAGACCTATGCTGCCCCAACATCTGAACAAATCCTCTGAGAAGTTTCTTTCTATAACCAGTCTTCTATAAAGAATTTCTTTCCTTTTCTGGTGTTGTTGAATCATTCACCTTCCTGGACACAGGTCTTGTGGAAGATTCTGCCCCACTGTCAGATCAGACACTGAGTTGTAAATTACATTTTCCTTCTGCACATAAGTAGTATAAGGTTCCACTTCCATTGTGTCATCCTAGCAAAACAAAACCAAAAACTGTGAATACAAGGAGGAGTATAGCTTGGCAAGACTCTGCAAATCTTTCATCTGGACTGAAGAAAATAACTGGGAAATAGTGCTCTCATATTTACTCCTCTTCAACTAAAGAAAAAAGACCTCTCTATTTCTTTTTCTACCAAGGAACGTGGATTGCTGTTTCTAGCAAAGATTTGGATATTGTTTCACTTTCCTCCTTTATCTTCCTTTCTATTCCACTTTTGTTGGCCTGAAAAAAATTTTATTAGGGTCTAATTCTCTAGAAAGAGCAAATAATATGCTGGATTTTTGACCTTGATTCATTTCTAATCAGTCTGCACTTTCAGTCTACAGACATGCTGATGGAAGTCCCATGACATGACAGCAAAAACGCTGGTACGTGAACAATTATTTTACATAAATGCAACTATGTCTGCCAACAACAGCTGGGAGGGAGGACAGCAGAACAGCAGGAATACTAATAAATAGAATTGACTAAGTCTCTCCAGAAACTGAAGCATCTTTTAAAGTTGATGACAGAATTTGAGTCTAATGTATAATGAAGATGCACAGATCCAATATAATAGTAACACATCTTGTCTGCGTAGAGATGCTGTTATTTGGATTTGGCAGCAGAGAACGGAGACAGAGCTTAGAAGTGAATTGCTCAGCTACACAGGAAGCTTCTAACAACATAGGAGATACAAAAATATCTCCCAGTTTGCAGCTCAGTTCTCCTTCCAATGTCTTGACTATGATTTTTTCTTTGATTGTGGATTGACCATTCAAGATAAAAAGTGGCCTTCAAAATTCACACAATTTTCATTCTGGACACCAAAAGGGATATTCTTTTTCTCTTGGTGTCTGTTAATCTTGTTGCTTAATCTTCTTGTTCACTAATAGTTTTCTTAATATCCTCCAACCCATGCTATTGTCTCCCTTCTTGACTATTATTTGGAGAGCAGTTGTGGTCAGAGTATCTGATATAACAAGGGAAATGTAGTGGGACTGACTCCTTGTTAAAATTAAAGGATGGCTTTAGTCAAGTGTTTGCTGTTGGAACACATCTCTGGTGTTTGCTCCAAGTCAAAGTTATGGGGAAGATAAGCTTCACTTCCTCCTATAAAGAGCCAAGATAAAATATATCAGACACAGTAGTGCTTACTGAAAGCTGAGAGTAAAAATCTAATGTTTTCCTTTCACTGATCATGTTTCCAGGGCTACCAGAATCACCATGATTTGGTGATGGCCTAATTTGCATCATTCTCCTTACCTGTTGGGAATGTATAGGAGCAATTTCAGGAGGTTTGGTTTTGTGGCATGGTCTGTGAAAAAAGAAAAGTATTAAAACATGTTTGGCTGGATCACAGTTTGGTTTCTTTGATCAAAAGTTTATGAAACATTTCTCTTTTTTTAAGAGTAAAACCTCATGTCTCTCTCTCCTTGACTTTTGATCCTGAAATTATATCACCCTACCTTTCTTAAGAGGTCTTTTCTTATGTTTGTGGGTGCTTATACATAAAATGGAAGCAGATTAGAATCAAAGCCCTCTGTAAGGATATACATTTTGCAGTTAGTGAAATGCTATTGATCTAATTCTTCACCTCTGAGGGAAGAGGTCTGAGAGAAAACCAGTTTGTAACAGGCCAATGAGGAACCTAGGTGAGATTTTCAGTACAGGTGCTAATTCAGCCTTCACTCCACAAATTATTTATATAGCTATTCCTCAGAACTACTTTTTTTTCTTCATAGGAAATCTTAAAGGGACTAGAGCCCAGCTTCACTGAAGGAAATTTTTAATAAATACAGATAGAATCTACTGTCCCTTTTGTTCGTATGGCAGGCTGGCATTGCTCTGTCCTCTGGAATTTAGTGGAACTTATTAGGCAGCAGAACCAATGCCCTGATCTAACTGAGAGAGATACTGGCAGACTATGACAGTATCTGAAGAAGATTTACCCTCACAGATTCCTATCAGAATGAAGTGTTTCCCTTTAGGAGGCAATGCAATCAGGGTCCTTGGCCAACTTCTTCCCATTTAAATTTTACTCAAGGGCATTATTCTGTGAAGATGTGTGCAAGGCACAGTGCATAGTGTATGAGGTACAGAAATATTTGATGTAGCTAATTTGGTTATTTAAAGCAGCACAGACTGACAGAATCATATGATTTCAAGACACAAAGAGTACTTTAAAATTTCTTCTATCACTAGACAATTTTTCCTTAGCACCTTAGCATACATACATACCTACCACTGTAGAGCTTGAAATAGCAAATGACAGCCAACAAGGTGATACTGATCAGAACACAAGTAATGATGCAGGCATACAGGAAAACGTTGGTGTTGGTTTTCTCTAAACATAAAGAGACAGTCTCAGTTATATCTTCTTCTCAGTTCCTGTATTATTTCAGTAGAAGATTAAAGTTTATTTAGCACATACATGCATTTTCAGCATGCTTGTAAAACAAATAGAATGTCCTTCAGCAGAAGGGAAACTTAGTAATGAAACTGCTGAGAAACACAAATGGAGTCTGTGTCAGAGGCAAAAGTAGATTCCACAAATCTCAAAGTGGCCACTCATAATATATTTTCATTAAGCCACACCTGAGTTCCTCTCAAGGACTCATCATTTCTCATTAGTCGTATATATTCTCAAAAGCAACCAGAAAACCAAAGACTAGAACCCAAGGGTCATTACAGTGTCAGACCTTCACAACTTGGAATGAAGAAATGTATTCTATTCTACTAGCCACTCAAGACTTGGCTCTCCATCTCTCTTCCATGACAGTAAAACTTGCATTCAAAAAAAAAATCCTAATATTCACATTCCAAATGATTATTTGAACACAAAGATCATGACTGCTTTCTCTCTGTTTCCAAAAGCATTTCCACTACCAAAAGAATACTACCATACCTATATATATATATATATATATTATATATATATATATCAGGGCAAAGGCAATCAGGGATGATACTCTTGTCTTTATAGAGCTTCACTGAGGGTTTCTGTATCTTTTAGAGACTCCTTCCCAGACGGAACAAGAGCTGAGTAAGCTGAACAGGAGTTTGATCACAGAACGTAAAAAGGGAAGCTCACCTGAGGGACAGCAGGCTATGGACTGGCTCCAGTTCCCAGCTGGGTGGGACACCATGCAGGTGGTCACATTGGTGACATTGGGACTACACACCATGAACTTGCTGAGAACAGTCACTGTCCCGTTGTCGTGGCACTTCTCCTCTGGAGGGGAGCTGCCCTCTGGGAGCCACGAGAGCTGAGCCGGCGGCTTCCCCACCGCTGCCTCGCACACGGGGCTGCCCTGCTCATCACAGGACAGGCTCAGCCTCGGGGGGGCTGCAGAGCACCAGCAAGGGGACATGCATGGAGTTACTCTGGCACAGCTGGGCTGAGCTGCTCTTGTTCTCCACCCAAAATGAACCCAAACTGAACC
This sequence comes from Taeniopygia guttata, assembly GCF_048771995.1. Classification (NCBI taxonomy): domain Eukaryota; kingdom Metazoa; phylum Chordata; class Aves; order Passeriformes; family Estrildidae; genus Taeniopygia; species Taeniopygia guttata. Next base: position 21,957,483 of record NC_133024.1, read on the forward strand.
CAGTGAAAAGAGGAGAATAAGGCTGGAGGTCCCATCCCATCCCATCCCATCCCATCCCATCCCATCCCATCCCATCCCATCCCATCCCATCCCATCCCATCCCATCCCATCCCATCCCATCCCATCCCATCCCATCCCATCCCATCCCATCCCATCCCATCCCATCCCATCCCATCCCATCCCATCCCATCCCATCCCATCCCATCCCATCCCATCCCATCCCATCCCATCCCATCCCATCCCATCCCATCCCATCCCATCCCATCCCATCCCATCCCATCGCAGCAATGTGGGTCCAAAACACAAGAGAGGAAGAACCACTCTCTTTTTCCCTTTTGCACAGCTCTTCCCCCATCCAGCTGAGCCTCATCACAGCTCTGTGATGAGCTCATATCCTCTGTGTGTACATGGGAAATTGCTTCACATCTGTCATTTCTAATTAGACAGTGGGAAAACGGACCAGCAGAAGGAAGAAGAATTATGGGGAATAAGGAGAAAGGAGACACAGAGATACTCCCAATGAAAGGTATGAGTTTATACCAGCAAGAATCACAGAATGGCTTAGGTTGGAAGGGACCTTAAAGATCCTCTAGTTCCAACCACCCTGCCGCGCAAAGGGACAACTTCCACAAGATTGGGTTGCTTCAAGTCTCACCCAACCTGGCCTTTAACACTGGGATTTCTACAGCTTCTCTGGACAATCAGTGCTCCAGTGCCTCACTACCCTCACAATACTGAATATCTAATCAAACCCTACACTCCTTAGTTTAAAAAAAACAGCTGCACCTTTTCACATTCCTTACCCAGCACGGTCAGGTGGTAGGTGTCGTGGAAATTCCCTTCCGTTGTTGCCATTTCGCAGCTGTAATTTCCCTCCTGGGCGATTCCCACTTGCCGTATCTCAAGGGCAGGAGGCAGACCTGCTTGGAATGTCCAGTCTATGTTGTCACTGCAGTTTGTTCTGTGTGTCCTGTTTGTATCAACCCTGTATACCAAGGTGCAAGGGCCTCCAGCCTTGGGGGTTATTGTCCATTTTAGCATAGTCATATTTCCTCTGAGAGGGCAGGTGAGAACTGAGCTGTTACCTACAGTCATCACTAACACTGAGGAGTTGTTCCCTGAGGAGAAAAAAAGAGAATGTGTGAGGAGGAGCCCAGGAGTTGTGGTCTGGACTTCACAGGGAAATGTCTGCAGTGCTACAAACAAGTGTGAGGCCATGGCTGTGCTCATCTGCACATTGTCTGTCATCTCTTACTACAGCTGTGGGTTATGGATTATCAACTATGGATTATCACAGCCAACGCTTGCAATACCAATTTCCCACTGAGGGTCATCTTAGTGGGTAAGACTGGATACTGGAGGAGGACTCTACTCCTGTCCATTGTCTTCAGCATTTCCACATCCAAAGACTCTCCTTGTGTGAGCAAATCCTCCTGTGGGTTGCTCACAGGACCTAAAATACAGAAATATGACTATTGCCTCTGGCCACATGACAGTGGCTTTTCTCTGTAACTGTTGCTGCCAACAAAATAAACTTTTACTTCTGCATTCATGTGAAAATCCAATACTGTGTGCAAAGGCCTTGTCTGCACCTCTCAGGCGTTACACAGGTGCACATAACACTGCTGTTGCTCTGTGTAGGAGGGAAGGATTTTGCCTCATGTCTCAGGGTTTTCTTATACGTGCATTAGTGTTGCCTACATGTACAAAGGCAGCCTCTTTTGTGAGGCACTTGTGAGACTGAGAGGAAAAAAGACAGAAAGAAAGAGTGAGGTTATAATCCAGTGTGAAGAGTAGCTGAGGGAATGGGACTTTTGTGTCCTCTCGCTTCTGCTGAAGTTAAAAGCAAGCAATCCCTTGATTTCACAATGTTTGTGAATGAAACTTCACAATTAACGGGTTTATAGGAATAATACCCATAGCTGTAGTCCAAACAAACCTCTATTTAGCACTTCACTCATTTCCTCTTTTAGTAGGTGGCCATTAAACTTTGGAACAGTAAACCACTGATCTCTCAGTTCTCTGTGTCACTGGTGGGACACAAGTTGCTCTTTCCTTTGGCTGAGTAATGGTTTTAGTCTGAAAGCTGTATGTGAGGAGAAAATCAGAGTACTACTTTCAAAACCTGCATTAATCTGGGCAGAGGGCTCAAGTTAACCAATCTGATTGGTACTGACAAATAAGTTTTTCACAAGTTCTTAAAAAATACTAACCCCCTCCCCAAAGCTTACAAGCAAATACACTAAAGCATCAATTGAAAGTACATTTGGAATATGCAATTAATTAGAAGATTCAATTTTTGCATGAATTAGTCAAACCCTTGTCAGTCTTCCTCCATGGTACAAGATCTGACTTTGTTGGGTTTCACTACTCCCTACCCAGATCTGGAATTATATTATTTCTGCTGTCCAGCACATTGCGAAGCCCAGTTCTTAAACATTCACACTACTATAAGAAGAGCATCAACTTTAAGTAACTAGTCAAATAATTTCTATTAGCCTCTTTGAGAAAACTACACTTGGTTTTACCTTACTAATATTGTCTGAAATCTCATTGTCTTCTTGAATCTAGGTGAATGAACCATTCCAACTCAACTCCTTTCAGTTTTATTTGACTGTTTTCTATAGAAATTATTTCTGACTTGCAAAATGAACACACTTCACTGCATTTTAACTTCTTATATATTCTTTCAAATGTTTTTGCATTTTCATTTTGAGCATTAATATCCTTTGGGTGAAGACACTTCAGCTGTTAAGAGTATTCTGTGATGCATTATTACTCTGGAGGTGTTTTTAATTTACAAGTATTTTCCTCCTCAATTGCATTTCAAGAAAATGTGAGGTGTGTGTTTTAAACTCAGATGATTTTACCAGGAGCGGAACCGAAAGAAGCCTTTTGTCTAGTGATAGCTTTTGGGTGAGTTCAAGGAGCGCCTGTGAGAACTGTACAACAAAGTGTTTCCACTCCCAGTTTAACATCGCTGAGAGCCTCAGAGCTCCAAATCATGCAGAGTATGCCTGACCTCGTCTGAAAATGACTAAGCAAACCTAAGCATTCAAACCGCCTGTGTGTTGGAGCTGGGGGTTTTTTGGATAATGTTTGCAAATGTTGAGCAAGAACGACAGTGTTGTGCATATTGAACTGCGTTCACTCTCATTTACATATTAAAGCAGCAGCATTTTATTTGACTTTCAACTCAGCATCTCCCAAGCAGCTCATTGCAATGCAAAATTCCCCAACACAATGGGTTTTCATGCTTCAAGGCTGTAAAGAAAGAGGCAGTGAAAGTGGTGCATTTTGCTATGCCTTTGTGTCATATTCTCCTCTGAATAAATCGGGTACCATTCACTTCAAATAAGAAACCACATCAGAAAGCTTAAAATCTGCTGAATCAACTTTAAATAAAATTTTAGGTTTATAGAAAATTTGTAGAAGGCTTATGAAATCCCCTGTATCTTGTTATTGATTCAGAAGACTTTAAGTATGATAAGAATTTTCCCCAGATGACACATTAATTAGTAAAAAATCTTCTTGCTCATCCTATCCACATACCTTCATACTTTTGCGCAGAGGTCTTATTAATAGAAAAGGTTAAACTATCCTCACTTTACTGCCCTCTTTTACTGCTAGAGTGCAGGTAAGCAGCATTAGTGTAAACATTAATTGTGAATTTTCTTTCTTGACTTGCTTTTTTTTTTTTTGGTACATGCTGCTAGAAACATGATCTTTTGATTTCTTTTACCAAAGAATGTGCCTGCCGAAAACTCCTTCAAGGTTTGGTTAATTTGTGTTTCTGAAGTGACTTTGAAGTGACTCACAAGCAAACTAGGACTGGGCCTGGGTAATACATAATTGGGAACTTCCAAACCATGAAGAATAATGTGATCCATTTCCATGGAAGTTTCTGATGAACTTTCTATTTCAAAGTAAAATATAATCTTGGGAAATGTCAAAACTCACTACTTCTTACCACAGAGTTAGCTTTATTCAGAAGCAATCCAAAATGTATATTCCCAGAAGTCATTATGTAAATATCTATGGGATCCCCAAGCACAAAAGCAGTTCTTTAAACAGAAATTATCATCATCCCTATCCTATCCTATCCTATCCTATCCTATCCTATCCTATCCTATCCTATCCTATCCTATCCTATCCTATCCTATCCTATCCTATCCTATCCTTCCTGGTCAGCCTTGGCATTTCCACCACTTTGAAGATGGTAAGACCTCTCATTGGGCTGAAGTTGGATATTTTCTGCTTTCTCTTTCTAATGAGCATACCAAAAGCCATCTAAGTATCTAAAAGTCTATTTTATCAGAACATCAATCAATACACCATAAAGTGACAGGTCTGAAGGGGACACAGAATTGGGGCTTTACTCATGAAAGTAAAAGACATGAAAATAAATCTTCTCTGCTCCTTCTACCCCTAAAGAACAGGTTCTTTCTCTCAGTCCTCTTTTCCACTCCACATGCTTTTGCTGACTTGTCAGGTTGCACATTTTTTACATGATCACATCTGAGCTCCTTTTCCCTCACTTCCATGACTTCTTGTGGGTCTGCTACAATCAAGCACTTTGCCAAGGTCTTCTGATCTGCTTTCTTTATCCTCCTTATGTTGCCTGCCCCAGCCTGTGCTCTTGGATACGTACTCAGCAGCTCTGAGGGAGGATGCAATCTCCCCTTTCCTCTGGGAATTTCACTAAACCTAGAGGCTGTATGTCTACTCTGCAGGAAAACTAAACAAACTGAAGTGTCTCTTGTGGTTTAATCCCAGCTGGCAACAAAGCCCCACACAGCCACAGGCTCACTCTCACAGACTTTCCCTACAGTGGGATGGGAAGAGAAGCAGAAAAGTGAGAAAACTCCCAGGTTAATAAGTAAAGCAAAAGGTATCACACAAGAAAAACAAAACATCCCAAGGGCAGCTGGATGTTCAGCCATTTCCAGGAAAGCAGGACTGTATCAGGCACAGTGGTGACTTGGGAAGACAAACATCGTAGCTCCAAGCATCCCTTCTTTGTTCTTCCCCTAGTTTTATGTACTGACCATGATGCCACATGGTCTGAAATATCCCTATGACCAGCTGCAGTCAGCTGTCCCGGCTGTGCTCCCTCGCAGCTCTTTTGGACCGCTGTCCACTCAGTGGTGATGGGAGAATCGGAAAAGGCCTTGGCTCTTTGTAAGCATTGCTCAAAACATCCCTGTGATGTCAACACAGATTCCAGCACAAATCCAGCTCCATGGAAACCACTATAAAGAAAATTAGTTCTCTCCCTGCCAAAAACCATCACAGATCACAGTATTCCATTTCTGTTAAAGAGAAAATGTTTAGTGCTGCAAGTTTTAATTCAGACCTCTCACCACATCGCTGTTTTCTGGAATGGTCTTTTCATGCTGAAAAGTGGCCAAAAGTCATTTGCTGCTGTTTCCTCTGTGATAACCAGTTGGTTTATAACCAGTGCATTACGGCAGATATACGGCATCCACATCAGCATTTTTCTACTCAAAGGCTCTGAAACTATCCAGTTAATTAACATTGCAGAGCTACAGCTCTCGAGGTGAAATATCATCTTACAGTTGAGCTGAACTGACAGCTTGCTGTGGGTAGAAAAGGGGAAAATTAGTGCAGCAAGGCCTCAACCTCTGTGGGCCTGCAGAGAACAAGAGATGTGAGCTATGGAGTTCATCTTGGTGCAGTGCTAACTATGGGACGGTAATTAAATGTCAGCATTGTTAACTATTTCATTGCACATAAGAGAGATGAAATGAAAGGTCATATATTTATTGTAAATAACATCTCATTTTCAGTCATGTTCTTCACAACTGAGTTGACTCTGGTAAACAACACAATTTTTTTTCTGTTAGCCAGAAAGAGCAGAGCTCAGGAAACCAGGAGTATGTGCTGTCTGTCACACTGATGTGGAAAACAGAGGAGTCAGGTTCTGGGATCTCTGTACAGCACCAGACTGAACCATTTTATTTTGGTTGTGAATGCAAATCCACTGTGGTCAGGTTTCACCTTGGAGGCTCATCTGATAGTAGCAGGCCTTTAGACTGAAGTTCTCCAGTTTGATTGCAACCTCTGAAATCTATCTAATTCTGCCATCTCTTATTGTCTCTCCTTGACTGTTGCACAAGACTTCAAGCCATTGTCTGAGAAGGTTCTCAAGCTCTTTTGCAGTGCACTGAGTGCACATTCCAACACACCGACAGATTCCAATTTTATGGGAAAAAAAACTCGGTAGAGGAGTTCACATTTGTGTTTCAAAACTGTGTTGGTTATTGTTGTCATTGTAAGGTTACTGTAATTTGAGCTTTGCTCTGTTTTTTTCAGTGTGGTTTATGCAGCGTGTTGGACAACTCTCATGAATAACTAATTGCACCAGCTTCTTTTCAGTATCACTTATTTTGTCATTTCTCCTATTTCTCAGAGACTTTCTCACGCTAAAAGAAGAAAGGTTTTAAAAACAGGAACATTTGATTGTAAAGACACTAAACTTTTGAGGGGAATCACTGCAAAATCAGAGACGGCTACACAGGTTGAAAGTGCTTTTGGTTGCTTTCAAACATGAAATATTTCCAGCCTATGTTATTCTTCATAGCAGGTTTTAAACCACAGTAGAAATTTCTATTGCCTCAATTTCCATGACAGCCTCTTGCAAAATTTAACTGTTAAAGAGCTTTTTGCATTATAAAGAGACTACTTTACTTTCTCAGACATATTTCTCAGACATCCTATTGATACTTTACTTCTTACAATAACAATTTATCAGAGCATTTTGATGCATCTTCCCCCTACACCCCTTGTAGGTATTAAATTTAAAGATGAAATGAACTGAAACAATGATTATACCACAGCCAGTGACTAAATGTATCTTGGAATGAATGTAGTATATGAGTCACAGCAAGTCATAACCAAAAAGGCAGCACTGGATGCTTGGAGGAGTTCAGATACAAGTCTGTGTTCTGCATCTGTTTTCCCCTTCTACTACTACAGAGTTCTTGTGACATCCAGCTGAGTTTGTCTGGAATGAAATAAAAGATAAATAGAACTGCTTTGCATTAGGGTAGGAATTGTTGATGTACTGACAGATTCTTATATAGCATAGCTTTGTGACTGTGAAAACATAGTCAAAACAGCACAGGATGGAGTGCAGGCTAAAAACCACCCCTGTGTTTCAGGTGAGAAGCAAGTAGTTAGACTACTTTAAATTTCATTATAGAAACACATCAAATAGCTGACCTAAGTTCACATGACTGTTTCTTGAAACCTAGATCACAGCTTTTTCATCATGGATGTATCTTTAAAAGGACACATTAAAAGACTTATACCTTATTGCTAGTACCATACTCATACTCTTTTACCCATACTTCTCATTATTCCTTGAAAAGATGTCCTATTCTCTTTTCATTTTAGTTAGGCTTTTCCCTTATCTTCAAAATTCTTTTCTTCCTCATACTCAAATTGTTATTTTGGTCTTCTTTTAACACATTTTTTTTCTGTCACCACTACCATGCCACTTGCAGTACTTTTCTTGCCACCAAGGAAAGTATTAAATATTATTACTCTTTCTTGCTGTTTCATGTAAACTGAGATAGTAATTTCATGCTCTTTGTCATTGGTTTTACAAGATGAAGTGCTCATAGAATGGCTGGATTTTTTAAGATTGCAAACTTCAACATGACTTTATATCTTGCAAAGGGCTGAGGACACTGAGAGCAGTCAGTAGCGATCTCAAGGTTTCAGTCTTCTATCTCAAGGTGGTATATATCTTTGCAGTTGCCAGTTCCTAGTGTGTAATTTTTCTATGATCTTTCAATTCGCTTAAGCTTTCTCCAGTACCTTTTCAAACAGTCTTTCAAGACAGCTGATTTTGAAGGCAATGAAAAGATGCTAAAGCTCACTTAGGTAGAGATGTGTTTGATACAGTGTCCCCTTGAAAAAAGATTAAGCTGAAAGAATAAAGGGACAGCTACACGATGGAGAAAGAACTGGGTTAAGGAGAGAAAGAAAAAGCAGTTAAATGGTGGTGCCAGTTTTAAGGTAGCTTGCTGATAATGTTTCTCAGCAGATTATTTTTGCTGTCATTCTACTTAACTATTTTACTAATGGCATTGGCTGTATCAGCAGTGTGTGAGGAAATTTGTTGAAAGAAGGAAGAACACAGTGTTATTAGTGTAGAGAATTGATTTATTACACAAGAAGAACCAGCTGAGTTGATTTTGATGAGTAGACTGTTAGATGTGTGCTGAAATTCAGCAGCTATAAATGTCATAATAATAAAAACAGGTACTACAACAAATTTTGACTGGAAAGTAGAATACAGACTCACGCCTTAATCAGTATTAAAACCAGCTTTTCAGTAAAATGGGTGCTTATTCTGGTGCTCAAATTGTTTATGAAAAGAGTTATCTAATACAATGCCAGCAATTTGATCCAGTGAGTCAGTGATTTAGCCTCAGGTAAATAGGTTATATTTCAATATAATATGACTGTAGGAAAAAAAAAAAAAAAAGGATGTGTACACTTCTTAAATGAAGAAATTAATTGGTGTTTAAATGATGTGTCAGAGTCATGCAGTTTAGAGAACAAACACTGTTGGCCAAATCGTCAGCTGATAATAAATCATCACTGAACTTAATAAATTGTCACATAGTATACCAGTCTGGCTGTAAACTTTGAACTTTGCTCTTCTGAACTGTGCAAAGTAAGTAAATCTTCCTCTTTGCAGAATGTGATCTCGAATGGATGAGGTCAAAAGGGATTTGCACTGGATGTCAAAGCACCTTGGGTAGTATTGCCTTCAGAGTAGCACTGTGACACCATGTGTGACAAACTGCTTCCAGATATCAGTGTAGAAACAGATACAGATTGTTTTATATTTTGCTCTATGTGCTGAACTTGGCCTTTTACTCTTGGCCATGTGAGAAGAAAAATAAATTAAGTACTCTTCACTTATACTTTAAACAGCATTTTTCTACTATTCTAAACAAAAATAGATCATTGTCTGCAAACTGTAGGTTGTGTGCCTTCTTTTTCATACTTTTCAGAGAGCAGATAATGAACTGCTGTGAAAACATACTTCTGACTTCACTTTTTTATGGTTCAAATCTCAGTCATACCTTGTTTAGTGCTTACCTTTAGCACTGCAGTTTTCATCCCAACATTGTCTTATTCAACACCAAGATAAAGCAGCATAAGAAAATCCTCTATGCTTTTTTCTAAAGAATGATTGTGCCTCTAAATACAAAATACATCAGCTGTGAGTTGTAAGTACCATGTACCTCTAGAAGTGCACTCACAGTTAAAAAAAATCTGCTTGCTTTATAAGTCACAAAGTAAGTGGTCAATTTGCAAGACTGAACTTCTTTCTTTCCATGAAAGCAGACAAGTTCAAACATGAATGCACCCTGCATTTGGACCACAGCAAAGTAAAATGTTGGTATCATAAGGATATGTTTGGAGGATTGTACTATGGCAGTTTACATGAGAAAATATCCTGAGAAAATGTCCTAAGAAAATTTTTCCTTTATTTAATGGTACAGGATTCTTTTTAAAGAATTTGGATGAAAAAAAGAGGCTGCTTGGGTTCAGCTGCTTTTAGGGGAAAAGAAGTCAGAATAATTCCAGCACACAGTCCCAAAGGAGAAACAAAGAAATAGTGAAATGGAGACAAATGTAACTTTACCACAATAGAATTTCTTAGGCTATGATTTTTTGTATTTGGAGCAAGATTTCACCATAAACTAGACTAGAAGGCAACAGAAACAGATGCAATGAAACATACTAGGGCAGAGTCAAAAGGCAATAAAACACTGGTACACTAGTGAAAAAGAATGTACTGATTTTATTAAGGAAAGAAACTAAACAAAAGCAGTAGCATTCAAGGAAGTTATATATATAACTGTAGCTCAGTTGCTCTGTAAATCAACCTTACTTTCATTCTCCTCATAGTCTATTATTCCAGCACAATGTCACCGACTTCAGTTTCCCACTACTGATGAAACTGAACAACCATAGGGAATCACATCTCATTACTGATCATGGATTTCTTGCAGCTTCCTGTGAAGCACTTTGACATATCCATTGACACAGGATAAACTTCAGAGGCAGGACATACCCAGTCAAGTGCTGCAAATCTTATTTCAACAAAAAGAGATTTATTGCATGGACTTCTCTGTCAGGATCTTGCCTGTCCTTACCACTCTCCCTTGGAGTATACACAACCACTTGAGGTGTCCTGTGTGCTTAGTAAAACTAGAGAAATCTTCAGAGCATTACCAAAAATATTTTAATGTTGAATCTTTTTCACTGCTGTTACTCAGGATTGTCACAAAAGGATTTTTAGTAGAGATCATGCCCCAGCAGCTTCACTAGCTGATTATCCAACTCTACCTGAGGGCAGATCTAGGTACGACAATTAGGAAACAACCTCAGCCTTTTTTCTGAGCTGCCCCGTCTGCTGTGGTAAAAACTAACCCATTCACACAAAACAACATGCTAAGGAAATCTTAAGGAAAATGTTAAAGGAGATAAAATCTGGTTACATACAATAAATTTTCCATTACTTTATTTCTTTCAGAGTAGCTTGCTCTAGTCTTCAGAAGGGGGGACATAGTTCTTTTTGAGGTTCATGCAACACTGAAAACTAAAATTATCTGGACAGAATATGCACATTAGATCAGCTTGACACATTTAGCCTATGATCTCTGAAGGGAAAAAAACCCTTGCCACTAGATCTTGCTCAGAAGACCCATCCTAATACTGAAGAAAACAAGTTTAAGAGCAGTGCTAGCTAAAAACTTCCCATCAAATGTAGGCTGCTGTTTCCTGGGAGCAGGTTGAGGAAAGAGGTTTCAGGCCTGAAATTAGATTTCAATGGAAAATCTTTTTCTATATTCTTTGAAGGGCAATATAATTGGTTAACCAAGACACCAATAAGTTAAAATCCAAATACCTTAGGGTGAGGACTCCCGACTTTTTGGCATTGGAGTTTTTAAAAATATTTTCAGCAAAGTGGATTTTTTAAAATAAATTTTGCCAGTAGGATTCCCCTTTGTCTCCCCACTTCTTCTTCAACATTCTGTTGTGTATCCACACTCCTTTACTTTTTGAGCAACTGTCTTCAAAAATATAGACTGTCTTTGATGCTATCATAATCAATTGGCATGAACTTGAGCAGGTTCCTCAGTATTCTTTTGAGATAATACCTGGAGAATAGGGACAGATCTTTTACCACCAATGTTCCTGTTGTGAGGATAATGATCCAAAGTTTAATAATGTTCATGAACTATTTAAATTTTTCCAGTGGGTAGCACTGAGGTAAACATTTAGAACCCCTCATTATCACGCCAAACACATTATAGATGGGTGTCCCATCACTGCTAACAGTGACTGCATCTATTTTGCTTTAAAATATCACAAAGGAGATATTTTTATTTTCTGACCAATAAGAATGAAGTAACTCATGTCCATGTAGTTTAGTTCTATCTGTCCATAATGGACACATGCATGTTACATATTATTCAAAGATGTTCAAAGTTGAATTTGGATCTCATCTAAGACCTATCTGCCTTCCTTCTCCTATATAGAAACAGTTTAAGTTTCTGGAACTGCTCCTCAAATCCTTAGTTCCATTATCAAATCCCTGGATTTCTGTATGGTGTGAGCACAAGCTCTGAAAATGCAAATGAGCAGTATGTAGGAAACATTAACTGCTGTAGTTAAACTATATTAAAACAAAGTCAACTACACTAAAAGAAAGAAAATTTGGACTGCCATTGCCCTTGGTACAAAAGCCTTTCCCATCTTGATACTGGCCATGCCCCTTAGAACAAAATTCCAGAAGCTGCTCCCCTCTCTCAGCACATCAGAGACCTTCTACTTCTCTGCAAGGTCCAAGAGATCCCTGCCCTATTTCAAAGTGCCTGCAGCCTCTCTTCAGCAGAAACTACCCTCCAAAAGCTTCAAGTTCCCAAACACTTTCCCAGGCATATTTTTAGTGTGTCAAACGGCTCATTTTCTCAGATGATGTGTATTTGGAGGTCTTAGTTTGAAAAGGCTATTTGTGACAAATTGTCCGTTCCCAGCTAAGGGTCACTACATCGTTGCCTACATGGAAGTCACAGGAAAAATACTTGGCAGCCTTGTGACCATCAAGAAGAGAAGGAGTGAGTATTGGGAAAGCATATCTTAATTGTGCTTCATAATTTTTAGCACTTAATTAAAGCCACAGAACTATTCATAGCATTTATAGAAATAAAGAAGCTGTGCACATTTCCCATTCTTACATCCCAATGGCCAATTGGTCCCAGTTAGACTCACCTGCTAATCTCATGACCATGGTGATGGTGAGCAGCACAAAAACATACACAGTCTTCCCAGCAATCTTCATGTTGGTTCCTGCTTTCATGGCTCAGGCAGCTCCACCAACTTAACTGTGGTCATGGGGAGCATTTCTTGCCTACCAGTACATCCGCAGCAGCCAGTGTCAGTGTTTCCTCTCCCCCTTTCCCATGCCTCTCCTTTAGCTGTGCATGTTCCTGACTGGCTGGCTCCTCAAAGCTGGAGCGGTTCCTCCTTCTACTTTTCAGAGCACTTTTCAGAGCTTCCTGTGCTGAGAACCCAGGCAAACACTGAGGAAACAGGCTGAGCAATTCTGCCTTCTGTTCATTGGCTCTCCTCAGGAGGCCAATGAGTGAACCCTGCAGCAGAGTTCAGAGAGAGGAGATTATTCAGTGCTGAGTTTAATATCAAAAAGGAAACCTTAGTCTTAGGAAACTAGAGAGATACTTCATGTTTCTCACTACTTTTATTTCTGCTACTTCTTTATCACGTCTTTGGCACAACCTCTAAGAAAATACTTCCACATGTCCTCCCCCTCCTCCTCCTCAAAAAAAAAAAAAAAAAAGCAGTCTTAAATCTTCTCTGTAAGTGACATTTTCAGTTCTTTCTCTCTTAAGTACCTACTTAGCGCATGGAATTCTACACTTTTCATGTGAACTTTTAAGTTCAGACCTTGTGAACTCTTAAATAAATTGTAGGTGTGCCCTTACTCCATCTCCCGCCCTGCCAGCTAAAATATTACAAATCCAAAACTAATTTTTTGCAGAATCTGAAAAAAAATGTGAATATGGGACAGCTTTCAGGAACATGGCAGAATGTCACATTCTGGAGGATTGAAACAAGGAAACATAAATATTTTCAAAATAAAACACTGATAGTGCGCATTTAAATTATGTTTTTGTTTAGAAACTGATCTAATTTGAAGGGGGCAGAAATCTGTACAAAAGCCAAAATATTGAGCAATTTTTTTGTTTGCTTTTAGCATGGGTGAAATCACATTTTTCTCTGGACAACAAAAATAAAAAAACAATTCACGATTATGTGCCCTTAATTTAGTGCAGGCTTCCCATGGGGTCACAGCCTCCTCTCAGACATCCACCTGCTCCAATATGGGGCTCCTCCATGGGCTTCAGGTGGATCTCTGCACTAAGACTGCAGGGGAATCACTGCTCCAGCACCTGGAACACCTCCTGCCCCTCCTTCTCTGACCTCAGTGTCTGTAGGGCTGTTTCGTTCACACATTCTCATTCCTTTTGCCAGGTGAAGTTGCTTGTCCATTGCCTCCACTGCTTAAATGTGTTATCCCAGAGGATGGGCTATCCACTGAGCACCAGTGGAGAAATTTGTGTGCTGAAATTTCACCGGGTGACATCTGGCGAAATTTTATGGTACTTTTTTTTACAGAAAAAATCTGTAAAGAAATGAAGCACTATTTGTGCACAGAGACTTGTTTTCAAAGTTTGATAAGGTTCCTCCCTCTTACATGTTTTTTCACCAAGTGCCATAACTTTTATACCAGCAAAACTGGAGGTGCTTCATGGCAAAGAGAGTTGCCAGCCTGTGGGTGTGGTGAGAATAAAAAGATGGCATGCATAAAGGGTGAAGCTTTTTCAGACTGAAAAGTCTGTGTTAAGTACTTGTCACCAGAAATTGAATGTTGCCCACATCTTTCACTGAAAAATAAGTTGGGGGTTGTTTTTTTCCAGAATACTCTTGTGTGGGTTGTTTTAAAATAATATTGTATCAGTTTCTCCGTTTCCTCACTGATACAATAATTTTAAACTCCGAGGGTTCCTCTCCTTTCCTAAGCCACAGCATTTCCTCAGCACAATTCTGTGGTCAGTGCTAGAGAAAAGGCCTCAGCTATTAAAGCTACAAGTCAGAATAATTAGCAGTGAGGACAGAGACATAAGAGGAAAAGACAGAAAACAGATTAAAATTGGCAGGAAATGAACTGCTCAGGCACTTGAACTGCGCATCGTGTTTAAACCGTTCTGATGACTGCAGTCTGGTGTTCTGGTTTTGTTTGATCAGACTGGTGTTCCAAAATGGTCTGCATTGATGTTCACTGGAAGAGAGGAGTGTGAATTAAAGTCTTATTTAAATAAGTAAAAGAAAGACTGATAACGATCATATAAAGAAAATAATGCCAAACACAAATTCAGATGGATGAGCTCGGTCCCAGGAACATCTCATTGACTACTGCTTTTTGTGGGAGGGTGTTCTGTGTATTTTTATGCACTTGATTTTTAACATTCAGTATAGGATTTTGACATTCCTCTTGATTGTTTTGAGGTTTTCAATGTGCTATTCACAGTAACACTGGTTTATTTTCTGAGAATGTACCATTTACTTTGGAATTAGTAATGCATGTGAACAGAAACATCACTGTGTTTTAGACAAGGGCACGGAGAGGAAGAAGATATATTTATGTAAGTAAAGATAAGAAGACTGGAGAGAGAAACAGGCAATGTGTAAGCAGTGTCAGGCCTCAAATGTAAAAGAAGTGGTGCTCAAATCTGATGCAAAGACAAGAGGATATTAAGATGTAGAAAATGTGCAGACTTGTAGTGTACTGCATACAAGATTGCTGTATAAACCCAAAAAAATAAAAGATGCAATGGGATTGAGGAGATTTTGGAAGAGAGAAAACTCTTTTCTAAACAAGGAAAAGTCTCACTTCAAGTTGTCATCATGGAAGATCTTTACTATAAATTAATTCAGAGCCAGAAATTAGACAGCTATATTCTTTAGGTAAGGAAGAATTATTTAAGATGTCATTAAGATACTTTAGAAGCAACTTTCTAGTTGTGGGCAGCAGAATTTGGGAAGTGAGATATGAGAAGTCTGTAGAAGGTCAACACAGAAAACAGAAGTTTTCCAGAAGGAGTGATGAGTAATCACAGCAGACTTTTCTCCAAGTTATATATTGAGAGCCAGGATCCCATGACATACAATTCTTAGGAATCTAGATTTATTTGGGTTGGAAGGGACCTTGATAATCTGTTTCCAACCCTCCTGTCATAGGCAGGGACATCTTTCCCTAGATCAAGTTGCTCGAAGTCCCATCCAGCCAGGCCTTGAACGCTTCAAGGGATGGGAGATCCACGGCTTCTCTGGGCAACCTGTTCCAGGGTCTCACCACCCTCACAGAACAGAATGTATTCCTCATGTCTAACCTAAACCTACCTTCTTTCAGTTTAAAGCCATTCCCCCTTGTCCTGTTACTACCTTCCCTTGTGAGGGACCCAGCCCTCCAGCAGGGTGCCATTAGGAACGCTGCTCTCAAGTCTCCCTGGAGCCTTACCTTCTCCAGGCTGAACAACCCCAACTCTTCTCAGTCTGCCTTTATAGTCCAGGTGTGCCAGTCCTCTGATCATCTTGGTGGCCCTCCTCTGGGTTCTCGCCGTCAGGTTCACATCCTTCTTATGTAGTGGGCTCCAGATCTGGGCAGAGGACTGCAGGTGGGGTCTCACCAGAGCAGGGCAAAGGGGGAAAATCACCTTGCTTGCCCTGTTGGCCACACTGCTTTGGATGCAGCCCAGAAAGCCAAGCACATCCTGGCTGTGTGCAAAAGGATGTGTTTGACTTTCTGGGCTGCAAGGGGATTTTGTTTCTCATCCACCAACACCCCCAAGTCTTTCTCCTCAGGCCTGCTATAGATTTATTCTCCACCCAGCCTGTGTTTGCTCTTGGGATTGCCCTGGTCCAGGTGTAGGACCTTGTGCTTGTCCTTGTTGAACTTCAGGAGGTCTGTGCAGGCCCAGCCCTCAGGCCTGTCCAGGTCCCTCTGGATGGCGTCCCTTCCCTCCGGCATGTTGGCTGCACCCCACAGCTTGGTGTTGTGGGCAAACTCACTGAGGGTGAGCTCAGTCCCGCTGTCCATGCAGTCAACAAAAGTGTTAAACTGCCCCCGTCCCAGCCCCAGCCCCTGAGGAATGGCACTCGCTGCTGGTCCCCACTGGGACATCGGCAGTGACTGCACTGAGGGTGACCATCCAGCCAAATCCTTCTCCACTGTGGTGTGGTCTGGGCCTCTCCACTTTGTGGGATGTTTTAAGGATGTTGTGTGGGACAGTGTCACGTGCTTTGTTTGTACAAGGCCAGGTAGATGACATCAGTTACTCTTCCCTCATCCACCAATACCCTCACCCATCATGGAAGGCCCTCAAATCTGCCAGGGAAGCCATGCTGGTTGCTGCAAATCACTTCCTTACTTTCCATGCGCCTTTCCAGGGAGACTTGCTCCATGATCTTGCCAGGCACAGAGGATGTGACTGAGCCTGTAGTGCCCCTGGGTCTTCATTATTTTCCTCTTTAAAAGATGGGAGGGGGTACTCCTTTTCCAGTCAGTGGGAGCTTTACCAGATTGCCACATCTGATCTGAGAAAGGAGAAAGTGGGACAGAGGATGACCTAGACAAAGAAATAATGCATGTAAAGGAATGAAAGTTGTCAAGATTTGCTGGCTGCATTAATTAGAAACATAGTGTGCATTTAATGTAAAGGAAGAAAAGTGGAGAGGCTGGGAAAGCTGAAGCCTGAGACAACGGTGAGGATGAAGACATTGCTGAGTGCAACTAAAGATATGTTTTCAGTAAGTGCCTGTTTCCACACAGCACCAGAGAACCTCAAGCTTCATTTGTTTAAGGTGCTAGGAAGAGTCTTCACTGCCTTGCTGGAGACTGAACTTTCCCTGTCTTCTGAGTTCTAAGAGCACAGATCTAGTCTCTACCTGTGGTTTTCAGTGTGGGTTATTGCAGTGCCATTTTATGTTAATTATCGTAAATGTCATCAGATATTATTTGGCAGTCTCTGTGATCTGCTCTGTTTGAAGCGGTTTTACTCAGCTTAAAGTCCTTGCTGACAGCAGATTCCATGTTAATAACTAATTCCACAAGAAGTGCAAGAATTGTAAAGCTGGTTTTTAACTTTTAACCAAGTGCAGACAGAAATAAATTTGGCTCCAGGAACTGAGTTTCCAGTGATGATGTGAATATCAGAGTGCTGGAAGCCCATCTGGTACAAACTTAAGCTGGCCTGGTTTTGTTGACTTCTCATGAAGTTGACTGGTTTTGTTGACTTCTCATTAAGGTACCGTGGTTTTCTCCATGTGAGAATTCTCCCTGCTGTCTCTTTCTATGTCAGCTGAGAATCCTAAAGATTCAGATAGCTTGATAGTCTGCAAATAAATTAGTAAATCTCTGAAGTTGGAAATGTTTCTGGGAAAGGATCATGATTCTCTGTGTACTGACAGATCCATTGCAGACACAAAGTACTCACCCCAACAATGATTTTGTCTGGCAATTTGGCAAGAAGGTAAAATTAAGGCTGGATTACAGTATGAAACAGCCTTGTTCAATGTATAGGGCATTAAAACAAATTTAATTATTTCAGAGATTGCTGCATCTGTCACATTTGTCAGTGAATTTCCTGCCTTTTGATGACCTGTCTTAAAACCTAGAGCTTGTTACAATGGTGGAAAAAGAACTTCTGAAGTTCTATTTGCATATTCTATAACAAATACTTTAATTTTGCATATGGAGGTATATGAAAGAGAAAATGAAAGTATCCATAGCGTCATTTTTTTTGTGCAGGCAGATGCAAAACTTCTCCATCTACTTAGCTGATGCACTTTGATGTTCCTCCAGCTATTCCACTTCTTGACTCTAACAGAGTTCATCCAGTCTACCTGGAACATGACTGACAGGTCTGCCTCAGATTTGATTGCCTGAATGTTTGCTATTGCAGACCCTGTAATCTTCTGTGTTCACCATGCCTTGAAGGCCAGCTTGCAGTGGTCATTTCCTAGCTCACGGATCCCACCACATGGCAAGTCCCCTAGTAGAATGGCAAAATGCAGCAGGTTGGCTATGAAGATATCATTTATAACCTTTGTGGCAGCAAAGTGGCACAATATGCTTATAAAGCCTCTTCCTGGTTGTTCTGTGGTTGGGTGTTGCTTATTCCTAGAAACACCCACGCACCTGAAAGTCCTGATGAGAATAAATTTCCTTTCACACAACTCCTACTGGAGGGTAGGTAAGGCTGAGGTGAAGCCCGCATTCCCAGAGTCCTTCTCCATTCAGGGAAGCTTACATTAAATAGCAAGACTGAAACCAGGTGACCTGACTTTGAATTCAGAGCCATTGGGAACCCTTGATACACATGTGTAGGTAAATAAAATATTACTTATGTTTCAAAGTATTTCTGGGGTTGAGTGTAGGTGATAAAAGTACTAAAGGCCTCCCTGAAGCCTAGTCTGAAATTCCACTTCCCATCACTTCTGGGAGTCCTGTGCTAGCAGCTTCTGCAGGTCACATCCCTGCTGTGCAGATGCTGACAGAGCCGAGCTCCCTGGGCTGGGTCTGAGCTGGCTTCAGACACAGAAGATGTGCAGTCAAGTCAGCACAGCACTGAAACCTGTGTGTGCAACTGCTACCTGGTGGGGATGAAAGAGTCCACCCAGTGCAATGCAATGGCCTGCCAGCTTTCTTGGAGCCAGTTCTGGGCCACTGACACACAGCTCCTGGTGGGGTGAAATGCTGTGGCTCTCTTGAAGTCAGCATTAAGATGTTCACCCACCCAGCCTCCAGCAGGTCACAATTCCTAGGAGCTTTATTTTGTGACACACTGTGGTTATGTTCTAGCCTACGTGCCAACAAGGCTCCTCTTGAGCACAACTCCAGATTGTGCAAGGAAGACTGGGCTTACTTGCAAAAATGCTCTGAGAGCAGATGACTGAAAAGTGAGGAGGAAGTGGCTCAGAGGACCAGATGAACTGACACAAGGTTTCATGAGAGGAAAGGGGCAGGAATGTCCAGATGAAGCCTAACTCCCCTCACTTCTGGATGCCTAAAGCACTGGTGTCTGCCCCTCTTTGGTCAGGAGGCTGTAAAGAAATGAGGAATTTTTAAGGCTCTGCTTGAACAACAGGAAGATGTTTCACTTCTCTGATTCCTTAGATACTTGACTTGAGAGATGAACAGGATACCTTCACTTGACAACAAAGAGTGAGGCTATTTTTTTTCCAATGGAGATGCTCCTTAGCAATCTCCCACAACAGGCAAGCTAAGGATATGAAGCAGGAAGTTTTGCATTTTAAAACCCTTTGCAGCACTCCAATGATGTGGCCTGGAAGTCTGCTAGCTCATCAAGTTTGGGACTAACCTTGGCACTGCTCTCAATGTTGTGTGTCTCTTATCCCCACTGTGGCTGCACAGAATACTAAGGCTGTATGTGATCTATCCTCCATTATTTCAAGTACTCAGACTAAGAAAACATGAGAAATCTGTGGGGAATTTTTTTCTGACTTAAGTCAATGGAAATTAGTCCAAAGAAACTGCTGGGTGGAGATGTTTGCTGGGTGTAGAGGTATTAATTTAATTTTCTCCAACAGATGCTACACATATAAACAGAAGCAGGAGATTCATTCTTCTGCTTAACTTTGCAGGTTTGCAGAATTATTTCTGCCTAATTTTGCAGTAAGAGTGAGAGCAGATTATTCTAGTAGAATGGACATTTCTATTTCTATTGAAGAAATTAAAGTCCACCATCAGATCATTCAAAGGTGCAAGTCACTTTCTAACCTTCAGGAGTTAGGCATTGGTTTAAATGACAGTACATAAAGCTGAGTATCTCTTTCAGTACTGTGCCTGCATTGTTCTAATTTCTCATGTTTACCATAATTCATTGTTTATGTTTTATGCAGGCTTGCTTTCTATCTTATTTCAACAATATCTGGTGATAAGGATGTACACAGCTCATTTATGTGCTAATGTAAAATTACTTCCTTTTCCTGCCTTGAATCGGTATAAGTTGAGACCTGTCCATCACAGCTGTATTAGGCATAAAATAGTTCAGTTAAAGTTGGTTTAATTAAGATGTGCAAATCCAAAAGAATCTATGGTATAACTCCAGAAAGGTCAGTTTATTCATCAAGTATTGATTTTTCCTGATAGTCTCAATTATTTTAATGTGCAGAATGGAATTTCCTGATTTCATGGTGCTGTTCTTGATACTTTCTTAGGATGGTTGACTTGATCTGGGGGGTTCAGAGGTAAAGATCTCTCTTCCAGACCTCTTTTCATTTTCTACTGGCTCATTCTGTCACCTTTACTTTTTATAAGTGAACTGTAAACATTGTTTTTGTCTCAGAGAAGCTCCAATCCCAAGGATACATGTATTCCATACCCCACAATGCCTGTGCTATGATGGGGATGCATAAATTGGAAATTGAGAACTCAATGGGCTTCTCCCATGTAAGCAGACTTGCTAACCCAGCAGTTTGGTTTTTTTTTTTTTTTTTTTTTTTCTGACACTAACCTATAACAAGAAATCAGTCCTGCTTGCTACAGCAGAACAAACAAGGCCTATCTGGCACAGACTGGTGGTGTATGCCATTTCTATGATCTGGAAAATAGAGCCTGGATATCCCTGAAAATTAAAAAATAACCTCTCAGCTTTCTGTCCACTATTCATATCTTTGCCAAAGAAATGCATTGGCTTGGGTGGTTTTTCTCTGTAACAACAATGGCTAAAACATGAGATCTCAGAACCATATGGCTCCCTTGGGGCAGAACTCCAAACACCACTTAATTTGGGAGCTTGGCAATACTGACAACACTTCAGGTGAAGAAAAGAACATAATGGTACAACTCTGGTAATGATAATAAATTTTTTAACTAGATGATGGTGAATACAAGTGATGACATTTGACCTTTTCAACACCCTAGCACTTGGCAAGCTTGTCTGAATAGCAAGAAGAAAAAGCCAGTGAGTCAGAAGCTCACTGTAATTTGGGGATGTACTTCCTCATGCTGCTCTGTTCTTTCTTTAGAAACTGCTGCAGCTACTCTTTGAGATAAAAAAAATGCTGAAAGTAGAATGAAACAGCACTAAAATCCAGGAAATGCTGCAACATGAATTTTGATGAGACAAAAGTGTGGTCCTGAGCAGAGCATTTTAAGCTTCCCACTTTGGGCTGCCTTTCTGAACTCTGTGCCCTTTGATTATAATGGGAACTTACAACCTGAGCCCTGCAAAATGAACTGTTCACCCTGATAAGTAATAAATACCAACAGTAGCTTACTAATGGGTTTTGCATGGCTTTCAGCAAGTAGGCAGAAAGAGTATGGCAGCTCTGTTTTCTCCCCAGATCACCTTTTCAATATAGTATTGTGATCCAAATAACATCTAAACAGAGAATTAAATCTTCTGTGATTAAATATTCTATTTGCTTTCAGGGTAGGTTGGGATACATACATTTACTTCATTACCTAGACCAGCTCAAGATTCCCAACTTTTCCCTGCCAAGACTTGGTTCAGTAATACCATCTAGAAGACAGAATGACTATAACTATATGACAAGGCATATATAGTTAATGCCTTGAAACCACAGAGATTTTTTTTTTGCACATTTGATTTCTGTGAGAATCAAAGATCTAAACTGAAGTCCAGAAGGATCTGAACAAACAGAACAAAAGTCACTGGAGAACACTTGCAACATGGAGTTCAGGCTCTGTACCCTACAGGTGCATCAAATCTTTTCACAGGTACTGTCTTGAGTAAAAAAAAAAATCATCTGAGAACTCAAATCATGCAACTGTCTTAAAAATATCTGTCCCAGGCAACTGAAATAACTAATATTTGTGGCATTGGACTTTTAGCCTGATGAAGTTGACCACCCATACAATCTGTGAGAAGGTATCTGTAAATTTACCAGCTGCCCTTTCTCCTGGCTTGATATATCTGCTGAGAAATGTATTATGAGTTCCTGTTTCACCAGAAATACTGAAAGACAAGAAATTATTTTAAAAGTAACATCTCATCTATGTTGCAGAGTTCTTCCACTGTATCTATTTACATCCTACTTTTCAGCTATTGCAGCAGCAGTATCTGAGAGATGATTCTTTTGTTTCTTCTAGAGGAGAAAACTGACCTTTTTCCTCTGTTCTAGCCCCTGGGTTTTGCTGGAATTCACTGAGATGCAAAACGTCTCTTTCACAGCTGTTTCAAAATGTGTTGTCTGATAATCCTTATTTTCCTCATTGTTCAGTGCATAAGACCAGACAGTTGGGATAACACCCATTTGACTTGTGGGTGATTTTAGCAGATTAAAAACCCACTCCAGTTACCCTTTCATCACCACCTTGTGGTCATTCCAGATGACACTGTCCTGTTTCAAATATACATTTAAATGAAATTGGAATGAAATACTTTATTGAGCCCAGAGTGCAAAATTTTATTTGTTCAAAGGAGTAGAATTTGGCGATGGTAATATTTTTGAAAAAGTAGACACTTTTTGTGAAACTTTAGGAGAAAGAATGTACCACCATATGATTTTTACCTAATGTAATTGCTTGAATAGGTATGGCATAATAATTGATCATCGTTTTATGCAGGTTTGTCTTAAAGTATTTAAATTGAAATCTTTAATTAGATTTTTTAAAATCCATACTGACAATCATCTCCATTTAGACTCCTGTGAAGATTCATCTTTTTTAAGATTCATCTTCTGTACATTTGAGAATAAGTGACAAAATATAATTTATGATAAAATATATTTATGACAAAATATAATTTAATGAGAATTATTTTCACATTAACTCTAAAAACTTAAGAATTTAAGGATTGTAAGAATTCATGCTTCAACTACATGAATAACCGCATAAGATCTGAAAAAAGCAGAATTAAATCTGGGGAACATTGTCTCTGATGTACTTGATAGCTGTAATTGAAATAATTGTTTTCAAACAAAACATTGAATTTGCAGTTGCCTCTCAATAAATGGGTCAGAACACAGGCACAGTTTTTATTGTGACAAGGTATATATAGGAAGGAATTTGATAATTTAGTATTTTTCCTGGTGTAATGGGCTGAGACTCACTGGTTTAGAGGGTTGATTGTGCTTGCCCTGTCTCTTAAAACGTTGTGTGTGTAGATGACATTATCAGGCAACACATGAAATGAATAAACTATTTGATTCAATAGAAGATAAGCTCCTGATGTAAAGATACTAAGCAAATCACTTGACAGGAAAAAGTTCATATGCAAGAGTTGAAATACCAGATGCAGTAAAAACAAGCAAGGGCCAACAAGCCTGCTGTTGAAAGACAAATAGCAGTAAGAGAAGATTAGGCAGGCACTAGTATTTTTGTATTGTTACACCAGGTGCATTGTGAGCATTTTCAATCTTATCCTGAGGATTTAACACCAGACAGTTCCAAATCTCTGAGATCATCCCAGCCAGATCTTTTGCACTGTTTGTCAGGTTAGAGCTCGTTTAGAGATTTAGAGATTTTTAAATCCTTTTGCACAGAGATAAGTAGGGTTCACTTCAGGCTGATTATTATCCAAAGAATAATCCAACTAAAGTAAAATCCAAATTTGATTGTGAATAAAAGTCTGGATGCTGACAAAGTCTGTGTGAAGCCCTGGCATTATGTGCACTTTAAATGCTGCCCTCTGGACCAAGGATGTCCTGCTCAGTGAGTGACACACAGCACATTTTATGATCCTACAAATAGCCATTTCTACTTAAAAAAAAATGAACTCAAATTTGTTATTAGTTCCCTTTTACGGCAGATATTCCTGTAGCTGAAATTCTGACCTTTCACTCTGTTGTAAACAGGAGCTAAATCTGACTCCAGTAGTGTCACTGTGTTTGTAATCTCATTACTGAGAGAAATCCAGATGAAGGTAGATATATGGGTGTCTGCAGACCTTGATAGATGCCTCATAGCCTTATGGCTGTTTTGCCAAGCTGGGGATTATAAAAAAACAGACAAAAGGGTAGCTAAAATCTTCACTGATAATGCAAGAAATGGTGGTGGTTTCATTTTTATGTCATTAGTTCTTCAGCAATTCTTTTTAATTCTAAAGGAAAAAAAGTAAATAAATTATGAGATTAGGACAAAAGTTTCCACTGGCTTTTAGAATTTTGTGTCTGAATGAGATTTCAAGGCTTCCATGCAATGCAGCTGTGAGCAGTGCTCATTGAGGAGTGGTGACACCATTTCCTTTTAAGTATCATATTCAGAAAATCTTGTCATATTTTCAGCACTGAACGAAAAAGGCATTACAAAGGGATGCAGTCCTTAGAACTGCATTTTAAGCACTTACAGAAAAAATGTGTGTATACTCCATGTCCCCGGTGATATTTATTTGGTATTTAATTTTCAGAAGTATAATATTTAGTTCATAGGATATGTTGTAAGTTTTTAAAGTTATATAGTTCTCATAGGTTTTTACTCCTCCCTAAAGTCTATTGTCTTAATGTCGGATGAGGACAGTTAAATCCCAGATGACTTAGATCTCTAGTCAGCTTTTTCTGTCATATCACCCAATTATCCTGGAGCATGTTTATATCTGGGAGACCAGTTCCAAAGAGTAGTCTGACTTGCCCATTGCACCTGTGCTCCTCTCACACCAGGCACAAGGAGCTTTTGCGCTTCATATTCAGGCCTGATCTCATCTGTTTCCCACGGGTCTTCCATACAGCCTGGCTTGTGCCAGATTCCTGTTGTGCAGACATCTTCAGCAACCAGAGTCATGGCTCTCTCTTCACTTCTGTGCCATGACACCCCATTGTTCTGGTGGATTATTAGGTCCTTGAAGCTGGGCAGCTTCCACCCTGTGTCATTTTGTAGAGCTGGGCTTCCTGTATCTTCTTTGCCTTGCCTCTGTTATGGGGCAGATTTGTGGCTGATAAACCCCACGGCAAAGCTCAAATGGGGTAGGAGTTTCTTCTTGTCTGTGTTTCATATCAGAGAGCTAGTGGAAAAAATATATTCTTTCATTAGCACTGAAAATGTGAAAATTACACAGCTTCCCCCCAGTTCTTCTACAAAATGTTAACAACACATGGTTTCTTATGTTTGTGGTATTGATGTTTTTGCAGAGAAGGGGTGCTCAGGCATTAGAAAGTGTGGAGTTCTCAGCCAATGTCCTGAAAACTTAAGGCCTCCCAGGTACTTCAAGAGAACATAAGGAATGGAGCAGAAGCCATGGGCACCTCAAGCTTGGGAACTGGTACCAATCCTCTTCCATATGCCTGTTCTAGTGCATACCGTCTATCTCTGGAAAGTTCAGAATCATCAGAAGCAAAATCACATAGCCTGGGGGAGCTTGGAGCACTTGTCAGGCCTATTTGTCCATTGGATACTTGCCCACATGAGAAGCTGTGCTGGATAGAGCCCTCTATTATTGTAATATGCTCCTGCCCCTTCTGGCAATTACTGGCAGGCCTGACAGGATATCCTAGGTTTCTGTCCTTTGCTCCCCATCTCTAAAATACTAAAACAATCACCTGACTTATCTCAGTGGTAGAGTTACTTGCTTAGATACATGATCAGCGCTCCCATTTATAACAACCAAGCACCTTTCTGCTGCAGCAAGACCACTTTCACTGCAGACTTGATCTTTATGGCAATTTAAAAAATATATTCAGGGCAGTGTAGCTCTGTGCTACAGGATTCTTTGTGGCTTTCTGTCACGCAGTTGCATTACCACAAGGAACTAATAGCAACCCCAATCTAGTTTTGTGAAGTGCTTACTGTGCTGCTTCTCAGTGCAAAAGGAAAATGTTCTCTTTGCTCTGACGGCTGATTTACACACCACACTGTCTTTTTTTTCAAGAAAATTAAAAAAAACCCTTTTTTAAAAGCAGTGTTTACATTGCTTAGAAACTCTAGTGCCCACACAGGTACACACATAAGCGTGCATGCCTAGGTGGTGTCTCTTAGTATGTTTATAATTTCTCAAATGCTTACTAATACAAGGACTGGTCTCTGCAGAAGCTTCTTTTAGCTAACAGTCAACATACCAATTATATTAAGTGTAAATCTTAGTTTTACCTGTGTTCTTCAGATGTACTACTAATGACATAGTGGTGTCAGAGAAAAAGAATAAGAAATGTCTGGGGCACAGGGAATCTCTCAAAACCTCCAAAATCAGACCGTAACAGGTTTGTCTCTGTCTCTTGCTGTATCTAGTCATTGATATGGTCATTCTTCTGGTCCTAAGAAAAGAGCTGACTATGTCAAGGCAAAAAAAAAAAACAACAAAAAAACCCAAACAGACAAACAAAAATCCCCCCAAAAACAAAAACAACAAAAAAAAAAAACAACAAAAAAAAAAAAAACAAAGAGGTATTTTTTCCAATGTAGACATATTATGGCTTCTGTGAAAATTCCCAACACTGAGTACAGCTTCATGTGGCTCAGTGATACAGGAAAAAATAAAATGGAAATAAACCTATCCACAGCATCTGCTTGCTTCTAAGGAACAATTTTATTTGTTCATATCCCAGAAGCTAGAACAACCACAGAATTTCTCTGTAGAAAAAGCATCCTTGCAATGTCTCCCTTCTAGAGGTGCACACTCACTGGCAGATTTGAGGCCTCCCAGAGAATGAGTGAGATACAAAATACTTAATGAAATTAAGGTTTTCACACAGACTTTGGACGCATGTAATTCCAGTAATGAAACTGTGCAGTACTCCTTCTCATCAATGGCTAGAAGGGGCCAGCTAGAAGTAGGTGCCACTACTCATGGTGTTGCAATAACTAGAGGCAAAAAGCAGAAAGAAAGGGTGGTTCCTGACTTTCTGCTTCAACCACCGGCTCTGCTGGTTTTGACCCATTTTTAGAGAACAGTGTCTCTATGTGGAAAACCTCTGTAAAGTGGAACCCAAGAATCTCAGTGCCATAGCCTCTCAGGACAGCTACTGACCCACACAGGGCAGGTAAATTTAGAATTTGTTTTTTCACAGCTCTTCACCCTTGTCATCGTTCTGGCACACAGACTTTCAGGTTTATGTAGTCTACAAGGAACAGACTTTATAAGCAAGTTCCTAAAAAAACCTCATTCTGCATGAGGCATATGGACTAAATAGTGTGACAAGAGTGACACTTGTTTGTCACTCTTCCTCAGTTTCCTTGCTGCTCTTCAAGAGTACTTGAGATTTGGATTGATGGTCATGGTTATAGGTTTCTTCTTGAGATGGTCCTATGGGACTTTTCCTCTAAACCCTAGAGGCTCATGACAAATCTAGCAATCCTAAATCGCCCTGACTTTGCAATGGGTCTTGTTCTCTGTCCTGTTACTCACCTAGGGCTGTGTCACTCTTGTTCCATTTTCCTTTTCTGAAATGGCAGGCCTAGCCCTTTGTTTTTATTTTGCTCCTAATTAAATGCTTAGAGTTGGCTTGAATTTCAATTTATCACAATAAACAACATATTTAACAGATATTTTCCTGTCTTTAGTAATCTTTCTGTTTCAAAATTTTATAATTGCTTTTGCCAAGACTCCTAGGATCTGGGTCTACACTCACATATCTGGGTATAAAATCTTATAGCAGCACTGGACCATACCTGTGCTTTCATTCTCTGAATGTTCCTTTGGTAAGAAAGGAACACACATGACTGTCTTCTTTGGGAAGAAAGAGTCAGTGAATAGTGCACTGCATATATGAATTGTACACTTATGAAGTCTTTGTCCCCTGATTAATTTTGGCCAGGCCTTTATGAGGACTCAGCACAAACAGAAAGGTCAATGCTACAAAACATTTACCACCAAACCTCAGATATGTCACTGCTTCAGGTTTTCAAATGAAAGATTATCAACACTTTCTAGTATGAGTAAAATGCTATCAAATTATTCATCTAAATGAAAAAGTAAACAAAAAAAAATCAGGTTGAGGCTGATATTTACCACAGATAATTCCAGCCCAAACTCCTAACATTTGATAATATTATGAACTGAGGAAAACAGACTTTTATAATGGGCACTGTTGCACACTCTTAAGAGTTGATTGCAACCATCCTATCTACAAGCACTCACTCATGATTCTGAACAGGACTTGACTAAAGCCTGCTTGTGAAAAAAAACCATGGTATAATTTCACCAGAATAAAAGGCTTTTCCTCCTACTCAGGTTTCAGGGTGTTCTTTTCTGGATTAAAGCTTTTTAGCCTCTCTTTTTTAATCTAATCCCTTTCCAAAGTGATACATTTCACTTTGCAGAAGGTCCCGAAGCCACTGCTATGAAAGAAAATGGTCTCTGGATTAAGATGCCACAGTCTGTAGCCTAACCTAAATTCAGCCTTGTTCCAGATTTCAGACTTCCTGTTTTCTCTTGAGCAGGTAATTGCATGTAGTTTTCTAACTATAATCCTATGCATATTTGAAGTGCTATTGTGTGAGTAAACATGCTGAAGATTAAGAGGTGCTTACCCAGCAAGGTATTGCTAATTTAAGATAAATAGAACAGAGGTCTCTGGACAGCTCACACACTGAAAATATGGGGGTGGATTTTTCATAATCCTCTGATGGACAGATACACCAAGTAAAACTTAAAAGAACCTGTGGTCACAGATTTTCTCCCTTGCAAATAAGCATGTGTGGCAGGGGAAGACTTGAAACTTACTGATCTCTGTTTTGGTAATGGAAAGTTAGAAGCAATGGCTTGTTTTCTCACAAGAAGCTCTACCTAGTCTTTGTTCACTTTACACCATTAGAGTGAACATACTACATACTACATCAAGAAGATGATAGGAAAAAAATAGCAAAGAAAGTTATGTTAAATGCA
Organism: Taeniopygia guttata; assembly: GCF_048771995.1. Lineage (NCBI taxonomy): Eukaryota > Metazoa > Chordata > Aves > Passeriformes > Estrildidae > Taeniopygia > Taeniopygia guttata. The sequence continues at coordinate 21,986,420 of NC_133024.1, forward strand.
CATTATTAAAGATTTGAAAATTAAGCAGTTAGAAGCAGTAAGAAAAGGCCCAAACATTGCATAGCATATGTACATTATTTTACAGTCAGTAATTAGTCAGAATGTGGCAGTGTACACAAACCACAGGGAAAGACAATGCAGAAAGAATTAACAAGGGACTTAGTTATTTTGACTATGTGTGGCTGGGCCTTCATTGGAATGACCTGCAGCTGAGGCAAACTGAGTGTCTATAGGATAAAAGAAACTGCAGGGGAAACAGTTTATTAGATCTGGTGATAGCCTATCACTTGCTTGACACAGATACCATGCTAGAACTTGGAGTAATGTGTTCTCCCGGTCTGAAGTGCGCTCTCTGTCCTCCCCCAAGAGAGTTCAAGACTGGGTTATCTGCAAATGGGTAAATCTTCAAAGACTGTTTATGGTCCTGTTGTGGCCAGGGTGAGATGCTGAGCCTCGCTGTCCTCAAGAGAAGCGAAACCTGTGGCTGGGTTTGTAGAAAGGAGCAGCTAAAAGAGATGCTACTGCTTTCTTTTCTCTCATGCTCTGGCTGGATACCCCCATCTGCAGTGATGATGTTACTGCTTCAATCCCAGCCTGACCGGCCCTAGCAGGGAAGGACCAGAGCAACTTCTCTGTGGCACTTGGAAATTTTGACCCAGTGATGGCTCCTGGCTGTACCAAGTTCCTTGGGCTCAAAGTTGAATGAAATGTTCAGTACAAGTACAATTGTTAATGAGGTGTGTCCTGACAGTGTGTGCAAAGCTCAACTGATTCAAATTAGTTGAGTACCTTCCATTGTGCTACATTTGTTTTCCTGTGGAAACTCACTCACCAGGGTGACTACAATATGTTTCTTTTATTTCTGCAAATAAGGGTGAGGTAAAGGCTAGGTTTGAAGAAGAAACAAAAGCAAAGATCCAGTTAAAATAAACTCCAAGATTCTAGATTACATGGCAATTTAATTTGTCTCAAGTCTCAGGCTCTACACATCTTCAGAGCATTATTAGGAATGACTGTATCATAGAGAGTAATTCACCCAGGACTATATTCACCAGCATAATGCCAAGTGCTACATGAGTACAATCTTTTGCTGCTGCATCATGATATACAAAACAATTAAGTGAATGTGGGGGATAAGTTATCTTCTTTTAACCTCCAACCTTTTCCCTGCTTCAAATGTGGACTGAGAATGCTATTTCTCTTATATTTGCATGGGAATACATTTATTGATATGCCTCTAGATATTTTTTTAATCTGGTTATTCATATCTTGGCGTATGAGGCTACATAGTCTTGCCAATGTTCTTTCTCATGTGTTTATTACACGTAAAACCAAGTAACAGTTCTAAAATATGCTATCTATTTTTTAATCTCTATCTTATGTGTCAGGCAAATAACAGCACTTATCTTTAAGGGCAGTCAGAGAGTTTAAACTGAGCCAAAATGCAAAACGGCACTTGATTCATTGTGGGGATTTTTTGGTGTGCATTTTCTTATTGTTGGTAGACTTCAGGGAAGACTCAAAGGTCTTTCTAAATGTTGAATCCGAATATTTAATATTAAGGCATTTTTGGCTGAAGCAAATTGAGGCATTCAGAAATTCAAAATACATCAGAAGGGTATTTCCAGCTCTGCAGTTGTACGTCGATGTCACTGTGCACTTATCTCGCCCTTACTTTTCCAGCTTGTCCATAGGAAGTTTGTAGGAGATCATGCCAAAAGTCTTTAGGTCAAGGCACACAACATTGCCTGCTCTCCCTGCTGCACAGAGCAGGTCCAGTCACTACCTTCGTTACTCAGTCACTGCTGAAGCCCATGTTATTACTAGTGAGAATGCTTCAGTGACAGCATGAAACACCAGAAAACCCTCACAAAAGTAAACTCAGTTAATTTTCTGGAGTGAACAATTTTCTCTCACTTACAATGTGCTCCTTGTCTTCCCCAGAAAACGCTTTTGTTTTTCTGGATGACACCCAAATCCGGCATGTCTTTATTGAAGGCATGTGACTTGATCTGTGTCTCACTGGGCAGGGGCCCCAAGCAGCCACTTGGATCTGCAGTCTGCTCCAGAATAACCTCCTGTCCTCAACTTTACATGTCAGTAAAAAGTAGTTTGATGATTGCTCTGAGTAGTTTCAGTTATGAGATTTCCATAATAAGAATCTTTGCCTACCTATTTTTTTTTTTTTTTGAGGAAAATCTCATTTCCCAAACACAGAGAAATCATCAGGCCAAAAAGCCACATAAGAGCAACTGGCATGCATGGATATGTAGCTGGAAACCTCTAGATTTGGGGCTTCTTAGTTTCCTAAAAAAAGATGAACATTTTTCTAAGCTGCTCCCTGCCACTTGTTGCCCCAAAAACAAGCCCCTATGACATGCACTCCTTTTTCCCCATTTCTTCCAGGAGCAGATGAAGAAAGGTCATTGTGATACTTTCTCTGCTGTGAGTTTGCAGTGTGACCTTGTGACAAGGAAATCTTAAGTCAACCTCCTGACTGGCCCTGTCCTTCTGGAAGACATCCAATTCTTGAAGAACACCGGCCAATATCATTATATTGTAGCTCCTGCAGTGAATATTCTTCCTTTATTTTTCCATCGACCTGCTGATTAGTAGCATGCTCCTAATGCAAATGTCCAACAGCAGGGGGGATAACAACACTAAGAAGCAATTGGTGTGTATTTCCCTGACCTCCCTGAGCTCCTTGCTCCCAAACAGGTCAATCCACTGGGCCATGGATGAAATAGCAAGGAGCATCACTCTTGCCATATTTATCAGAAGCATTTTCCTTTAGTTGGTATTAGGGGGTTTTGGCTCATTATTTTGGTTTGGGATTGGTTTTATGTTTTATTTTATTTTGTTGGGATTTTTATTTTTTGAGGACAACAATAGTTTAACACTGGTATATGTAAAAAAAATACAAAAAGACAAGTACCACAAAAAAATGCATGCAATTTTTTTCTGATGTTGTGATTTGACCCTGGCCAACAACAATTTCCCCTGACAGCCACTTGCTCATTAACTACTTCCCCAGGTCTGATTGAGAAGAGAATTGGAAGGGTAAAAATTAGAAAATTTGTAGGACAGTTTAATAGTAAGACAAAGCTGCAAGTGTAGAAAAGCAAACCAAGGAATTCATTCACTACCTTCTATTGGCAGGCAGGTGTTCAGCCATCTCCAGGGAAGCAGGTATCCATCAGGCATAACAGCGGCTTGGAAAGACAAATTCTATCATGCCAAATATCTCCCAAGGTGTGCTGCATGCTGATTAACAGCTGCACAGCAGTCATGTCTAGAAACTAGTCTAGCACACTCCAACCAAATTTGTCATCATTGTGTACTGAACACCAGCAAGAAGGGCAGTGTTCAGAGAGAGGAAAGAGATTCTCTTGTCTGCTCTGGGAGTTACCCAGGAGCTGTGCTGAGACTCTGACTCCAGAATGCTCAGGTTGTATGCTCCCTCCTGCAGAAGGATTTGGGATGGATTTGAAAGTAAATAGAACAAAGAATAGGGGTAAGGCTGGTTACAGGACCCTGTGGACTCTGGTATGTGAATCTGATCTCTTTTACTCTCATGGAGGAAAGAGAGATCCTGACCTATTTGAATGGAAACTGTAACAAAAGCTGTGAGATATTTTTCCTTCGGGCTGGAGACCTGGCCAATCTGGAGAAAAGCTAAAGAAACAAAGTAAGTGGAGCTCACAAAGAACGTGCCCTGAATACCACGGACACTGGTGGCTGTGGCTGACCTAGGTCCCATCTTTGTTGGTATCTCTGAAACTGTGACCTGCCTTGGAGCCTGTGAAGAGAGGGGAGGGAGGTTATCCTGTCTGTGTGGTTCCTTTGTCTGTAACACATCTCAAGCAGAGCTGTGGCTTTGTGGATGGTCCAACCCCAGAGCGAGCCTGTGAGCAGAGAAGCACAAAGGTTTTCAGGGGCTGGTGCTCAGAGATGCTCAGCTGCTGCAGAGAGGAGATGGAGCTGAACACGAATTGTAGGCAAGCAGAGAACTGTGGAAACTCAGACACCAGGACAGCTACAACTACCAGCTAAAGTCCCTATAGTTTTCTCCTTACTGGCCTCCAGGTAGTTAGGTTACCATAAGAATTAGCAATATAATTTTTAGCTTCTGAATTGTTTATTCTTCTAGCTCTTATCTCTGGGTGCATTCTCATTGTGTGTCAGCTCTGCAGAATGCAGACTGCTGTGACCAAACAGCTCCATGTGTTAACAGATGGACAGAATGGAGCTGGGTCTGTAAATGTGAAAGGAGCAGTTTCATGGTGCTGTGCCCGCAAAATCATTGTCTACATCCTGCTGGTGTCCTGCAGAAGCCTCCTCAGGCAGGGATTTATACCAGTTTATTGGCTGCACCAGGAAAGGGTGAGAGGCAGCAGGACAGCAGTAAAAAAGCTGCACAGGAGAAGGAGTGCAGTGACACAGCATTTCCTCTGAGGTATAAAGCTGGATAACTGCTGCAAAGGTTACTGTGCTAAGACTGAAGAGCAGGATTTTTTGATCACAACTGTTTAGATGAGGAGTTTGGCCATGGTTCCTTCAGTAGCTGATGCAGATCTGAAATAACGCTCACAAAGCAGGAGAGATGGGGTCCAGCCTGGGTAGAAGCAGTGAAGGAACAACAAAGATTTAGGTCGTGTTCCAGCTTGGACTTCTCTGGTCTCTGCCTTCTCCTCCTCCTTGTACTTGTCATGCAAACTAACTCAGCCTTAGAAAAGTATTTTTCCATGGTTCAGAGGCTTAGCAAGGGCAGTATGTCATCAGATGAACAACTGAAGTCAAGAGTTCCCTTGTGACAGGACCAGTAAGATGTGTTTAAAGACACTAACATTCAAGACCTGTGTTCTGTGGGCTGCAGCTCTCTGGATTATGCTAAGAGATAAATTAGTGTGAGGATTGAAATAATTTCTCAGGATTGAAATAATTTCTATGCTTCATGTAGCACAGAAATAACTGTTCAAATCAAAAAGGTACTCTCCTTTTTTGTTTTTGTTTTTGTTTTTATTTTTGTAGCTGGTAGTGAAACACTTCAAAATTTTTATAGCAAAGATAAGAGTTGCTCAAATTTATCTTCAGATCTGTGTGGTTGTCCTGGGAAGGCTGCTGCTCAATTATTACACACAAACATTTTTTCTTTTTTTTTTTTTTCTTTTTTTTTTTCTAGAAGACATGCTACTTAATTACTACAATACAAGGCACCTGAAATGGAATGACCTAATTTTATACAACATGAGTTAATTTCCAATTGCATATATGTTAGATCTGACCTTGTACAGAAAGGTTGATACTTGCAAGTGTGGTAACAACATCTGTAGTTGCACTAGAGAGAGGATGGAAGACAGAGCTGACAGGGTTGGGGAGGATCCAGCTTGCATGCTATTCTTCTGCACAATTACACTGGCTGCACTGTAGATGTTTGCTTCCTTCTTCTGAGTGCTCTGCTACTGCTGAGTTCTTGATGCAGGCCACATCACTGACACTTAACAGGACTTTCTTTCATCTCTGCTCAAGCCCAGACACCTCTGCAGGTGGAAGCTGCCTTGGTTTGCACAGGTTTGACATTGTCCTAGGAAACAAGGCACCAGCACTGTAAGTGTGAGGACAAGGCTGTTGTGTGAATGCAGTTTTGGTTTCTAGGAGTGTAAAACCAGAATTCCTCCCTTTTATTTGTTAGGGAAACCCAGTATCATAAGGCTTCATGTCTGTGGTCTCCAATGAGCATGACCAGAGCTGGCCATGCTCCAGCCAGCACCCAAAGGAGAGCTGCCAAGAGCCCTGGCACAGAGTGGAGCTAAAATGTGGCTCAAATACAGTAGTTCTGCCTCTGTGGTGTTTGCAGAGGAATTCAGGGCAGCAACTGCACCTTGTGCCAGAGTCCAGCTTAGGCAGAATAATCAGCCAAGCTGCCAGAAATCCCCGACAGTTACAACAGCAGTAGACCTGCTCATCTCTCATGTAATACTTCCTGCTGTCTATACTGACCCTACCTTCCCTGGCTTTCTTTACCTAGCACAAAAGAGGCCAAAAGTCTAGCTCTGAGCTCAGATGGGTATTTTGCTGCTTCTTTAATCTTCATAGCCTGGCAATTTTTATTCAGAACCCTCCATCAGGTGGAAAACCCCTAACCATTCCCTTTGTATTTTTTCTTCTGAATGATTTACGGGAGCAGGAAGAGCCAGGTGTGGACTCCCCTCCCTCCCGTCTACCCCAGCTGAGCTGTTCCAGTCCTTGGACAAACTTCCATGAACATGTGCAGGACTGATGGATTTGAGACAGACTGAGGTGACTGTATGCCATGAATTAGCATCAGAAGTCCTTCTAAGCTTCTCTGGACTGCCCAAAGGGGTTTGTGTGTATTGTGTCTCATACATACCTATTAAAGAAGATGTAGAGCTCAAAAGCAGCCAGCAAGAAGAGGAGACTCATGAGGCCAGTAAGGCTGATGACACAGGGATGAAAGCATCCACTTTTCTCTAAGGAGAAACAGATGCTTCTTTAGGTACATCTCACAGACCCTTTTTCCCCTGTGCCTTTGCCAGGATGGCATCTCCTGGACAGTGCTCTCTGTGTCCTGTACTTTAGAGGATGACCTAAGGCAGCTGGAATACAGTGCCAGACACACACCTGGGAAGAAACAACATCCCCCCAGGTCTTTGATGGAGGAAGCTTGTCTTTCACTGTATAGCCACTCCTGCCCACAGCATTGCTGAAGGCCTTGCATGTGCATCCCAGCAAATCTCAGCTCTGAGTCTCATCCAGCTGAGTATTTCAGTCAATTACCTATGGCTGCCCACAACATCACAGTAACATCTTCAACTTCACCCCCTAAAGCCTTCATCTACCAGCCAGCTTTGGGAGCTGTAAGCTGGCTTTCACTTTTCCTGTCACAACCGATGTGGAACCAAACAGTTAGGAACAAGTAATGGCACCACTGGATTACAATACATAGATCTCGGTGATCGTACCATTGACACATTTGTGTGTCATGACTTTTTGAATTAATCCCACCTTTCCATCCATCCCTGGAGGTGGATGGCAAATCCACTGCATCCATCTCCTTTACAAAGGGCTTTACAGTTCTGACAGCAGCTGTGTTCATCTTTCCCCCTCACAGCAAATTTCTTACTGGAAACTCAGCTGCACATTTCCTGCTGCAATCCTGCCAGTGCCACTCATGTTTGCTTGGTGCAGGAACAGAGGGCTGCACAGGGCTCTGAAAACCAAACACACAAAGGGAAGCTCACCTGAGGGACAGCAGGCTATGGACTGGCTCCAGTTCCCAGCTGGGTGGGACACCATGCAGGTGGTCACATTGGTGACATTGGGACTACACACCATGAACTTGCTGAGAACAGTCACTGTCCCGTTGTCGTGGCACTTCTCCTCTGGAGGGGAGCTGCCCTCTGGGAGCCACGAGAGCTGAGCCGGCGGCTTCCCCACCGCTGCCTCGCACACGGGGCTGCCCTGCTCATCACAGGACAGGCTCAGCCTCGGGGGGGCTGCAGAGCACCAGCAAGGGGACATGCATGGAGTTACTCTGGCACAGCTGGGCTGAGCTGCTCTTGTTCTCCACCCAAAATGAACCCAAACTGAACCCAGTGAAAAGAGGAGAATAAGGCTGGAGGTCCCGTCCCATCCCATCCCACCCCATCCCATCCCACCCCATCCCACCCCATCCCATCCCACCCCATCCCATCCCATCCCACCCCACCCCACCCCACCCCACCCCATCCCATCCCATCCCATCCCATCCCATCCCATCCCATCCCATCCCATCCCATCCCATCCCATCCCATCCCATCCCATCCCATCCCATCCCATCCCATCCCATCCCATCCCATCCCATCCCATCCCATCCCATCCCATCCCATCCCATCCCATCGCAGCAATGCGGGTACAAAACACAAGAGAGGAAGAACCACTCTCTTTTTCCCTTTTGCACAGCTCTTCCCCCATCCAGCTGAGCCTCATCACAGCTCTGTGATGAGCTCATATCCTCTGTGTGTATATGGGAAATTGCTTCACATCTGTCATTTCTAACTAGACAGTGGGAAAAGGGACCAGCAAAAGGAAGAAGAGTTATGGGGAATAAGGAGAAAGGAGACACAGAGATACTCCTGATGAAAGGCATGAGTTTATCCCAGCAAGAATCACAGAATGGCTTAGGTTGGAAGGGACCTTAAAGATCCTCTAGTTCCAACCACCCTGCCACGCAAAGGGACAACTTCCACAAGACTGGGTTGCTTCAAGTCTCACCCAACCTGGCCTTTAACACTGGGATTTCTACAGCTTCTCTGGACAATCAGTGTTCCAGTGCCTCACTACCCTCACAATACTGAATATCTAATCAAACCCTACACTCCTTAGTTTAAAAAAACCAGCTGCACCTTTTCACATTCCTTACCCAGCACGGTCAGGTGGTAGGTGTCGTGGAAATTCCCTTCCGTTGTTGCCATTTCGCAGCTGTAATTTCCCTCCTGGGCGATTCCCACTTGCCGTATCTCAAGGGCAGGAGGCAGACCTGCTTGGAATGTCCAGTCTATGTTGTCACTGCAGTTTGTTCTGTGTGTCCTGTTTGTATCAACCCTGTATACCAAGGTGCAAGGGCCTCCAGCCTTGGGGGTTATTGTCCATTTTAGCATAGTCATATTTCCTCTGAGAGGGCAGGTGAGAACTGAGCTGTTACCTACAGTCATCACTAACACTGAGGAGTTGTTCCCTGAGGAGAAAAAAAGAGAATGTGTGAGGAGGAGCCCAGGAGTTGTGGTCTGGACTTCACAGGGAAATGTCTGCAGTGCTACAAACAAGTGTGAGGCCATGGCTGTGCTCATCTGCACCTTATCTGTCATCTCTTACTACAGCTGTGGGTTATGGATTATCAGCTATGGATTATCACAGCCAACGCTTGCAATACCAATTTCCCACTGAGGGTCATCTTAGTGGGTAAGACTGGATACTGGAGGAGGACTCTACTCCTGTCCATTGTCTTCAGCATTTCCACATCCAAAGACTCTCCTTGTGTGAGCAAATCCTCCTGTGGGTTGCTCACAGGACCTAAAATACAGAAATATGACTATTGCCTCTGGCCACATGACAGTGGCTTTTCTCTGTAACTGTTGATGCCAACAAAATAAACTTTTACTTCTGCATTCATGTGAAAATCCAATACTGTGTGCAAAGGCCTTGTCTGCACCTCTCAGGCGTTACATAGGTGCACATAACACTGCTGTTGCTCTGTGTAGGAGGGAAGGATTTTGCCTCATGTCTCAGGGTTTTCTTATACGTGCATTAGTGTTGCCTACATGTACAAAGGCAGCCTCTTTTGTGAGGCACTTGTGAGACTGAGAGGAAAAAAGACAGAAAGAAAGAGTGAGGTTATAATCCAGTGTGAAGAGTAGCTGAGGGAATGGGACTTTTGTGTCCTCTGGCTTCTGCTGAAGTTAAAAGCAAGCAATCCCTTGATTTCACAATGTTTGTGAATGAAACTTCAAAATTAACGGGTTTATAGGAATAATACCCATAGCTGTAGTCCAAACAAATCTCTATTTAGCACTTCACTCATTTCCTCTTTTAGTAGGTGGCCATTAAACTTTGGAACAGTAAACCACTGATCTCTCAGTTCTCTGTGTCACTGGTGGGGCACAAGTTGCTCTTTTTTTTTTTTGGCTGAGTAATGGTTTTAGTGGCAGACTGAAAGCTATGTTTGAGGAGAGTATCTCTCGGGTCCCTTTTCCCTCAGCATCACTTCCCCGTCCTGCAGAAGAATGAAAGTGTGAAAACATTCACCCCACCTTTGTTCTGTGCTTGTTTCCATCAAAAAGTTCCTTCAGCAATTTGTAATGATCCCTTCTACCAGGCTTTTCTTTCCCAAAAAATTGTTGAATACATATCACGCTAACACCCTGCCTTTTCCTCCCCTGCCCTTAACAGAGAGATGGTGCCAAAGTACCCCCAGAAGTACCTGCAGCTTCTGTGACTGTATCGATGGTGAGAAGGACAATGGTGCAAATGCTCTTCCTGACAACTTTCAAAGTAGTCATTGCTTTTGTGGGTGAGAAGGATTTCTTGCACTGTCCAGCTTGCTGTGAGTTCCCCAGCATTCCTGCCAGTGATCCTGAAGCCAGAGCCACTGTTCTTCCTCTGCTCCTTAGAGCCCCACAGTACAGCTACAAAGAGACAGTTCTTCTTCCTTGCATGAGGCTTTTTCTGGTGAGAGTTGGAGAGCAGAGAGAAAGTGATATTGGTATTTGATCTCTTCCCAGTGGCTGTCCAGCCTACTGTCCCCAGTGTTACTGTGAGAAGACAAAGTCTACAGCGGAACTTGCACAAAGCCCGATCAGTGTGATTTTTCATGTTTCGATTGGATCTTGCTGTTAACAAAAATTACAAAGCTCTCATCTATATTTGGCAGGATTATTGGCACAGATCAATTATGACATCAGGCAGCTCAAGCTAGGGACCTCAAAAGAGGGACCAAGAACAAAGACACCCCTGGGCAATTATACCCTTACAATCTGATTCCTCATCCCTCACATTACAGTCTGGACCCACAGCAATATTAGGGGCTGGGATCTTCTCACTCTTCACTGACTCTCCGCTCCATTACCAGATGGTTGCTACATGATCATCTTCACATCATCCTAGGTGCTGGTGGGGATTTGTCTCGGTCCCATAGTCCTTGTTGTAATATGTTACAGTTCATAGCACAGAATCATGGAACCAATTAGGTTGGAAAAGACCTCCAATATCACTGAGTCCCACCTGATCACCACCTTGTCAGCTACACCATGGCACCGACTGCCATGTCCAGTGGTTTCTTCAACACCTCCAGGGAAAGTGACTCCACCTGGACAGTCCAATTTAATGTCTAATCACCCTTTTTGTGAAGAAATTCTTTGCAATGTCGAACCTGAACCTCCCCTCACACAGCTTGAGGCTACATCCTCTTGTCCTGTGGCTTGTTGCCTGGGAGAAAAGGCCAATCCCCACCTGGCTATAACCTCCTTTCACATAGTTAAAGAGACTGATAAGGTCCCCCCCCCCGTCCCCCCCCCCCCCCCCCCGAGTGTTTTCTTCATCAGGCTAAAAAACCCCACCTGCCTCAGCCACTCCTCACAGGACTTACTCTCCAGAGCCTTCACCAGCTCTGCTACCCAGCTCTGGACACACCCCAGCACCCAATCTGTGGGCTGGCCACTCTTGCTATTAATATTAAAGCAATATTTAAGCTCCTAGTTACCTGTGTAACTATCATGAATATTCAGATTATTATCTCCATGTTGCACTACAATCCATCTTTGATTTACACAGCATATTTGTATAGTTAAGATAAAGCTCAGCTTGCAGCCTAACAACTCTGTTTATTTCAAGCAAATACCTATTCCAAATAACATAACATTTTCAACACTCACAGTAAGAATTTTATCGTCAGGAATTAGGGGAAGGATATTTTTAGTTAACCACTTAAAAGATGCTCAACATATTAAGAGCAAAATCTCTTGAAAAAAATTCCTCATTCTGCCCTCTCTGTTCTTCCCGACATATGTAATAGACAAAGACATTTTCTCAAAAAGGTACTGGCAATCACTTCTCCCATGCAAGGAGGAGGGTAGCTAGGGACGATGCACATTTGTATTACAGCTCTTTTCCTCTGGTAACAGTACATCTACAGTTAGGCCAAGGCTGCTTTTTTTTTTTTTTTCAGTCTTTTTTTACTGTTTTGTTTCTCAATATATTCTGGAGAATATACACACATGAGTGAGCACTGAGCTGTGGGATTCTGTGTAGAGCCAGAAGAGTGCCTTAATTTATGCAAGATCCCTAAAGGTCTTTCCCTAAACTACTACTGTCCGTCTGGCCGTGTGATTAAGACTGCTGCCTTATACCAGCAAAGACAGCTTTCCTAGATATAAGATGAACCTCCCTGGAAATTAATGTACTGAGTTTAATTTTACAGAAAAATATTCACCTCCCCTGAAGCCATCAAGCTGAAATGAGTTGATGACTATTTGACTGTTCTAAGAACAGAACTGTCCCCCTACAACTATGGTCAGAGCAGATTTATGTATTTATGTGACTGTGTGAAATTTGATTGCAAGGGCTTCCATTTTGTGGTCAAATAGATGCAAGACACCCATGACTGAAGGGATTACTGGCAGGCAGACAACCATGACTTCCTTCACCCCACCCTTCACCCAATTTGTCCATGCTATTTAACTGAGAGGAGACATAGCATCCATAAATGACTCCAAGAAAAAGCTGGGTGAGTCCAAAGAGAAAGTTAGACAACCTCCGTTTATACTTCTTATGAAAAGACAACAGCAGCAACATACAGAAATCCTCATCTCTGATGTCTTGTTGCTTCAGTTATACTTTCCAAAAAGTCAATTTATCTCAGATAGCAACCTGCACATTGGTCAACACTTCTGCTTCTGCTGCAGTGCCATGTGGTTTGGCAGTGAAGTGCAACAACCATTACTCATGTTTCAAGGCAGGTCCAAGACGCAAAGATCACATGTAAATCGCTGTGGTGTGAGACATACCATAGTTTCAACCACACAGTCTGTAGGTAAGGTAGTTCAGAGCTAACTGCCAGAGGCAGCATGAAATAATGGTCCACGTCATGAAAATCAGAAGATTTTAGGGTTTTAATCACTGGGGGTTTAATCATGAGCAACAGACCCAGGCACCTGGAGAATGTAGGGTCATTTTAGAAATTAAGGCAGGAAAACTCCTGATAAATGGGGAGAATTCCCTGAAGTATAGGATGCAACCTAATCTGGTTGTTTCAGGGAAAGGCCTATGGTTTTGGGTCTGGGGGTTTTTGCTAAAGATTCTGCCTCATCTCTGATATTCAAAGTGATGTCTGGAAAATCATGTTTGTATTTCTTTTATTAGCCTTTTGGGATTTGAGTCTGTCCACAACACAGCAACTTAGTGCATGACTGTGTACAGTGGAAAGATTGTTCATGGGTGATTTGGCAGGGGGAGGACTGGCAGATTTTGTCTTTGGAAGTCCAAACTCTCAGTCCAACACTAAAACTGGGGCTAGACAGCATGGCAGTATTGTGTCAGGAAGACCACTGCTGTGAACTGTCCCAGGCAGTGGACCCAAGCAGCTGTGCTGCTGGACCTGGTGGTTCTCCAACCACCGCCAGCACAGCCCTGGAGCTGGTTTCAAGTGTCCTTCACTGTTAGTTTCCATCTCAGCTCAGAAGGCTTCTGTGTTCTGAGACCTGTTACAGTGAGCTCCTGGACACCCTTTTGTCCCCCCTTTCCTAGGGCCTCTGTGGCTCTGATCATGATAACCCCTGAATCCTCCTCCTTGCCCCAACGGGGTTGGCGGGGAGCCAGGAGAGCCCACCCTGTCCAAAACCTATATAGACCCCTGAAACTTCCTGCTCTTTCTCTTTTGCCCCGCTCTCCATGGACACCACAGAATAAAGAGAGCTGTTCCAACACCCTGGGTAAGGAGCCTCTTCTGATTACCTTTCCCTCTCCTGCTATTTCCTCCCCTCACAGACCCATATCTCTGAGCTAGTCGGATTCATTCGGGGGGCTGCGTGGAGGCGGGGGAAACCATAGAAATAACAGAGACCCTGTTTTAGTTGAATTCACAGCTCACATTCAACATGAACCACTGCATGACATCCTGTTTCCTTTATGCTGTTTCTGGCTCTGGATATACATCACACCTCCAGCAGAGCAACCTAGCCTCCCTCTGCACCCCCCATAATAGACATAACAAATTCTGGGTTTAGCTGCCCTCCTGGACATTTCAGAGCAAGCTGCTAATGTTCATTAGTGGTTCAGCCCCCAAGAAAGCAGAGTTTTGCAAAGATTGGCTTCATGCTGCTGCTGCTGTGTCTGCTGCTACAAGGGTTTTTGTCAGGACCCATGTTATACCTGTGCTTTCTTCTCCATCTCCTGCTCAAAGCAAGGAACAGCACTCACCTTGAAAAGTTCTTTTTACTTAACAATCAAAAACCCCAAAACATTTAACTTTCAGAGATGTTCATTGGGTTTTTTCCTAGTACTGATGTAGTAAGTTTGGGTCCAGGAGGAAAAAAAAGATCAAACTTAACACAGATATTGAAAAAAGAGATTCAGTTCTGTAAAACCAGTGGAAAGGACTCTTCAGCTGTGGCTAGCAGTGTTAGCTGCCACATGAATAATAATGACTGTCTCTTTCATTACGTTACTATGGAACCTTTAAAAAAATGTTTTCCACCATTGTGTATAATGAATATTTTAATTTTTTAACTATTTTTTCGTTACTATCCAGCCCCTGAGACATCTGTAGCCTTCTTGGGACTAGAGACACTTTTTCCTGTCCCCAGTCAAATAGTTTGCATAGAGGAAAATGCAGAGCTTCTTAGCATTTTATACAAATAATTTGGCCTTTAAAACTCCATATCCCAGTAACTCTAGTTCCTAAACCACCTTCCAAGTGAAAAGAAGATAATATGTACTTTAAGGGGAAGCACAGATTCAGACGCAGTCAGTAGTGCTGTTAATGTCACAAAAGAAAGCAGGCAGGCTGGTGTGTTCACCCTGTCCTTTCCAGCATGTTCCTGGTGACAATATTTGGTCCACATTTCTCTTGGTGGAAATGAAACTCAAGACCTCAGCTGGTTTGGTTCACAGGACTTGAACCAACTGTCCCAAATGCACCTCACTGCTCTCCCCGAACTCCATCTCCAGCTGGTCTCACAGCTACTCTTCTCCAACAGATATCTGAAAGAAATGATGGTTTGGCCTGTCTCACAATGCTGGGATAGACAAGATCAGACAAGACAACAAGATCAGACAAGACAACAGCTCCGTGCTCTTGACTATTGTTTGGGATTTAGGTCAGTGTCAATGGTTATAGATCCCTCTTTCAAACTCCAGAGGAATGATTGTCAGAGTTTTTAATGTGGACTAAATTACTTTTGTAGTAATTCCCTAACACTTGAACTACATAACCAGCAACTGAAAAGAGACATCTGCTACCAGAGATATGAGCCATAGGCAATGTCAGTGTGAATGCCTGATGTTTGGCAATAACATGCACAACAAAATGCAGAGTCTTTCAGGGGAGATACAAAGCAGGCTTAAATGTTGGTAATTTACCGGCTCTGTCCACAGTAATCTGCCATCTTCCATCTCCATACGGTCTGCCCCAGAGAACTTAGGCTGCAGTTTAGTCCAAGAAAAAAACCAAAAACAAAAACAACACCTTTTGTTGAAATGTACAGTTCCAGTCTCCAGGTTTTAGATGTGGTTTTACTGAATGCTCTCTGCTAAAATTAGAAGTATTCAAAAGGTCCAATACGACCTTAATTTTTTCCTGCTACCTATGTAGTCACATTAAAAAAAGACTTAATTAGTGGCTGGGACCCTGGCCAGTGTACTGGGCATCTCTGTTCTCATCGTCACACCTGCAGATGTGGTGTTAAATGGATGGTTCTGTTTCTCTGCTGCCTTCCCTCCTGCATCTGGCCAGCTGTTCTGGGTGTAATGTGCTGCAGAACATGTGCCTGGCAGTGGTAACTATTGCAGGGTACTTTGAAGCAGGCAAGTCTGCTGCCTGCAGCTGTGAGCTGTGTGGGACTCTGAGGCAAAAGTAGCTGAAAGCACTTGTTCTGCTTCATGTGTCACAATTTGGCATAGAAATGAGGAAATCTGCCTGCTGGTGTGGTTATAAACACATCTGTCTCCAACCAATGATTTTTTTTTTTTTTTTCTGTTATTAGATTCACCACAGGTTTCAATTCAATTAAGTTGCTGCTTCAGTACCCCCAAAAAGGAATAGCAGTGTTCCTGAAGTGATTCTTGAAAGTTTAGCCTTTTTTTCCCCTGCATTTATAAGTATTTGTGCCATAGGCAGTGGCAGGAGAGAGGCCTGTCCTGTATAAATAAAAGTCATCTGTAGGTTTTTTTGGGAGCACTCTTCTAAGTATGCATGTAGCAGCCAGTGATTGTTGTCTGTCCTGAGCTACACACATTTGAGCTCTGTTTTGCTGTGAAACAAAGCAGGTTTTAAGACGACTTAATTTACAAGACTGAGGTAGAATACAGGGTTTTTTTCCCTAGGTTTACCCTATTAACCTCTCACTGTTAAGCACTTTCACTGATCATAAATTTGAGAAGCAGCTTATGGATTTCAGCATAAGTTTGTCTTACTACAAAATATTCAAAGCTGTCTCTGAGAAACATGTATGTTATTGTCTGCTCTTTTCTTAAGGGATCAAAATTCTCCCCCTATAGCTTTGTAACTGAGCTCAATACAAAGTAAGTAAGATATAGCCTCTGTTATCTTCTAACGGTTCTTCCTGGCCTTGAATCTATTCATTGTAATAATTAAACCATCCAGCCTTCCAGGCCTTTAAACGGAGGTCTGTTTAAAGGAAAAAAAAAGGGGTCTTCGTCTCAAAGGAAAGGCAGTGTTCCGCAGGATGTCCAGGCTGGCCTGGGTGTAAGGTTGAACATCAGAATATTTTCATGTATTACTTTTATAAAGATACTGATGACATTTACTTTCATTTGATGGTGTTAAAATTGCAGTGTTTTGAAGCTGAAACGTTTCAAGGACATACATTTATTTCTGTGGTTTTACAGCCCTAGGAACTTTAGTCATGAAGGAGAACAATGTAAAAAGCTTTATGTGTATTTTTTGATGGGAAAACAGCACTCTGATACATATCAATTAACTAGTAAAATTCAAGGGTCTTCTTACTATAGAGTGAACACCAGTGCCAACAGTTTTGTGGTTGCTTTAGGTTTATCTTATTCAAAATAGAATTGACCTCTACATAGTTCTCCTTGAAGAAATGTTTTGTTGTTTTTTTGGGTTTTTTTTTCTCTGAAAAATTTTCTTTACTTATCAGAAGAGCACTTGGAAAACTGCATTTTCCGGGAGGTGCATAGAGCTATAGGACAGGGCTGCTTTGTCTTACTCCCTGGCCAAACAGGGCATCAGCACATGAGCCCTCAGCAGCTCCACAGTGCGGCTGGCCTTGGCCTGAGAACAGATGTAAGAAGACGGAGCTGAAAAGATGATACAAAACTGGGAGGAGCTGTTGACTCGCTCAAAGGCAGACGCCCTGCAGAGAGACCACGATAAATTAAAGGACTGGGCAATCGCCAACCGTATCAAGTTCAATAAGGGAAAGGGCCAGATTCTGTATCTGGATGGGGCAATCCTGGATGTAAGGACAGACTGGGGAATGAGATGCTGGAAAGTAGCACCATGGAAAGTGTTATGTGCAGTAGATATAATTCAATATAATTCACGCCATTTCTAATATGATATATGTGATATTGAATATTTGTTAGAGTATACATGTTTGTATTAGGATCCCCCCCCCCCACCCTCACAGGCGCAGGTGAGACCTGGGTGTAGATTGGAAATTGATTTACAAGTAGGAAGGTACAGCTCGCCAGGAGATGAACCATGTCTGGGGAGATACAGAAACCCCAGGTGCTGATCGTTCTCGTGAACGACCCGAGATGGATATCATGGAAATCCTCAGGCAGATACATGTGAATACAGCGTTCCAGAATTCTGTAAATTTCATCAAGGGATTCAACAAACTCCAGACACTGATTTGTTCTCCCTCATCACCAAAAAAGAAAATCTTATTAACATATGGACTCTGAATAGAAGACTGATTGCTGAAATCTTGGCCTCAGGCGGAATTTTCCCTATAAAAACCGCTTGTGCCAGGATGGAAGTGTGTGGGCATGGAGGAAAACCTCTGATGAGGCTGACTCCTTGTTGCACACCCAGGGCTGACCCCGGGCTCGGCTCTGTTCTTTCCTTGTGGCTGGCTAGATAAAATTTGATTGCAAAATAAATAATTTATTTTTCATATTAATTTGGCTGGACAAATTTTCATTTATAACAGAAAGGAACCTGGGGGTCCTGGTTGATGGAAAGTTGAAGCTGAGCCAGCAGTGCCCTGGAGCCAGCAGGGCCAACCCTGTCCTGGGGCATCAGGCTCAGCATCACAGCCGGGCAGGGGAGGGGATTGTCCCCTCTGCTCTGAGCTGGGGCCTCACCTGGAGTATTGTGTATAGTTCTGGTCACAAGATAAGAAGGGTATAAAGCTGTTAGAGAGCGTCCAAAGTAGGGTAATGAGGATGGAGAAGGGCCTTGAAGGGAGCCAAGTGGGGTGATGAGGATGGAGAAGGGCCTTGAGGGGAGCCGTATGAGGAGAGGCTGAGGTCACTTGGGCTGTTCAGCCTGGAGGAGACTGAAGACAGACATCACTGTAGTTCATCTTTGTGAGGGTGAAAGGAGGGGCAGGCACTGAACTCTTCTGTGGTGAGCAGTGACAGGACCTGAGGGAATGGCCTGAAGCTGGGTCAGGGGAGGTTTAGATTGGATATTGGGAAGAAGCTCTTCATCCAGAGGGTGACTGGACACTGGAACAGGTTCCCCAGGGAAGTGGTCACAGCACCAAGCCTGACAGAGCTCAGGAAGTGTTTGGACAACACTCTCAGGCACATGGTGTGATTTGGGGATGGTGCTGTGCAGGGCCAGGAGTTGGACTTGATGATCCTTATGGGTCCCTTCCAACTCAGCACATTCTGTGATTCTACAAACAGCCGGGCCTGGGCACCACCGCCGGCTCTCGGGAGTCAATGCGGAACACGAACGCACACCCTCTACCGGGCCCTGACAGCCCTCAGCTGGCCGCGGTCCCGCCCCGCGGTCCCGCCCCGCGGTCCCGCCCCGCGGTCCCGCCCCGCGGTCCCGCCCCGCGGTCCCGCCCCGCGGTCCCGCCCCGCGGTCCCGCCCCGCGGTCCCGCCCCGCGGTCCCGCCCCGCGGTCCCGCCCCGCGGTCCCGCCCCGCGGTCCCGCCCCGCGGTCCCGCCTTCCGGGGCGGCCCGGGTCCCGCCTGCAGCCGCTGGGATGCTCCTGGTCCGGGCGGGGGGTGCTGCGGGCCGGGCCACGCCGCCGCTGGCCGCCCTGTCCTACGTGCTGCGGCTGGAGCGGAGCCGCCGCGCCGCGATCGTGTTCCCGCTGCAGAAGCTGGTGCGGTACCTGGCGCCCGGCACCGACACGGCGCCGTTCCACCTCTTCCAGCCCGGGCTGGCCGCCCTGCAGCGCTCCGAGGCGCTCTTCAGGTCCGACCGCGGGCATCCCATCGACTACGTGAGCTCCGCCGTGCGCATGGACCATGCCCCGCCGCCGGCCCTGCCCGAGGTCAGGCGAGCGCTGCTCCGCGCCCCTCGGCCAAGGCCGTGCCGGGGCAGCGCCTTCCCCCCGCCCGGGCCACCCCGACCTGGGCTGAGCTGCGCTGCGGGGGTAAAGCGGTGATGGAGTGGTTGTGCAGCTCTGTCAGAGCGCTGCGCAATATGTGGGTTACTTACTGCTGTTTTTTAACAAATCGTTTAGTTGTTGTTGTTCCCCATTGTGCAACTCGGTAGCCTGACATGTCCGTGGCTGCGAAGTGACCGGGACTGGCTGCAGCGAGAGGTGTAGATGTGCCCTCTCTGCCTCTTCCCCTGCAGGTGTGTTTCATCGGCCGAAGCAATGTGGGGAAATCATCTTTAATCCGGGCCTTGTTTTCACTGGCTCCGGAAGTGGAAGTTAGAGTGTCAAAAACTCCGGTGAGTGATGTTTTTAACTTCCCTCCCTTTGGGTCTTGAGCTGGTACCAGTCCAGAGGATAGGGCTGAGGAGGGTGGGAGGGAAGAGGCTCTTGAGTAGCCTGAAAAGAAGGAATGTGCCAGCTCTGGTGGCCATCCTCATGCAGTAGGAGCCCAGCCTGGCTCTTCAGGCAGACAACAGAGCTGCACAACTTGAGCAGGTGTGCTGTAGAGACTTTTGGGAAGAACCAAGCTCAGCGACCCATTAAGGTATTTTTAGTTCATTTTATTATTAGAGCCATGTAGGATTGCTGCACGGGTAGGAGCTCGGGCAGTTTAAAGCATTCTCAGGGGGCAGGGATCTGGTATAAAGATATTTTGCAGAGCACCTCCTAGTGTACTGCTTAAAGCAGCTTTTTTAGAAACCACCTCTGTGCTTCATCTTGCCTAAATCCTCTCTTCAGGGCCACACCAAGAAGATGAATTTCTTCAAAGTAGGGAAGTACTTTACTCTGGTGGATATGCCAGGATATGGCTATCGCTCCCCGCAGGACTTTGTTGAGATGGTGGAGGCCTATCTGCAGGAACGGCACAAGTAAGGGACCTACCTGTACCTCAGCACAGGGCAAGCCAGACGGACACCCCTATACCCCTATACAGTGTCATTTAATGAGGGGAGAAAATGCAGAGGGGTAGCTGCTTCCATGCACTGGTTCTGACATCATTTCCCTGGAAGCTTCTGCAGTGTCATTCATTTATGCTCATACAGATCAAAACAGCAGGAAAGATTGAGGTGCTGCTCCATGCTGACCCTCAGTTTCCATGCATGGCTTTTCTTGGCTCTTCCTATCCCCAAATCCCATGTTACTTATTTTTGCTTATGAATGTTGAAGTAGCAGAGCAGGCATGAAATAATGGTGACAATTACTATTGCTTGTATTTCTGGCAGCTTGAAGAGAACTTTCCTATTAGTTGATGGTGTAGTTGGACTCCAGAAAACAGATCACATTGCAGTAGAGATGCTGGAAGAGTTTGGGATTCCTTATGTGGTAGGTAATGCTTCATTCTTGGTTTGGTTATAAGGTACAGGTAATCTAGAAAGGTGTGTACCCTCCACCTGAGCTTAGGCAACTTGTCCTACCTAAGCAGTAACCCTATATTGTTAATAAAATAGGTTTATAATGTGTTGAGGGAGACAAATGGGACCTAAGAGGAGGTTTTATGTCATGAAATATATTTTTATATATTTATAAAATTTTTTTTTTTTCAGTGCTCAGCTTGAGCAGCTGGAAAAGGTGCACTCCTTATGCAGGCCGTAATTTTGGTGAACTGTGTTAGACTGTTTTTTCCCCTAGATATGACTTTTCAGAGCTTTCAGACTGCTTTGTAAGACAGTTTAGGACTCTTAGAGATGTTCCAGATTAACAGCAAAATCATCTTACTTTCTTCTTTGAATCTTCTCTGTCTGGATCCATGCAGATGGTGTTAACAAAAATTGACCGAGCTTCCAGGGGATTATTGTTAAAGAACGTACTGGAGATCCAGGAGTTTGTAAAGGAGAGCACTCAGGGATGCTTTCCTCAGCTGTTCCTGGTCAGGTAAAGCTCCTCTCTACTGCTGCTGTTGCCTTTCTGGTGATGAGTTCAGTAGGGCAAGATACCTAAAACAAGTCTGTCTGCTCTAGAAGCAGCACCTCTGTGCCCCAAGGATAGAAAGTGGGCTGCTGATGGGGAAATGTCTTTTCTCTTCTTTCCCCCTTCTCTGCAAGTGAGTGAAGTTCGTTTCCAGGTGCTTCTTCCTTTGACCTTTCTCAAAGCAGAGCAGCAGTTCCTGTGCAGCATGGTAGCAGGCTTTCCCATTTTATTTGGAGTTCTGGTAACAGTAAGAGCTGTAATTGTTGGATTATATAGCCAAAGTGCAGGCTTTTCCCAGGGTGTACTGTGGGACATGTAACTGAGCACAGCCAGTGGCTGTTTGCCTTCATTACTCCAAGACACATCAGTATGTGGCACTGAACATCTATGATTCTTTTTCTACAGCTCTGTGGAGTTTTCGGGGGTTCACTTGCTCAGGTGTTTTGTAGCCCATGTTACTGGAAACCTGCCCACTGTAGAGGCCAGCTGAAAAGATCTGCTGATCTGCTTGGCTCATCAGGAACAAGAGGTACCAAAAACAGAGGTCTCGATTTTTGTTGTAAATAACCCAAGTTACTATATGGTATTTTGGAATAAATTAGTATTTATAAAGATAATTTTTTTCTTTATTAAGTTCATCAGTTCAGGAAGTTTGCCGTATGAATTAATCCAGGTTACTATAAACCTGTTTCATAAAACCTACCTGATTGTGCCAAGGAGAAAAAAAGTAGGTAACCTCCATAGAGAATGGAAGTTTTAATACAGCATTTCCTCTCCCTACACTGAAATGTTAAAAAATCTACTACTCCATGCCTTACCTCTTCTGTATTTAGGATACTAGATACAGTCCAGTAATACTAATAAAGAGGCATTTAATCTTGGAAAGAAAAACTACAGCCCTAACATTAAGCAAACTGTATTGCCTAGTTGAACTGAATGATACACAGAGGTTTACTTCTCTCAGTTGGGGTTAGGGTTAGGATAGCAAGGACCAAAAACTACCTCCTGTGCAGCCTACCTGCTCTAAGGCCATGCATTGTGGAAATAGCCAACCTATTGTCTCTGAAAGTCTGTTTGACATCTTGTATATTTTACTTTTGTAACTCCTCTGTGTCCTGTGTTCAGTAGGTGCAGCAGGATGGCATGCCTTGCTTGCAGACATTGGATTGTCCCTGTTCCACAAGGATGAAGAAAAGAACACATCTTTTATGGGATCTGCTTTTCCATGAGTGTTGGCTTGAAACAGAGTGGAATAAAAGACTGACATCTAGAGGAGCCCCGTCCTGCACACTGTCATGAGTCAGTGCTGCATTTACCTTCTGTTTTGAGATCAAGCATGAATTTCTGCAGCTCCACTTGGATGAATTGCCAGATCTGAGGCACACCATCCGTGATCTGTAGTGGCTCTACTCTGGTAGCTGAAGCACAGCACTGTATGCTTTAGGGGAACTCTGTTCCACAGCAGCTGTCTAAGAGCACCTGAAGCTGTCCAGTTACAAGGCAGAACTGGACAAAAGGACAGCCATAAATAGCAGCACTCATACAGGAGAACTTAGTCTGAAGCTATGAAGTGCCTGTGTCAAACCCTGGCACTCAATCTTTGTCAGGTCAAATGTGGTTATGCAATTGTCAGTTACTTGTATTAAGTGTTTAAACCTCAAAAAAGAAAGTTCTTTTCTAAACCGCTCTGATAGTGCAAAAGGACTAGAAATAGCAGTTTCACTATGCAATTTCTTGTAACACACTAGTTATGAGACAAGATCTGTTTTCAGCATACATGTAAGAGGAGAATATGAGGAATGCAGTAAATGTTGCTCCCTAGCTTCTGCGATTAAACCTGTAATTCTGTTAATATTTTATCTCTAATCCCAAAATTCTGCAGGGCAAACCAGCCCATGGGATGCATGATCCTAGAAATGCAGTAGTAGCTATACAGATGGAACAGGTGAAAGTGAACACTTCAGGAAAGGCCTTTTTGTAGATCCTTTAAACCAGGATCTTCCAAAAACATCGGTCTTGTCAAGGCTGTAATTTTCAGGACCTCAGCCTTGACTGAAGAGCCTCTGAAAAGAGCCCTGAATATGTAAAAATATACAGTTCTGGTTTTAGTCCCTCTTCAGAACAAAACCCCTTACATTTCATTACAGTGCTAGGAAGTCTTTTACTAACCACTTAAATACATTAAATACGTCCAGTTAATCCATTTGTATAAACAAGCTGGATGTGTGTGCATGGAACATTAGGTACCATCGTCTCCAGAGGAATTAACTTTACCTCTGGACACATTGTGGTTTTATTCAGAAGTGCTTCAGATACTGGAAATACTCCTGCATTTTGCTCTCAGCCATTTGCAGGAGAGAGCACTACAGTTTGATTCTTGAGTGTGACAGTGCCCCTGTGACAAAACAATAAATAAAATCAAGTCCTCCCCCTAAACAGTAAAATTTATGTAAGTGCCTTTGTGGGAACAAGCATTGGGTATGCAGGTGCCTTGTCACACTACTGGAGTTTTTTTTGCCAGGTTCTTAAGGAACCGGCTGAGTTGCAGTGAGGAGCTGCACTTTCTCAGGCCAGAGACACAAAAGATCTTCCTTTCTTTCCCCCTCATTAATGAATGGTGGGTGGGCTTGGCAGTATGCTGATACAGTAGAGCTCATTTCAGTTTTAAATTCAAATATCTTTAGTTGTTTGCAGTGCATAAGCTTCACTTAAAGCTCCTGTCATTACCTAGTAAAGCTTTGCCTCTTCTACAGCTGTTACTTACAGAAATCATGTTGAGTATTAGCTTCCATGGAAAAGGATTTCATCTTGTGCGTCTTCCCTGGTCCTTCAGCAGTACTTTGTCCATTTTCTTCCTCTACCATGTCTTGGGTCTGGTCTGGTTTTGTCTGTTGCCATAACTCTGACACTACAAAGGCAGTATTTTTGCAACAGTGTCCAAAATGAGAACATTGCAGTCTGGACAGGTGCACTAATAGATCAGTAAAAACTGGTTGAATAGTCGAGCACAGAGCATAGGAGCCGGTGGCTCATACTCCAGTCGCATGGCAGTTACAAGTGGAACACGGCAAGGATCCATTCTGGAATGTGTCCATTTTAGCATTTTTATGAGTAATCTGGAGGAGGTGCATTGCTAGATTCACCTACTTGCAAGATTAAAGCAAATGTGCGTAGGGCACCAGAGTGAGGGGAACAGTGGATGTGCGCAAGGGCAGGGCTGGAGCAAAGGGGCTGGCAGCCACTGTATGAAATACAACAGGACTGGAGCAGCTCCTCTACAAAGACAAGCGCCCTTTGGGCACCGTCCAGAAAGTGGAAACCTCACAGCAGCCTTCCAGTATGTGAAGGGAGCCTAAAGAGAAGCCAGACTGGGCCCATCAGGAACTGTGTGATAGGACAAGGGGGAATGGGGACAAACAGAAAGAGGGGGCTTATCTTGGGCAAGCTGGTCTCGTGGGAGGTGTCCGTGTCCACGGCAGGGGGGTTGGGATTAGATGATTTTTAAGGGCCATTATTCCAACTCTTTTACATTCTATGATTCTGTGAACATGGGCAAGTGTGCCTCGCTGAAGGGAAGGAGAAGCCCCTGCCAACCGAACAAACCGACTGTGAAAAGCCACCCTTCCTGACGTGGTGGCTGACCCTCTGTGGAGCAGGGGGGTTAGCAACACTCCCGAGCTCACTTTCAAACCCCGCTATCCTGATCTAGCCACCCACCTATGAGTGTCATGGCCAGGTTGGGGCAGCCGCGTCCCGCAGCCCCATGGAGCCGCCCCCCGCCCGGGCAGGCCCGGCAGCGCCGCCCGGCGGGGCCGCGGGGCGGGGCCGGGCCGCCGGAGCGGTTCCGGGCCGCCGGGCGGCCATGGCGGATGAGGAGGAGGACGTGCCGGTGAGTGGCGGAGGGCTGCCCTTCCCGGGGATCCGCGGCCAGCCGCGGGAGGAGGGGCGGCGGGAAGGGCCGGGGCCGGACGGGCGCTGACCGCGGCCTCCCCTGCGCTGTGCCCCTGTAGTTCGAAGAGGACGCGGAGGACGCCGGCGGGGGCCTGGACGGCGGGCAGGGCAGGAGGAAGCGGCTGTTCTCCAAAGAGCGTAAGTCGGGCCGGGCCACTCAGCTGAAACCCCGAGCTGAAAGCTATGTGGTCCCAAAACTCACTTCTTAGCAAAACAGCGGCTTTCATAATATGCCTTGGCTGCAATTGCAGAAATCTGCCATGTAGACCCCCCCCTCAAAAATACTGCTAGTGCATCCTCTAGACATATCTGTGGCCAAAGTTAGCTGCACTGTCACTGTGCAGTGCTTTGCAGCCTAAATGAGAATTCAGAGAGCCTGTCCTCAGACATGATTTTCTGTATGTACAGCTCCTGTCCCTACAGGAGGGCTTTTGTTGTCTTATGTTTATTTCCTGTATGTTTCCTCAAGATTTGTCCTGCCTGACAGATGGGAGTGCTGTCCTGGTGCAGGAGTGTGCAGGCTGGTGAGCTCTAACTAGATGCGTGCAGCACTGAATGGATGAAAGCCTCACGCTGAGTGTTTCTTTGTGCAGTAAGGTGCATGATGTATGGATTTGGGGACGACCAGAACCCTTACACAGAATCAGTGGACATTCTTGAGGACCTGGTAATAGAGTTCATCACTGAAATGGTAAGTCAACTCTAGATGGCACGGTCAAAACATCCTCACCAGAACTTTGCCTTTTTGAAGGTTAATACCTCTGACTCAAATATTGCATCATCCCAGGCCCCAAACTCATGGCATTAGTATGAGAAACATAAACTTGAATTTTGTTTTCCCAAGATTAAAGTAAAATTTATGCATCTTGCTCCATGTGGATTTAGAACACTGAAGGCTTTAAGCAGCATTTAGATTAATAATGTAGGAGGGGAAGTACCCACCTTACTTTGGCTTTCACTGTATGTACAGCTGACAGAAGATAAGCTCAGATTTGAAATTCAGTTTTTTGTGTTTGCCCAGTGCCTGTACATGGATAGGAACTTAGCTCTGCCCTACAAAAGGAATGCATTCTTGCGCCTGAGGCCATTTCTCCTCCAGACCTAGATACTGTTTCCAAGTATCCAAACATACCCCTTTCTTTTGAAAGGTTGGTCTTTCCTATCTTACCAAAATGTTCTGCACTGGCCTCTGATACAGTTACCTCATACTGCTTCTAAATTGTGCCTAATTTTCAGCCATTCTGCAGGCTGAGTGTCCTATGTGTAATCTGCCCTTAATTTTGACACCATTATGTGATGTATTTGTAGTGGTTGTTTGGGGTGTAAGTGACAGGCAGCTGGGGACATTAGACTAAGTCCATGGTTTACTGGGAAGTTCTCTTGTGACTAGGATGATGGTGCCCAGAATCAGCAATTGCTTACTCTTTTATTATAAAATGACAGGGAATAAAGTGGAATTGAGACCTTAAAAAAGCACCATGGCAAAGGAATGCTGCTGCCTTTTTTTTTTTCCGCTCTGACAGACACACAAGGCCATGTCCATCGGGCGCCAGGGTCGGGTACAGGTTGAGGACATCGTCTTTCTAATACGCAAGGACCCCCGGAAGTTTGCCAGAGTTAAGGACCTCCTAACTATGAATGAAGAACTGAAACGAGCCAGAAAGGCTTTTGATGAAGCAAACTATGGGTCTTGATTCTGTGCACAAGCTGCACTGGGGCATTATTTGGGCACCTGCTGCCAAGTAAGAATGAAGATCGTGCGTGTTGTTTGGAAGGGTTTTTTAGGATGGAGGTCACTGCTGGGATGTCTGCCCTCACTCCCAGCCTTTTATGAGAAATACTCAAGCAGCTGAAATGTTACATGATTGTATGTGGTATACTTAGGTATTTTTATACCATTTGATGAAATGAGAAAAAGCTCTAAAAGTTCCTGCAGTGGCAGGAGTCTGTTTCAGGTAGGCCTGTGTTGGATCAGATGGCTCAAGGGTTGATGGTTCATGATTTTCTAAAATTGTTTCAGTTGTCACTGGGTATTCCTGTGATAGGAAACCCTGAAAATGTATCTTGGTTATCTGTATAAAGACCTTAAACTCAAACTACTATCGAAGTTGTGCTCTTTGCTCTGTACATGCTTTTTGAATAAAACATATGTTTGTGCCCATGTTTCATAACTAAATGTACATTGATCAGTTCATACCAGGTGGGTAATACAGGCCACAGCTGTGCTTTTCCCTACTTCTGGAACAGCTTGGGGAGGTAGGTTCAGTTAACTCCTGATTTCAGAACAAGTCTAACCAATGCTGTAACAGCAATAATACTGCACATCAAGGCTGTCGCCTCTACAAGCAGCACAGAAGGAAGGGTGTAAGGCTTGGAATGGTGTTGGCAAGTCTTTTGTCTAAAGCAGCAGTGAGTGATCAGCTGCAGCCTTTCTTCCATGAATGGGAATTATCTGCACTGTGGATTTGACAGCAGCATTTGAAGAGAGGGGACACTGAGTAAAGGTAACAAAGTCAGTGTTCCTGGACAAGGGTAGGTAAAAGGATGGTGACTATTCAGTTATTTGGAACACCCTTAAAAATATATAAATCATCCACTAAAAAAAGCTGGTTTACAAAAACAAAATCGTTACTTTCTTAACAGAATTCACAATGTGAGTTACTGAGACACCATTAGGGTTCAGAGAGAGGTCTACTTAAAAAAACAAAATTAAACAAAAAACTAGAATGACTTGACCCCTTTCCTCCTTCAAGTCCAGATTCAGACACCTATTGCTGCAAAAATAGAATCAATATCTGTGTTCTCAGCAGCTTCTTTCCACACCGGGCCAGGGCCTTCTTCCAGCAGCAGCCGCTTTGGGGTCCCCATTGTGCTTAGTCTGGCATGTCCTGTATCAATGCTGGAATGTTCTTCCTGACTTGGAGACCCATCTTGGTAAGCTGGGAGGATGAGTGATGCACTGTTCTCACACACCCCAAAAGGCTCAGGAGACTTTTGCCCACCAGTCTTTGGAGCTGTCTTCCAGAGTGCAGATGATCTGATCCTCCTTCGGCAGAGCTGTGCCCTGAGGTGCTGCCTTGGCCACTGCGTGTGTTGTGACCCATACAGGAGGTATTTACGGACAGATGATTTGACACAGCGCAGCTTTTTCTTCAAGCTTAAGGGAGCAAAGTATACAAAACAGAACTTTATCAGCTACTGAAGTGTTACTGCATTCAGAATTTGGAGAGATTTCATAGTTACTCATTTCTATCATTTTCCTTATCATACCACAGAAACAGAACAGCACCTTGTACAATAGTAGCCAAGGTAGTTTGAATAAAGACAATCCTTGCCTCGTACATTTGTTACCATAAAACATGCAGATGATTTAAGTTGCATTTTCATCCTCCCTCCTAAGTACCACACATTTGTTAGCCTTTTAAATCCTTTTAAAATCACAAGTGAATTAAACTAAACAGAATGCCCATGGTGAGAGCACCCAGTAACCTGAAATAGTGATCCTGAGTTTTAAAAGAATGGCTTAGACCACTGTGTTTCACTATACTACAGCAAAATACATAATATTAAAATACAAAGTGTTAGACTCAGAAATCCCACACCCATACAAAACTACCTGCATCCTTGAGCCTCCACATGGTGTAGCCGGTTGCTTTTCAACAACTTGTTACGCAGAAAATAAGCTCCTGATTTGAATTTGTTGGTTTTGCACCACAGAATAGCTTTTCTGAGTGCCTCTGACAGTTCCCCAAATGATGCAGCTGTTTGGACCATCTGTACAAGAGATCCAGCATGCTGTGATTTTGCTATCTCAGACGAAAGTGGTGATGACTTTGCCTTTAAAGGTGTTGATGTAATGCTTAGACCCTGAAAGAAACAGTAACAGAATGAGTGTTTTAAAAAAATCATGTGTCTGATCCTTTTTTCTGGAAGGGAGCAGAACACAGGAATTTTTGTGAGAACATTCCTTATTTTCTAAGTAGAAAAGGGAAGTGCGGTCTTGTTTTGTGGAATACAAAAAGAAGAGGCAGATATTTAGAATTTGTATTCCTGTCTACTAATGACTTGGTCTCTGGTCATTTCACTTGACAAACCAACAAATGGCCAAATTCCTAAGCAGAAGTAAGTAGTGATTGATTTTCTGTGCAAAGTTTCCACACTAACCTGAGTTGTTAGACAAGCAAAAATAAGGCAGGAAAAGGGGACATTTTCAATTAGGGATATCATGTTTTAAGTATTAGTCTTTAAAATATAAAAAAACCTACTGTGTAAAAAAAAACAAACCACCAACCTAACAATACCATACAAACCTCTTGTGCTGGATGTCTGGATGGCCTAAGCAAGCTCTTCACATCAAACCCTGGGTGCTTCCCTACAGAGAGAGAAGAGAGTTCCCATTACAACACTTTGATAGTTTTATTTCTTTGCACAGAGATGCCACAGAGCTCTCAGCAGGCTCCCACCTGTACTCAACATTTCCAAGCAAACTCAAGGGAACTACACTCGTGCATTGCAGCTGGCAAGGAACAAAGAGCATGTGGAGGTTTACAGATGGCTGCAAAGGAGAACTTAATGGATAAAAGGTTCACACATGCACCTAGATGGCTGCAGTCACTGGCCATAGCCCTGCATGCAAAAGAAGATTTGGGCACAGTTCAGAACCAGCAAGTGCAGGATACTTGCATCCTGTACCTTACAGCCTTACCTACTCTTGTATAGGCAGCAGATAGTGCCCATAGCTTCTTAGCTATGCAAAAGCAGGAAAGTACAAATAACTATTTTCAGGACCTACATACTGCATTCATTACCTGCTTCTCTCCAGGCTGCATCCTGTTTGAAAGAAACATCCCCCAAAAATCATGATACTGACATTATCCACAGCTTTATAAAGCCAAGGGCACATACAGCATTCTCTTCTTCCAAAGACAGGTTTGTACTAGAACCACACTATGGGTAGAAGAGTGTTTGGCCCTGTTGGACAGAAGTTGTAGACAGTCTCTGAGATGTCAGAAACCATTACACTGGCACAAGGCTTTACCTCTCCTGGCTGTGGGCACCACAACTGTCTCTCCAACGTCCATGGGGCACAGGATGCTACGGTCTTTCATGGCACTTGTACAGGTCTCATATTTTCTCTTTTTCCCAACCTTTGATACCGCCTCTGGCATTGCTGGGAAGAACTTCTTCATCCAGCTGGTAGATTTTTTTGTTGTAAGCATTTTAGCCTTTTGCTTCTTTGCCTCAGAAGATATGTTAATCCCAAGGAAGTCGCTGATATCAGAAGGGAAGGTAAACCCCTTGATATAAGGGGTCTGTTGGATCTCAGATACCAGATGAAGCATTGTCGACAAGGCACTGTACAAGGACACGAGGGTCTGCAATACACACCTGTACTGAATCCTGTAGACAGAGGACAAAAAGGAATGGAGTCTCCTCCAGCAAAACATGATGCTCACTGAACAACTACCTTCAACTCAACTGTCCTTTTCCCTATTTCCCCTCAGTACAAATTTACCTTTTTACACTCCATCACCCTGCTTTCCTTAAGTCTGAGCTTCAAGGAACTGTTCCAGACCAGAATACAGGAGTGACTTGTAAATTCCTGATCAAGAAGCCCCTCCGCTTCCGTAGAGTTTTGCTGAATGCCACACTTGGGACCCATCAGGTTCTTGGGTCACATCCAAGGTGCCATGAGGTCTTCACACAAAAGCACCCTGCACCAACTCAGCCCTGACGCCATACAATTGCCTGCTCTTTTGTTTCCTGGAGTTAGAAGATTTCTTGTGCCACAGAAAGTTGAAAGTTGTTCTAACAATGTTGTTACTCCTTCAGCTACAGACAACAGTTATTCTCCCAGACGGAGAGAGACCAGAACACCAATTTCCCTAGAAAACTCAGTGGTATAATAGAACATGTTTAACCCAGCCTTTCCATTTCACCGTGAGGCAGGACTTACTCCTTACTGCACAGAGTACCTGGTGTTTGTGGCAGGCTGACACTAACACTGTGATTTCATTAAAGCTACATACAGTTTGCTAAGATCTAAGGACAAAGCCATCCATAACAGCGTGTAAGAAGTCTCTCTCCACCTGTACAGCTCTGCAGGTGCTAGAATCAAGTCCAGAGGCATGGAGGGACCTCCCTTCTCCTACTCCCAACTGAATAAAACTCCCTTAGCAGCCAGGCCTAATTACAAGCCCTTCTCCCTGACAGGCACATCAAACAGACACAAACAAGACAGACTTTTGAACACACAAACCAGAGCCGGCTCAGAAGCCCCGAAGCCACAGTATTCAGGAGTATGAATTCCCTCGAGCAGAGGTGTTTAACGGACAAGCTGAAGATTACAGCAGTTAAGGTTAAAAAAATAAACAGCACGTAATGAGACTTGCTGAACACACCAACTAGAGGTAATTCACAAGGCGATATCCTGGAATAATCTGGGAGATGAGTATCCAAATTTTGGATTGCTCAAGGTCAGAACAGCTGCTAGCCAAACAGCTTGAGGTCCCTACATAATAATTTGAAAAGAAGGTCTTTGGCTATCAAAGGAACTTCAAGTTGCACATATGAATTGCACAGTTGAGTCCATCAGCAATACAGGACCTATACAAAACCTCGTTTTGGTTTCATGAGGTGCTACTGGTGAACTCTAAGATCATGTTCTTGTGGTGAAGAAAGGATACAGAAAAGCTTTACAGCAACAATCCAGCAGACGTAGTATGAGCTTGCAGCCTCCCAATACCTTCAGAGCCACAGTTTCTAGCATAGGCTGGCTGGGAACCAAGCACTCTGCGTGGGCTTTGGATGCATTTTTCCTGTGTTGAGACAAGGATGAAGAATTGGTTATGATCTAGTATCCTCTTCCTTTAGCTCTGCAGATTTGAGTTAATGGATAGTACAAGATATGGTATCATGACACTTACTTGGGAATCAGTTCTACCAGAGTTTCCAGGCAGCCCACCAGATTCATTTTCCATAGGCGCTTCAAACATTGCTCTACCTAGCAGAAAAGCAAACTCCTTTGACTAGTATTTTGAGAGACTCTGTGCCCTGGTCTAAGAACAGTCACTACATTAAATGACACCTTCTCCTTATCAGTTAAACAGCCTACGCTGCAGGTTTGTGTGATGGCATGTTCTGGGACATTTGTGTATCTGCACTACGATGAAAAACGTTCCTTCATCACTGTACTGTAAATATAGAATTAAGTGAAGGACTGGAGTAGGCCATGTTTAATTGGTGCTGCATGATTTCCCTGCTGTATACAAGGGCCTTTACTACTGGATGTCAAGAAGGAAAACACATAAGCAAATCAAGAAGGTAAGCACCATTCCTGCTCCAATTCAAAACAGTTCTTTGAAGATGCTGACAACCCCTTTCCTGGAAAACTGACAAGGTCTTCATTTTTCATCTTAAAACAGAAAGTATCTAATAAATAGGACAGGATTATTATTCTTCCCTTCCATTACTACAATTATTTGAGAATTATATCCCTGTATTACTCATGTACGCAAAGGTATAGAATTGTACCTATTTTGGGTCTCAGCGTGAGTATCAGAGACCAGGGCTGGAAAACTGAAGTTGCACTTGCTGCACAGGGCCAAGAAACCCACTGGGCTCAACCGTGAGAGAACAAAAATGCACCTGCTTCCAAACTTTTTTTTGGGACCATGCTCTGAGCACCAAGTGCTACTCCACAGGCTTTTTCTGGGGGCCGGGAGTAGCCAGCTGCCGGGTCCCTGCCGCCCAGGCGGGGTTGGTGCTCACCTGCCGCAGGGCCAGGTAGGGCCGGTGCCGGAGCAGCCTGCTGTGGTACACGTAGAGCACGGCGCGCAGCACGCGGCCCTCGGCGACCGGGCCCGGCCCCGACAGCCGCTTCCCGGCGATGTCGCACCGCCGCCGCAGCGCCGACAGCAGCCTCACTGTGGGCGAGACACGGGCACCCCCTCAACGCCGGGCACCGGCACCGAGCACCGCCTCGGCGCCCGCCGCCGCTCCGGCCACTCCTCCGGCTCCCACCGACCAACCACCCACCGTAAACACTCGGGAACGGCTTCAAACACCCCCCCAACCCCTCGGCACCGCGCCGGGACCTGCGGGGTGCTGGACCGCCAGTGGCACCGTAGCGCTGTTGGCGGGCCAGGGCACGTCCAGCCGGTTCCAGGGCACGTCCCGCCCGTCCCACGCCGCCCTGGGCGCCGCCATCTTCCCGCTGCGCGCGGCGAGCCCCAGCGTGGGCGGCACCATCCGGGTGGGCCGGCGGGGAGAGTCTCGGGCCAGACCAAGTCACCCCGCGGGGGTGTGCCATGGCCCGGAGCCTGGCGCTGACGCGTTGCATTCCCAAATGCCATAAGCGAGAAGGGAAATAACTATAAATAATGAGTGTTATTCACACTTTCTAACCTCGCAGTTCTCCACTGTGTGCCTCGGGAGCTGTGGCCGTGGTGAGCCAGCGCAGCAGCAGCAGTGGGGCGGTGCAGGGGTGTTCTAGGGATGACCCCAGTCCCCAGCCCTCAGCTGTGCCCTCCCGTGTCACACACAGCCCCCAAAGCGCTGAAAAAGCCTCGGTATCGGCTTCACAGCTGGAGCAATTCATATCCAGACCAGACGATAGAGTCTGAAGATGCACCGGGGAGGGTTCAGGTTGGACATAATGAAAAGTGTATTCACAGAAAGGGTGATCAGACACTGAATGGACTGTCCAGGGAGGTGACGGGGTCACTGTACTCGGAGGTGTTTGAGGAAAGAGCGGACGTGGCGCTCAGTGCCAGGGTGTAGCTGACACTGGTGTTTGTCACAGGTAGGACTCAATAATCTCAGAGATCTTTTCCCACCCAACTGATCCTGTGATTCTGGGATATCGGCGTTCTGGGCAAGGAAGGGCCTTGCTGCCTGTGTCCCAGGTACCCTCCTGGCCATCCCAATCGCTCCATGCTCACAGCCCCTGCTGTTGGAATTTGCTGTGAGAGGGGCCCACTTGCTCCTTGGGGCCCACTGCAGGTGCCCCAAGGAGTTGATTGCTGTAATTTATTAGTGCTATTGGAATAGTTTCCTATCAAAATAATTTTTGTGGTGTTCCGAGTTCTTCTCCCTCAACTACAAGACATTTCCTGCCTCTTTCCTTCCCTGCCTGAAGTTGAATGTACTCTTTTTCTACTTGCAAACGTTGGTGTAATTAATATATTTGTTAGAAACTAGTTAAATGGAGCACAATTTTTGTACACTCTTACCTTCTTTGGATTCCATTTTGTTGTACACTTACTCTAGTCTTTTAAGAAATCTCTTACAAATACAGATAAAGTCATGTGCCTTTAAAAAGAGCAAAATTTGGCATAATTGGTTGCACCTGTAGGTAAGAGAGATAAGAGCAAATCAAGAGCTAGTACTGATAAAGAGCTGCTGTGAAAACTTGCCCAGCCTGGAAAAGGAAGTTTTAAGCTCCCTAGGCTAAAAGTGAAGGTTAGAGGTGAAAGGAAGAATGGAGCCTCCAGGGTGTGAGCAGAGGATCACAAAGGTCTCTGTAGCTGAGCTTCTGAGGTGTTTTGAACATGCTTTAAGTGAGGAGCAAGCCTGGGCTATCTGCTTTCAGTGTTGCAGGAAAATAGAGCAGCTGGCCCACAGCCCACCTCTCCATTCTGTGTTCATAAAGGGTTCTGAGAGCATCTTTATCCATGCTGATGGTACTGCTTCCTTCAAGGTCTACCACAAGTCTGGTAAGAGCATAGGTACCTGCAGATGCCAAGGGTTCTGAAATGTGAGGACAAAGTAGAGGAAATTTCATTTCCTCTGCCTGTTTTGGTTTTCTTTCCCCCTCTCTTTTCTGGGTATGTTGTCATGAAGCTATTCTCCTGCCTGTACTTCATTTCAGAGGACTGTAGGTGAGTGATAATATACATGTATGACCTACTAAATTATCTAATAGTGCTCTATTGAATCATTTGGTTCTAGGGAATAGCTGTGATGAAAGCCTTCTACTACTTAATGTTATTTGAAATAAATAGTCTGAGGCTTTGTTATATGTACTGCTCTATTCATCTTCCAGTGTATGGTTCCTTTGTTATGGTAACTCTTGCAGCAGATTTATGTTTGGTACTTTCCCTTTTTTTGTGTAGCCCAGCAAGTGGTAATAACTCTGTGTTATGTAGGGCTGGGCTGCAGCAGAGGTCAGTGCTAGGCTAACTCTTCATGGACTAGAGTGGATAGTGAAGAATAAAGACAAAGATCCTGTGTCTCCCCTGGAGATTGGATATCAATTAGCAAACAGCAAAATGCAGTAGCTGTTACTTTGGCTAATGTTCACAATAACATGAGTCTCCTATGGTGTTTTCCAGGACTCCCCAAACACAGGCCTACTTTCCCCACGTAGGACTGACTTTAGTCAGAGGAGTTAGTTACCTTATTAAAAACAATGCTTCCTCTTCCCCTCTCTTAAAAAGGGTTCTAAACGGTGGTTGTCAATGCCTGTACAGCTTTCTTTCTCCCCTGACCCTTGTTTTTCCCTTTCAGATGTTGGCAACATTCAGCAGTCAGAGGACAAGGTAAGCCTGTGTCTTTTCCTTCATTGTGTGTGCAGGTACAATCCTGTTGTAGTAGAAAACCTGCTCAGGAGATGCAGGTGTCTTGGGAAAGTATCAAGGTGCTTGAATTTGCTATGAGAGTGACTCCTCTGCAACCTGGAACAGGAAAAAAAGGTGCTTGGACTGAACTCAAGTAAGACAATGGGACTAGGAAACAATGTGCACAGATGCTGTCTACTGTGGCATAGGCCACACTCTTGTTGTCCTAATGACAGATATCTTAGAGGTACCAGTTAAGGCCATTTAAAAACTGTAAACCAGCTTAAATGTTGGGGGCGGGGGGGATATTTCTCATCCTGAGAGATGTGCTCAGTCCTCAGGAGCAGAGGACTATGCACACATGGCTGGAAAATAAGAGCTGTGATGTTCTCCACAACACTTTGTGCTGTATTGCTTCCTTGGTCTTTGTCTGTAGCTGTTGGAGTACTTGGGAAGGGTGATCTATGAAGCCCTGGACTGGGGAATCAACAGCCAAATGGAGCGAGAACTGAGCGATCCTTTGGAGAAACTGCTGTGGCTCATGTTGAAGCTGGATGACAAGGCAACAAAACCACCAGTCGCCCTGCAGGATGTTATCAAGGTTTCCTTCTTCCCTCTTAGTAAATATAGCAGCTTTAGGGGAGTTGATGGAACAGTGCTGTTGACCAAGAGACAAGACTATTTCTGAGAGAAAGCTGGGTGGCCTGTTGGAGGACAGAGAGGGAACATTGGCTTTTCCATCAGAGGGAAAAGGCAAGACTATTTAAGATGTTTGTAAGTGCCCATGGAAAAGAATTAAGAAGGAAGACTGAGTATGGCTCTCCCACAATTGTGTGTACAAAGTCCTGCTGTACACAGTTTCCAAATTCATTACCTAGAACACTGTGGATATTAAAAAACTTCCCTTTCCATAGTATTTGGCTTTTGCAAAGGCTGGGATTTGAATGTCTTAAATCAAACAGATATTTTCCTCTCAGCCATAATTTAAAGGTATGAGAAAATCCCCATCCCTCTGTCTGATCAGGGCAGGGAAAAAGAACAGGGCAAGTGACTCCATCTGCTGTGGGTTGTTCTTTGAACTGGAAGCTTCCCCTTTCAGGTGCTTGTTTCAAAGCACACTTTATGGAAAACAAGATAAACAAATTACACACCTACTTCCATTATTGTACGTAAAAGATTGAATATCTTCCTTCTTTGTTCTTCTGTGTCTGCAATAATAAAACAATGTAAGTGAAGAAGATGATTTTTAACCATGGATTGAGGAAACAGAATCTTGTTTTATTCCATCCTACCATGTTGGGGTTTTTTTTTAAATTTCAAGATCTTTTTTAAATAGATGTACTTCTTTCAGGTCTGTGAGGAGCACTTGTCCAAGCCTTCTGAGGCTACCAGCCATTATGAAATGACCTGTAGGAATCTGTTTATTGAATATATGGAACTACAGGAGCTTGTGACCTTCATCCAGACTTCCAAAGAGGTATGTTTAGGATTACCCATTAGCTGCTATTCCCTCTACCTTCACACACTCACCAAGTTCTAAAGTAACCTTCTCATTGCACTAGAAATGGAGCACCTGGATGAAATTCTGTTTTCACTATGTGAATAGCTGTTGTCTCTGGACCATTTTTATTTATTGTAGCGTTTGAAAGTTTAAGTGTTTGGAGCTTCTTGGCTTTTCAGATAAACAGTAGTAATTTATGCTGGATAGACAGGAAATCACCGAGGAGTGTAGAGTGATGACCTCATATGCTTACTTTTCTCAGAGACTGAGAAAAATGGATATGGAATATTGGATGGAAAATCCCATGAAAAAGAAGAAAGCCCAAGATGTAAGAGATTTTTCTTCATTATTGGGGGCTGGGGTTTTTTTGGTCAGCATTGGCTCTCTGAGGCTTTCCATTGATTCTTCTGTGAAAAATAGAGCATGAGCACAAATTGAATTACTTAGGTTGTTCAGGAGCCTGAGTAGTTAAAGACTTGTTTGCAAAACAAGCTGGGGAGTGAAGTTGAAGTTAAACTATTTAATATGTCAACCTCACATGGGCTTTTATTCTACCCAAAGACTGTCTTTGTGGTCCAACTGAAACCACTTCTAAAAATGAAGTTGGAGGCAGTCTTTGGAGTAAATGCCCACAAGTAATTATGCAGGCTGTTTCTTTCCACAAATGAGCCCCAAATTCTAGCTCTTGGCACTAACTGACACCTGCCAAAAGTAATCCGTTCCTTTCTCATAGCTGGACTGAAAACTCTTCCATTCTTGATAATCCTGGGGTAGACTAGT
Source organism: Taeniopygia guttata (assembly GCF_048771995.1). NCBI lineage: Eukaryota > Metazoa > Chordata > Aves > Passeriformes > Estrildidae > Taeniopygia > Taeniopygia guttata. The sequence goes on from NC_133024.1 coordinate 22,024,443, forward strand.
TCACTCTTATTATGTGGGATCTCTGTTGGTCAGGACTGGCAGGGACTGAAGGCCAGTAGCACTGTCCATCTTTGTGGTTGTGCAGCTCCAGCAGCTCAAACAACAGAGTGAAGGAGGGTGAGGAGGTGTCACTCCTACCTTCTATGCACTGCCTTTCTTTGTCTTCTGTGCTTCCATAGATGTTGGACTGTGTGTTTGGGGCAGGGAAGGGCAACTTACTGTGCTTTTTTCAAGGCTCTACACAGTCAGGGCTCAATCAGAAACAAATAGCTCTTCAGGCTGGAGCTCTGCCCAGCATAAACAAATGCTCTGTAGTCTGGAGTCTGTGGAGACAAACAGCAAGCCCCGAGAGACTTGTGGACTGACTCCCTTTGTCTAAATAGCACTTACTTTGAAGCGTGCTCAAACTATTCGTATGAAAATGTTTGTGAAATGTGTGTTTGGGCAGATTCTCAATTTTGTGATCTATTAAAATAAACTGGCAAGCTATCTCAAACCACAAACTCATCAACTGCTGTAGCTCTTTTCTGCAGGGAATACATGAATAAATACGTGGGCTTTGCTGTGTGGCCTGAAGGCCAGTGTATTTGGCCTCTGCTCCTTCAGGAGGCATGAATTCCAAAAACTGGATGTCTGTTGCAAATACTCTGCCTCTAGTTTCCAAGTCCCTAAGCACCAGCTGATTGCATTGCTCTGACAATCTCTTGCATTTAAAATAACCAGGATGCCAGCTTCTCTGGGGTCCCACACTTAGAGCTGATGTCTTGAGTGGTGCTAAGCAGGTAACGTGTTCTATGGACCACACTTTTTCATGCTGACTGATACAAAACAGATCTTCTGAAATGCAGACCACAGCCTGACAGCATGCAGTGTTGAACAGTTTCAGCAGAGCTTACATGTCCCAAGTTGATGTTCACCTTGAAATCTATGCAGTGAGATGTGTTAGAAACACAGCTGTCTTAGCAATCACCTAATGGGTTTAGAGTGTTGTAGTATTTTGTGTTGCACTTCATAGATTGTGGAAAGTTAAGGTGGCTTTTGACAATACATGGGATGGCAAAAATAGAGTAATTGCAGTAATCCAGTCAGTAGGGAAATAAAAGCATGAATGATAATGTCACCAACATCTGAAAAATGTTTTGGGTGTGTAAGTTGCTCTGAAAGGGTCAGCTGAAGGTGATTCTTGTCCCCGAACTAATGTGGCAGTATTACAGCAGAGAAGTCTCTCTTCAGGTCATGTTTCTCTGTCAAGTTCAGCCACCATGTGAAATACAACTCTATAAAGTGCAAATGTCTTGGGGTAAGCTATTTCAAAAGTCGCTAGTACTGATGAGTTTGCTCAGACACTTCTGTGTGTTCTCCTACACAGTATTAAATGTAGCCTAGGAGGCATGGCAAGTATTTGGTCATTCTTTGAGAGTTCTGCTTTTCTGGAGTTGTGGTATGACTACCAAATCCAGGCTAAAACAATCCAACAAAAATACCTGCCTTCTTGAGGGCAACCATCAGTCATAGCTTGCGTAAGACTCTTGTGTAATTATGCCAAGATATCTGAAGGGATAAGTAGAGAGAAGATGCTTCATGCTGTAAGTAGAAAACAGAGAGAAGCCTAAGACAGATACTTTGTTCTGAGGCAGTTTTCTAAAATGTTTTGCTTCCCTTTCACTGTTTATAATACAATGACTTGTTCTTACTCAATTTGCCACTGGGATCTAGATAAGCTGTTGATTTAGCACTTCCATTACAATATTGTCTAAACATGCTATTGAGTTGATTACTTCTTTTTTTTCCGTGTCTTTAGCTTTTGTTGGATTATGCTGCATGCCTGAACATCCTCAGATACTAGTACAGAAACAGGATGAGCAGATGTCAGGGTTTTTAGCTTGTGTCTCTAGGCTGAGACTGCTAACCTATGCTGCTGTTAAGTATGAGATCCCTTGTCTACTTGTTTTCCTCTTTTGTTTCTGGACAATTTAACCCTTGGTTTTCCAAAAATTTGGAGGATTTTAATGGTGAGATTTGGGATTCCTAGGAACCAGTAACAGGAAAACACTCTGGCACCTGGAGCACTTGCAGAAAGAAAATGAGTCTATTTATTCACCTGGCAGCAAAAGCTGTATTTTGCTGCAGTACATCCTTAATGTTAATGTCAAATTTTGGGAATAGCTGGCCTGGTGAGCCAGCTATGATTTTCCTTGTTGTAAATTAACTTCTGCAAATAAAAGCAATTCTCTGCTTTGGTACTGCACTCTGATCTGGAAGTTAGTAGAAGGGCATGTTAAGGACACAATTCTGTGTTTCTGAATGACTTCAGCTGCTAAGGGTGCCCTGTTACATGGAGGGAGGGGATGCTGCTCTGTGAGTTCTAGCCAGCTACTGACTTGGCCCTTGCTGGTTTCTCCAAGGCATCTCTGGGGCCCAGTGTCATCTGTGAGCTGCAGGCTGGTGTGAGGCTGCGCAAGGTTGCTGAGCAACCACGGTGTTGCGCATCTCCAAAGGAACAGATTCGCTCTCCCTATGAGCTGCTTTTGGATGACATTCAGCACAAGAGGTACACCCTGCGGAAGGTGAGTGACTGGAGTCAGCAGACAGCTTTGGAAACTTCTGCTTTACTTCCTTTCTGAGCAGTATGTGTTGAGACCTCTTCTCCAAAGGTGTGTCTTTTTCAAAGGTACATCAAAGTCCAGAAATGTCTGGGGCTCCCTCTGAGCTGCAGCTCAACATTAGATCACCCTGTTTGTCCACCCAAGTACTTAATTGCCAGTAACTTTAAGTCAGGAGTAGCCACAGTTTCATGACTCGGGACAGTAAACCTCTTCTCCCTCCAGGGTCAACCACTCGCTTCCCTGTAGCAGTTTCTCTGTCCTGTGCACAACAGGTTCATGGAATACAGTCTTGGTTCCTTGTGCTTTCCACCTTGGACACTTGAGCTGAGCTGTGCCTGGGACCTTTACTTGTTGCTTTGCTTTCCCACATGCTAATACTTTAAGTACCGGTTTGTATTAGGGAGGGGGTGATATTAACCATACTTAACTTTTGAAAAGACCCTCCTGCCAAACATGGTACTAGAAAAATGGGAGTTGACATCTTTGTAGAAGAAAGATTACCAATCTTCCTATTTTCACCAGTGCTTCTTGTGTGCGTGCAAGTGCAGAAGCACTTTTGAGACAGTTCTCTGCTCAGCCTAAGGCAGAGACCTCTGGGCAGTGCACTTCATCACTTGGTTAGTGAAGATGACCAGATACAAAAAATGTCTGGGGTGTCTCTAAAGGCTTGTTATGCTCTTTGCTTGCTGCAGCTTGAGCTGGGAATGATGAGCAGTTCTAAAACATTGGCACAAGGCCTTGTGGCATTGGTGTGCTTTGCAAACAGACGTCTTGGCAGAAGATGAAACACAACTCTTCTTGTAATCAAGAGCAGTGTTACAAAAAGTGAAAACTTTGCATACTGCACTAGACAGCAGCTTTTTTTCCCTCTTTGTTGGTGCTGCTAGAGTGTAGTAGATTTAAAAGTTTCAGCTAAGCCATGCACCTCTATAAAATCCCAGCTCGTGCTTGGCTTGACAGTGGCTCCAGCCTCCAGGTAATGCTATGTCATGTTTGCAAATGGTATCTTGATGGATATATAAATTAATAGTATTGGTAAAGAGATGGTGCATCATAACTAGCTTATATTCCTTGCAATGTACTATGTATTAATGCACTGTGCAGTACAGGACTGTAACTCAAGGTGGCAGGATGATTTGGGTCTTGATTTTCTTTTTTTCTTTTATTTTTCTTTCCCTTTTTTCTTTTTAGCAACTCTTCCTTTGGTCCACGAGAAGTACAAACATGTTTGAAGAGTAGCAGTCAGAAATGCTGAAAGAAAGCAGAGTGCTACTACTCAGGTCTTTGTGAAGTCTCTTAAACTAGGATTTCCCCATCTCCAAAGCTATTTTAAAGCTTCTCTAGCAAACAGTGGTCTAATTTGCTAATGTATGAAAGCACAGCTAGTGTGGGGAGCTGTAGTGTTGTCCTACCTGCACTCCCATGTGTTCTGAAGTTGTACACACAAGTGAAAGTAAATGGCACAGCCTCAAAATATGAATAAGTGAACAAGGCAGCTAAAGCCATGCATGTGCAATTGACTTTTTTGTCAGTTCTCCCCTTTGCAGCAAGCACAGGGCTTGATGCTTCACATGAATATCTGCCCTGCAATTCTCTCTTGCTGTTGTTCCTAGTTTATGTCAGGCTGTATGCCAGTCTCTGGGACTCTGCCTGCTGCTACAGTTCCTGTTAACCCGTTCAATTGCTCTCCTCCCTGGCGCTGAGATTTTACTGATGAATATGATGTGACCGTGGTGCTTGTTGGGATCGCTCCTGACATTAATATCTGAGTGCATTGTTTTCTAGCTGCTTCTCAGAGCAGATGGGGCTAGAAGGCTTTGTGCTCCTTGTGCAAGCCTTTAAGGGCTGTGCAGTACTTCTGATTGCCTCTGGTTTGCCACAGGCAAATCTTTCCCTACCAAAACCCCATATAAGGAAACATCATTATTCCACACTTCCACTCCTTGTTTTGTTTGGGGGGTTGGTTGTTTGCTTTGTGGGGGGGTTGTGTTTGTTTGGTGTGGTTTGTTTTGGTTTTTTGTTGTTGTTTTAGTTTGGTTGCTTTTTTGGTTTTTTTTTTGAGGTGGGTTTTTTTGTTTGTTTTGGGTATTTTGTTTGTTTTGGGCTTTTTGGTTGTGTTTTTTAGGGCCTTCCCCATCTCCCCTGTTTCCAAATCCTGACTTGTATCATTCACTGTGCAGAGTGTTTAGGGAGCAGAGAAAGAACTATTTCTTAAGCATCATTTCTGGTCTTTCAGGTGACCATCAAGCAAAAGCACGAGGCCCCCAAAGTTGAGGTAGCTGCTCTCAAGTCTCATCTAAAGCCGGTAGGTGACCTGGTGCTGTATCTGATGATAGCAAAACAAGGTAATTCTGGAGGTAACAGGACATTTTGAAGCAATATAAAGCTAATACTTTAGCTACTGGCAAGGGAGTTATATTAACCATACTTAACTTTTGAATAGACCCTCCTGCCAAACATGGTACTAGAAAAATGGGAGTTGACATCTTTGTAGAAGAAAGGTGACTAATCTTCCTACTTCCTCTACTTTTTCTTTAATTTGCAACATTTTTTGGTCTTGAAAGAGCTCCTGGAGTTCTTGATTTCAAATTTGAGAGTAACTAAGTTACTCTACTATGCATAGTGCTGAAGGCTGCCTCATGTGCAGGGTCCAGCACCCCCTTGGGTGACAAGCACTTGTAAAACAGTGCCATTGCTGATGCAGTTGTTCTGTCACCACTGGTCTCCTTGCTCTGTCCAATGGCTCTTTGTGGTGCTATGCTTTGCCTGCAGATGTTGAAGGTGCAGCTGAAACAGTGTGTGCCACAGGAGCCCAGGTGTCATGAACAGCTCATGGAGGAAATAAAACAGCCACTGAAGGTTTGGGCAGCAGCAACAGCACAGGAAAAGAGGGGCAGTCTCAAAGGTACCTGCTATAGAGTGACCTAGCAAGCAAGCAAGTGAAGTCGGCATTGGCTAAAAATAATAGATGGCCTTGGAAATGAAAGCCCACTTATCTTTTCAATAACATTTGTAATGTAAGGGGTGGGGAGAAATACAAGTTTTGTGTAATAGAGCAGGTGTGGCATATGAATAGTTATTTCTAAAAAATCTGTTTGTAGTTTAATAAAACTCAAAAGATATTTCAACTTGCCCTTGTTTTTATGAATGTTCACATTTGTCTGTCCACTAAGTGAAATTACAAGATTTTTTCCATCACTTAAGGATAAAAAACTACATAACTACCAGGACAACACCAGGCTAAATCTTAATTTCCAATGTCTAGGTATACAAATGTATCATTTTCTTGTCCCAGCTCTGTCTCATCTAGTCTGTGAGTATGAGTTTTTTGTTCTCCCTCTCTCCTGCAGAAACGCTTGTGGCATCAAATACTGCCTTGAACTCTCCAAGCGACAATTTCTTACATCTCCAAGATGCCAGTACTGAGTTTAAAACTGCCAACACTAAAACACAGCAGCTGGGAGCAGGAGCTGAGGTAAGGCTTTAGGTGAAAGGGCTATGGAGAAGCATGCATACTTCAGGAACTAGACCTGCAAGCATATACATAGCCTGGAAGGGCAGGAACAAATCCTGGTGTAGGAAAAATTGTCTCAAAAATGAACAAATGTGGTACTACTGGGTTCACTGAAGTCCTTTCCTCTACAGAAGCTCATTTCATCGTCCAACACTTCTGTTTGTGGCATGACTGCAACCTATAGGTACTGATCTCTTATTTCTGACCAGAGACAGCATCCAAGGGAATGGCCCGAAGCTGAATCAGCAGAGGTTTAAGTTAGTTATCAGGGAAAGGTTTTTCACCTGCAGGGTGGTTGGGCACTGGAACTGTCTTGTCAGCAAAGTGGTCACAGCACCAAGCCTACAGAACTTGAGAGGCATATGGACAGTGCTCTCAGGCCCATGGTGTGACTCTTGGGGTGGCCCTGTGCAAGGGCAGGTGTTGAACTTTGGTGATCCTTGTGGGCCCCAACTCAGGATATTCTATGATTCTACAGAACTGAAATCTGCTCTGGTCTCTTAAAAGTAGATCCTGCAGAAGTTATAATAGCATGGGACTCTGGCCAATGTGGACCAGAATATTTCCACTCTTACCTCACAGTGAGGCATTTGATGCTAGATGTATTGATGTATTTTGATTTCATGTGGTATGTGAGCTCATGGAAGGAAAACTTAATGATGTATTTTGAGGAAGGAACTTCATGGGTGAATTCCTACTTGTCTGTCTGTTGAATTATTTTGGGAGCCCTGTTCTTCAGGAAACCCCAATACACAGTCTTTGGGTTCTTTAACTCCTGGCTCTGTCATGAAAAGCTTGACTGCTTGGTGCTGGGATTCAGTCTGAGCATATTCCGAAATTCTGTGGAACAGAACTTAAGCCCTAACACATCATGTCTAGCACAGATGCTCTGGCATACAAGCAGGAATCTGTTTTCTGTAAATATTTTTGCATGAAATGCAGTTGCCCAACTGAGGAAAACAGATATGAATTATAAAAGCAGAAAATGCTAGCTATATTTGCTCAGTCTGAGCTACTTAGAAGAATGTTCAGCATTGTGGTTGATGCATTACTGCTGAACTAGAAGGATTTTCATATGGAGACTAATATAATCAAATTTGGTTTTTGCTTTTCTAGACAAGGTAGAAATAATGCTGTTGAGATAAAGCATTGAGTTTGAGTTGAATTAATGATTTGGGTTAGTCACAGTCTCTTGAGCTGTTCTCCAGTTGCTATGTGTGAGCTGGAGCCAAGAAAATGGTTCCAATGTATTCCATGGGTTGTGTGGGGATGATCATGCAAAGTTGGCTCCCGAACAGATGCAACTTTAGTACTGGTATCCACTATTGGACTTGGGCAAGAGAGAAGAGGTGAATTGGAAACTTTACTAGCTTGGCTGGAATTTCCTAGCTATGGAGTGTAGAGGCAATGAACTTTATATTCCAAGAAGAAACAGAAAGATTCTAAATGTACCCCACTGATTTTTTTTCTCTGTGCTCCACTTCTGGCTGAGCCTTGAACATTTCTGATCAGTCGTGGGTGTCCTGGGTTTTGTTAGGCAGGAGTACTTCTGATGAAGTGGCCTTGGTGTGTCTCTTACATGCAGATTATGAACATCCTGTCCTCTGGTCAACAGGAAACCACTCCCAAGCTGCCTGCCAGCACCTGCCTTTCCTCCACCAGGCCATCCTGCATCAGCACAGGTCAGTGCTCTTCTGGCTGCACATCTAAACCGGGTGACAAAGTACAGCCAGTGGCCTGATGGGCTCCCAGACCCTTGGGCTGGGCTCAATGCACACTTCTTTAATTCACCTGGAGATACTTTGCAGAAGTTCCAATACTAAATAAAGAGTCTGGAGAGGTGCCCGTATAAAATAATTTCTCTGCAGTTGACTGAAGCTTGTGTAGCTCCTGCAGCTTCAAAACAATGATTGCATATCCCCAAAGGCCTGACTTGGAATTTGCAGTAAAAGCTAAATGAGTGGTTTGAATATTCAAGTAGAAAGTGCAGCATTTCATTTTATTAAACTAAATGGTGCTAATGAAGCCTCATCAGTGCCTACTGACAAGCATAATTACTGTAACCTCTGCTTTTTTATGTGATCTGAGCAGATGGGTTGGAGTGGGAGAGATGTAAGCCTTGCTACCTTCAGAAGGCATTGTTGTGCTTTTGAGTGTCCAGCCCTCAGGGTGAATACTTGGAAACTGACAGTGGTTTTCTGCACCCTAGAACTCTCTCTTCCTATCCAGGTCTTGCTGCAAATTGCACTCCCCCCATGAGTGCACCCACACCAGGAGACATTAAACCAAAGTGTTTCCTGAGCACTGGCCAACAGCAGCTGCCTCCTTACAGAGGAAGGTCCAAATCTTTAGAGAGAGGCCTTCAAAGCAAGAAACTTGTAAGTCCAACATGTCAGCAAGAAACCCTGGTCTGATGTATCTGGTAATGACTTGCACCTTGATCCTCATGAAAGCAGTAAGCATGCTCGGTGGGTTTTGTCTTGGGATATATGGTACACCCCTCTGAAGCTGGTATGTTATTCTCTCCTTGGAGACATCTTAAGAGAAGACTGGGTGCTGTAGTGTCCTTGTGGTGGCTTCCCTCTTTTAATGACATGAAATAAAGTTGTTCCTCATAAAAGAAGAGGGAAATACCATTACATTACTTAAAAGTGTCCATCAAGGCTTCCTCAAGCAGACTGTAATTGACAGTAGAACTATCCTGCTTTCTTCATGTCCATTCCCTTTCTCTGGATTCTGATATGCTCACAAGTATCTTTTAAGCTGCAGTAAGGGACAATAAGTAGTTAACAAAATGTGGATAGCACAGCATTAGTGATTTTTAAATGTATAATATATGTAGAATGAATTATGGCCACACCTGACAAGGTGTGTTGTGCTCTTGTCTCTTTCTTTCCTTCTGCATTCCTCCTTGCCCCACCTTGGCAAGTCTCTGACCTCTCTGATGCCTCTTTGTTCAGCAGCGTGGTGGGGGGATGCAGGTGTGTTGGGGATTAAAGCACTGCTGTCTCTCCTGGGTGACCATGAGACCACAGCTTCCATTTGTATGGGGCCAATAGGTCTTGGGAATGAGAAAGGCAAGAGAGAGTTGTGCTGTGGAAAGGAATTTTGTATCCAGGAGAGGCCAGGGTGGCATCTGTTCTGTGGCCTATTCCAAAGGGTAAAATGTCTCAAAGGAATCTGCTTGAAAACTGTAGCAACCACTCACATGTTTGTAGTAGTTTCTCTGCTGGTGTTGTCAGAGTCACCTGATACTCTCCATCACAAGCAAAATGAGGTTTTGGACAAAAATCCTCCTGATCCTTTGGGACCCGATTTTGAGATAACCTCCCCAAAGGGAACTGCTTTCTTCAACTTTATCTGATGTTTGACTTCTGCCTTTCAATAGGACTGTCCCTTTCCTACCAAGTGTCCATCACCAACCATTGCTGAGCTGATTGCAACTAGATATGCAATGATGGTGCTTGAAGTGCAAGGCCTCTTCCAAGGAGGTAGTGATGGTGTCTTTCTAAGACCAGAGGTATGTTTCTCCTCCTTCTCTTTGTGCTGCCCTTGCCTTTTCAAAAGCTGGCTGTTTTCGTGGCCCTCTGTGCTGAACTGCAGAGACACCCTCTGCCTCAGTTTATCCTGTTCATAACAGCTGATTTGAGTTTGGCCCTAGGCTGGAAAAGCTTTTCAGTGTTTTTTGTGCAGTGATGGCTTCTAATCTAGCTTAAGGTGTATAAATTGCCTAGAAAGTAGCCCAGCCTTTGCTTGTTGCTTCTTGCAAGGAGCCTTGCTTCTGATTTCCATGCAAGGAGAGCTGACTGCCATGGCCATTGGTCAGCTCTGAAATCCCACAGTAAATAGCTGGAATTTGGTACTCCTAAACAGTGAAACAAAGGCACTTCATTCAGGCTCCCACACCAGAGTTGTGCTGACTCAAACCACCTTACCAAGTGGACATGAAGGTGGGGGAAATGAGGGGGACAGGGAAGGAGCTGTGTAGCTCAGGACTGTTGATTGTTCACATGTATCAACTTCTGCCTTATCCCCGAGTCTCCTTTAGAGGGAGTGTGGCAACCACTCCTCCAGAGCAGATGTCCTGAGTACAGGCCCTTTGCAACACAGATGTGAGGAAGTCTGTGCTTCTTGGCTTTTGGGTCACTTTTTTGCCCTCATTTATTTAGCAGTATGGACAGAGTCAAAGGTTCTACTAGCAGAGCCATGCTACTTCCACAAGCTATCTGATGCTCCTGAGACTGAATCCTTGTTTTCTTCTCACCTTACTGACCCTGCTTTAATTTGCCTGCTCTATGACTAATCTAAAATGGCTTTCTTATCCACTGCTGTTTTTTTAGGTTTCTCAAGTTCTACTTCTCAAGATAATATCACTTCTGACTGCCAGCTGTGTATGAATGTGCTCTTTTTTATAAAGTTCAAGCGACTCATCAGTTTCCTTATGACTCATTTTTTGCTTCAGGATTGAATTCAAATTTGCCCTGATTTAATCTCTTTGGGATTGCTGCAGTCTACCTCAAAGAATGTCTCTCTTCTTCCTTCTCTCTTAACTGGCTACTGTTACACTCTTGCACAATACAGCTATTGTTTGCTCAAGAGCCTTTCTTTAAACTCCTGTTGTCTGGCAGCTGCCCCAAACCTTTGCATTATAAAAACACTGACCTACAAGTAAGATTTTTTTTGCCTTTTTAGCTTTTAATTCCTGTGTCTTTGCTATCCTTTATTGGACCTCTGTTATTGTATATGAATCTAAAGCCTTTAGAAGGTTTGTTTACATGCTTGCTTTTTGGCAGGCAGTGGATATTCTTGGTACAAAGATGTTTCCCATTTGCATTCACAAATAACTTTCCTTTCCACAGATCTGTTTCAGCTGCCATAAGCAGATGTTTCTTAAATGGCCTTACAAATGTTACCTCTGCAGCAGGTGAGCTGGTACAAAAGGACTGAATGAGGAGGGAGAAAAAGTGAAAGAACACTGCTGAGAATTCTCAGTATTCATCAGTTGTACTGCTGGGTTAGGAGCAGGTTGCTGAGCCCTGCAGCTTTGCCTTACTGCACAAGCCAGGCTGAAGTGTCTACAGCTGGGGAGGAGGTGGAAAATCTTGTCTCTGAAATAGTATCTCAGTTTTAACTCTTAGTGTTAAGTCAGCAATAGCCAAATTTCCTGTGCTAGTATTAAATTAGTATCTCTGAGATCACCCTCTGTGTTTTGCTCTAAGGATTTGCTCTAACTTCAGTCAAGGGCTTGAACAAATTCTGAGAGACGGTCTATACCAGCATCTTCTGTTGAGGACTCCAGACCTTGTGACTGAGAAAGGAGTTGAGCCTACTTGTATCCACTTATTTGTTAGAGGCTTTCTGCTCATGGGAGAGTGAGAGAAGGAACTTCAGGCTCATTAAGGCTCACTTAAACCCATTTGAAGCAGTTGTGAAGCACTGAATTGATTATAAGCAGCAAGTAAACAACCACTGGAAATTGAGCAACTGTCTGGTGGTAGTGCTGGGTGAAGTGTAATGAGCATTTGCAGATAAAGCCTTGAAGCTATGGATGTTGATACATTTCAGATTATTTAAGCTACCAAAAATAGGAAAATTGGCAAACTGAATAGTGGAGTTCTCAGCTTGTTCACTTTGCCATCAAGTGATTATGCAACAATCATGGATTCAGACTTGGGAATGTCCCCTGTAGCTGCAATACTGGTAGCTGCTGAGCTTTACTCAAATGATAATGCTGGAGACTTTTGTCTTTCAGGTTTGTCTGCTGTGACTGCTGTATTAAGGTAAGTCTTGTCTTTAAAACAGCATATGGGAGTTTTACATTTTCTGCTTTCCCCCCTCCTCACCTAGTCGTAAGAAGCTTTCCTTCATTTCATTGATACCTCAAATCTACCCTCTAGCTTGTCTCTAAGAAAATAGAAGAGGGAATAGTATGATGTGTAAAAGTAGCCAGGGTGACACGGATATCTCTTGTCATACTCAGCTAAAACAACTCTAGTTCTTCTTTCTTTCATCCTGTGTAAAGTGGTTGGGATTACACTGGGCTCTATTTATACACGGGTCAGAAAGTTCACTGCATTAATGTCTACCTTTTAAGTGCTCCAATAAATCAATTGCATGGCATGCAAATTGTCCTGATAAGGAGGATGTGTTTCCCTGAGAACTCGGGTGACTTGTGCTGTGATTCTAGATGTCCGTGCCCTTCAGAACATGTGTACATCTCCCACTTCAATTCCTAAGATTTTTGAGACTGTCGGGAGAGGAGGATCCAGCTACTCAGGAACAGAAGAGCTCCAAGTTGCTACATGAAATAGAGCACCAGCAGTATTTTGGGTAAGCTGGGACAGGGTTGTTCTATCTTTACCTTGAAAGATGTCACCAGTTACTTCTGCACAGCTACAAACATGCAGACAGCAGTATGTAATAGTGGGCTGGTCAGCTGAGTGTTCTGTTGAATGGCTGGTTTCAGCCACTGGTCTAACTAGTCCACAGTTCTCTGGAAGTGTGGATTTTAGATGACCCGAAGAGAGAAAGTGTAGGTGCTCTGAAATGCATTTTCTGTTTTAACTATCAGGTTTATGACATGGATTTAAAAGTGTCCATGTTAGCCCAGACGTAGATGGTTCCTTCCAATAGCTTCATAGTATGAGAATTTCCAGACCCCATCACATTCTATCCCTCACAGGTCCACTACAACCGAGGAGTAGCCCCTTTCTACCTAGACATGAAATATCCTAATTGTGGCTCACGTGTAACTGACTGAATAGCGATGCCACAAATGGTTTCCAAGTCCCTCCATGTACATAGAGACCCTTTCCTTTTTGTCTCCTGAAAATTAATTATTCCAAAAAGAGTTTTTGGCAGTTCTGGGTGATAAAGACAACATGCATATAAGTGAAATATACAAGACTGAAAACATTTATGTTCTCTTCTTTCCAAAACAGTTAAATTTTCTACTGGGCAAATTCATACCTTTTTTTTCTTCCTGTGAAACCATTATTTAATGTAGCCAGAATAAAGACACAGTAGTTTCTGATTCTAAGGTTGGTACTTCAGTTGCCAAAAATCAGGAGTAGTGTTCATTACTGAAGTTAACTGCATGGGGCAGGCAGTCGTTTGTTCTGTGTTGCAATGCAAGTGCTGCAGAAGTGGCCTGAAAGACTGCATTACTGTCATACTGCAGGATGGCAAAAAAATCCTACTGCATGAGGATGCAGCCATAACCCTGGACCAGACACACATATGCATTAGCCCTTTGGCTGATACACTGTCAATGGAGAGAAGCTATCAGCTATTCTGATGCTTTATAGCCTTCCTAAGTGATGCTGATTTTGAACCTATGCATTTGGCTAAATCATTTAGCAGCCTGAGAGAAGGGTGGAAGAGCACCATGCCTTCTAACAGAAACCTGAGTCAGCTTCCCTGCTTTTCTTTTTCTCTGCCCCTCCAGTGTACCTGTTGTTTTGGAGCCCCGTGGCCTAGCACAGCCCCTGTGCTGTTACACAGGGACCATGGCAAACTGGCTGACTGCAGACATCTGTACATGGTGTGAGCAATATCTGTTGAATGTGACTTCCAGTCAACAGCACAGCATCCCTCTCAGGAGATTTTCCTGGTCTTGAACCAAACTGGAATGATTCTACCATACATTTCTCCTGTCACTTCTTACGTACCTGAAATAAATCAAACAGCTTTATGCACCTACTGACATAAAGGCCTGAATGAAAGGCCTCTCTGCTAGTTAGTCTAAGCAGGAAGCACAGTTAGCATTTCTGTACTGTGAAGTATTCTAAAGCTTTGTGAGGTTTAAAACTGTTGTAATTCTTTTTGTGTCTTGGTGAAAATAAATGTTGAAGTATTATCATGCTTCTAGCATTTCTTTCTTTTCACCTGCAGCTGTCATTGTTCCGTGGCACTTTTTGCATTCATTGCTGAGCAGACTTCATCCAATGTACTGATCACAGGGAAACTTTTAACCAAAAAACCTCATTTGTGAGAGGCTTGGAAAGTGGAGCTCTCAGTTATGTGATCACATCACCATGCATTTTGCATACACTCCTTCCTTACTACTCATAGCACTTAAAGCTCATGGCTTTGCTGCATGTAAAATGGCAGTGACAGCTGCTCTGTCCACTTGCATTAGGAAGCTTGTTTTGATTTTTTTTCTTTGCACTATCATGCTTTGGCACCAGAGCTTTCTGTGCATCTCACAGAAGTAGCTCTTAATGCTGTCATCACCTGAAGGGCAGAGAGTTGTTTTTGAGAGATTCTTGCTCATTGCCTTGGCCTTAAGCCTTTGCCCTGGAATAAACTGGACTATTGCAATATTCCATAGATTTTGATGTATGTTTAAAACAAAAAATGAGATATTGGATACTAGGTTTATTTATCCCCAGGAATTGCCTGTATGGAATGGCCTGATGGAGTTTGCCTTGGTGAGTTTTGCAGGGCCTGGATCGACCGTGTTGAATGGACTTGTAGCTGGAATGAGTCATGCTGAAGAAAATGACGGCTGGGAAGGGCCAGTTCTAGATAGAGGAGAAGGGAAGAAAGCCATGTTTAAGCTGAGCCCAAAGTCTGCATCTGAACTGCCAGAAGGGTCAATACCTCCAGCTGACTTGCAGTGGCCTGATTCTGCTTCCTCCCAGCTGCCTGTCTGCAAGCTCATGCCTCCTTGCAGGTTTGGGCAAGCTCTGCAAGTAAATGAATGTGGGGAACTTGGAGCTTGAGCTTCCTTTTGGGGCAAGTTCAAGTGTTCCTCTTCCTTCAGTCAATTAGAAGGGGTGCAGCCTGCCTGCCCAGGTCCCCCCCTCTATGTGCTGGTGCTGCTGGGAGACGCATCCTTATCAGGCAGGTGGGCTCCTTGCAGGCTGCAGGGAATGGCAGCCACGCCACAGGTGCGCTTGCTGGCACCATGGGCACAGTGTGGGGCCAGGGGCATGAGGCGCTCCGATACGCATGCTGAGTGGTGCAGTTTAGGGAGCCAGAAATGAGCTGAGATCAGCCTGCTTTGAGTCATGCGTAAAGCCAAAATGCAGCAGCAGGGAGACGAGGTATCCGTATGACACAGGCAGACTTGAGTTCACCTGGGGGGCAAAGGTAGTTCTTGGTTCTGTCTCTTGCACATCTGTTGTGGGGTCACATGGGCTTGTTTCACTGCCTTGCCCTGCTTGGTGACCATGACGGGGGTAATGAAATGCCCTCACTTGCAGAACACACAGGTAAAGGTGGGTGGGGGGAGTTTGTGCTAAGGGGCAGCCTGACCTTCCCTGCTCTAGCATGCTCCTGGGATAGCCCCTGTCCCCATCCTTCCTCCCAAGGACGGCGGTTGCGGTGCCGCGGGACAGTGGCAGCACAGCCTGTGTCCCCTGGGCCCGAGGGACAGCGGCCCAGCCGCGACACTCCTGTCCGCCAGGGGGCAGCCGCGGGCCGCAAAGCGGGGCTACCTCAAAAGTGACAGATTTACCTCAAAAATAACAGCGATTTACTGTGAGTTTGCGGGTTTTACGTTGGGTAACTTCTTGAGGGTTATTTTGGTAGGGGGAAATCTTCTTGAAGTAGTTTTTTGTTAGAGAAAGTAGATGTACAGGACTTTTTTGGTCTTTAGGTTTTTGTTTTATTGTTATTTTATTATGACTTTAGTATACTGTTTGTGTCTAGATTTTGTATGTGTGAAAACAGTACAAAAATGGTCAACAAATTTGTGTTGTAAGGTTTTTTTAAGTTTAATTAAAAACTAATATATTTAATTAAGAAGTGACACTTAGATTATTTGTCTTTCTAACTTAATAACTGACTCTTAAAGACTCATAATGTGGACTTTTTTTTACTTAATTACAAGATACTACTTAAACCTAAGAAGAAGAAGGAAGAAGAAAGGGACTTGAGACAACACTCTGTATCTTCTATCTTGTACTTATTTACAATATGTTAAAAATCTTAAAACCTAAATTTCTCACTCATGTGACATATTAAACTACTCTCTACACTATTTATAATCTATTTTACACTTTTGCGGTCTCTAGTTTACTTTGAGGCTTAGGAGGTCTTCTCTATGAATGAGAGTCAAAGTTAATGTTTTTTTGGGAGTCAGGGTGCCCTAGGGCAGACAGGGAGATATTCCCCTTGTTCTGAGTTCCCACAATTTACCTCTAAAATAACACAGATTTTACCATCCTCATTTATTTTTATTTAATCTTGTCCTTCCCATGGCACTTCCCCAAGTGGGGGAAGGTCCTGCTGGCACACAGGGCCTGGGTGACGGAGTGGGATGGCTGAGGGTGAGGGGAAGGTGAGGCTGCGTGGGTCAGAGCCAGCTGGGACAGAGACACAGCCACACAAAAAGGTTTTAGGTGGAGGGGAGAGGCGGGAGAGGCCTGACTGCAGGAACCTCGTGTGCCTCTCAGAGCAGTTTGGTGTTTGCTGTTTGAAGCCAGCTGGGGAAACGCGCTCCAGTAGAATCACAGAATGGCTTGGGTTGGAAGGGACCTTAAAGAACATCTCATTCCAGCCCTCTGCCATGGACAGGGACACCTTCCACTAGATCAGGTTGCTCCAAGCCCTGTCCCGCCTGGCCTTGAACACTTCCACATAAGGATGGTGGAGAATCTGGAGGGGAAGCCCTGTGAGGAGTTGCTGAGGTCACTTGGTACAAACCTGCCTGAATAACGTCACCCAGGGCACTGCTGCCAGCACCTTCTTGTCCAGGTTAAAGTTGGCCATGAGTGGGGTTTCACCCTCCATCTGGCTAAGTTTGGCTTAATTTTTTTATTATGTTTTGTTATAAAGGATAAACGTAAAAGCTTCCATTTTACACATTAAATAAAACTATAGATGTAGTGTTGGGCAGGATTAGAGTTTAAAACTGTGGGCAAATTAGGGAAATGGTCTGGAAGAAACAGGAGGCAGTTGAATAAGGAGAAGTGGAAGGTTGTACACTTGAGCAACAATATGAGAGTACAGAGTATGGAGGAGGGAGTGATGGGTTAAGTAGCAATTCTTCAGGAAAAGGATCAAAAGCTGAATGCAAGTCAGCTATGTCATGGTGTTGAGGTGATGGAAAATAAGTTAAGGGGAGATGTGGCATAATTGGATCCAGCCCAGCAGAGAGCAGGGAGAACAAGCGGAAATGGAGAAGCCATTACCTACCAGGGAAACCTGAAAGAACTTAAATTCTCTAACCCAAAGGAGGAGAGAACTGTAGTCTTTAAGCACATAAAAAAGGCATAATCATTGCTCCTTGTCTGTGATGGAGGAGATGAGGGAAAAAAAGAAAAAAGAAGGCTTAAGTCACAGCAGGAAAGGCTCAATTTAGATGTTAGGAAAAACTTTCTAATGACAGGGATAATAAAGAATAGACTGCCTAGGGAGTGGAGAGCTTTAAGATCAAGTTAAGCAACATCTGTCAGGCATGTCCAAGGTTTAGGTGATCCTGCTTGGGTTAGTGGAATGGACTGGTCTGACCTTTCAAGGTCCCTTTCAGCCCTAATTTTTCAGTGGTTCTGTGGGCTGACATTAATCTTCTGAATGGTATTTAAACAGTCAGCAGCTTCTCTTAAGTAACTGCTAGCAAGTCTCTTCTCTTGCCTGCGGTTTAAAATTAACTTAATTTCCATGCATCACTTTCGTCCTCCAGCTCCCAAGTCCTGCATAGCAAACCAGCAGCTGAGTTCCTTGACTGCTTGTCAGTACATTCCTTGTGGCTCTCTAGCTATACACGATAGAAAAGAAGGATAGAAATGTTGCATATTGGTGGCTATGCCATCAGCGTGAGGGTGCCCTCGTTTTCTGCATTTATATGCAGGATATATGGTCCCCCTTCTTGAGATAGCTGAGTCTCATATATGGATATTTCATTTTGTTGCTCCAGGGACCTGCCTTTCCATGTTGCCTGAAGCTTTCTGAGGCAGTTTGTCTTGCCCTGCCTCTGGCCAAGGCTGGCCTGTTTCTGAAAGGACTCATGTCAGACCCTGGGCCTTCACTGTTGGTTTGTCACAGGGGTCTGGAGCACAATCCTTATGAGGAGCAGCTGAGCAACCTGGGGGTATTTAGCCTAGAGAAAAGAAGGCTCAGAGAAGACCTTATCACTCTTTACAACTACCAGAAAGGAGGCTTTAGCCAGGTGGGGGTCAGTCTTCTCTCCCAGGTAACAAGTAACAGGACAAGAGAAATCACCAGGAGAGGTTTAAATTGGGTATGAGGAAAAATTTCTTTACTGAAAGGGTTGTCTAGCCCTGGAATGGACTGCCTGGGGAAGGGGCAGAGTCACTGTCTCTGGAGGTGTTGAGAAACCCTGTGGATGTGGTACCTGGGGCCATGGTTTAATGGTGAACAATTTGGTGCTGGGTTAATGGTTGAACTCAATGATCTTAGAGATCTTTTCTAACCTTAACAATTCTATGGTTCTATGATAAGGTTTGAGTGTCCAAGCCCAGACACTGCCCAAGATGTGTGGCACTTCTGTGTAACAGTGTGTACAATAACAGGCACTGTAATTAACACATCGTCCACAAGTAATCTCTTTTCAAATGGTTCACACTCCAGAAAGAAGTCTGAGGTTGGCCCTGGGGCTGGGTGCCCTGAAGTTACTAACAAAGGTGAATTACATTTTTCATCTGCCAGCAACAGAGTTAAGGGGGAGAGAAAACATCAGGCCATGATGAGCAGTAGTATCTGGTCCTTGACTAGTGCTGTTGGAACACAGGAGAGCTGGCAAGTGTGTCTTGAAGGCAGCGTGTCTGCAATTGCTTCCTTTTTCGCTAAAACCAGAAAAGATGGCATTTCCATAGCTGGGGAAAACTGTTCCAAAGGAGAGAGGGAACCACTGCCTGAAAGTCCTTTCCTTTGAAAAATAACTCTCTACCAGGCACTGAACTGCATGTATGGAGTGTGTGGGGATGTGACCCTGCTCAGTGTGACCATGAAAACTGGGTGAACATGGCACCAAGAGGATCAGGAGTACAGGAAATAGCCATAAAACCAAAAAAGGTTATCCATAATTGGGAAAACACAAACTTTCCAAACCTGTGTTGCATAGTCCTTAGTTATTTACCTAAACCAGAAAAGGTGACATTTCTATAGCTGAGAAAAATCACCCCTGATGAGAGAGGGAACCACAAATATCTGCCCACAGAGAAGCAGTTAATTTCTCCCACTAATCTTATCCAGTGGTTTTAACCAGCCAAGATAACTGTGGGCCCGAAACAGGGGCCTTCACATTTGCTTTTGTTAACAGAGCAATATCTGCCTCATCTCTGCGTGGCAAGCAATAAGAATGTTATTTCATACGTGTCAGTAACATCTAAAGAAATGAAGTGGCCACCACAGCAGCAGGTTGGAACACAGGGCCTTTCACTCTCGGCTCTGAGCTCCTTCTCCAGACCGGGCTGCCAGCTCCCAGGCGCGGGGGCTGTTATTTAATAATGTAATAAAACGCCACCCGAAGGCAGCTGGAGTCCTGCCTCTGAGCAACGCCAGGGACTTTATTTACAGCTATTTCACTTTGCCTCTCTTGATGCTGGGAATTAGAGTTTCAGGTGTGCTCCCCTTTTAAAAAAAACACTGTGAAATATGCATATGTTGAAGTGGGTTGTGCTTTTCTGAAGCCTATATCCCAAACTATATAGTAGCTGCTTTGTGCACAAATTTTACAATTCCACTCCAGTGAAAATGTATTTGTCAGAACCACAACAGCATAAATCTGACTCATTAAATAAGACCTCATTTTTTTAAGGGAATGTTGCAGTAATACAGATAGAGCAAGCTTATAAGGAAAGGGTGAAGCAAGCTTACTCTTTAACTGCTGCAATTTGGGAGAGGTGTTTTTGGAAGTGCTATAAAAATTACAACTTTCTCAAGATATTCTGAATGCTGCTGTACCCTGGTGGATTTGGGGATAGGATGAAATTTGCCACTTAAATGTAAACTTACTTGAACAAAGCAATTTGTGTGAAATGCAGCAGGATTTTTTAAGGTATGAGAAAATCATCACTTTTTTCATTTTTTGCGCAGACACCTGGGAAACTCAGGACCAGCTACACTTAAGCACTCTGTGTTTCAGGCATTGCAAACTCAGAAGTTTTCCAAGTGAGGGGTGCTGCCAGCTGCCGTGAGCTTGATCTATGCTTAGCTCTGGAGCTGGAGCCAGACAGAATGCTGACACAGTATGGCTGCAGGCCTTTCTGCAGTTTTTACTCTGTGGAGTTTTTATGAGACCATATCTGTCAAACGTATGTGTGAAGATAAATCAAACAAGCACAGTCACAGCTGTTAAATAAATGTGAAATCTGAGTGGCTTCCACCAGCCCCTTGGTCCCTCCCCCTCGGCTGCCGTGTGCACTGAGTGTTTTATAGACACAGCACAGTGAAGGATGGCTGGTTATGAGAAAGGGAAAGCAGCGGGGAGGCAGCTCCAAGGGAAGGGGGTGATCTTGCAGGGGGAAGCAGAGAGCTACAAGATAGGTTTGGGGCTCATGCTGCTGAAATATCTGGGTCTGGAAAGAGCCTCGTTTTAATATCGATGACTTTTGAAGAAGGAGAGACTCAATAAATTCCATCAGAAATGTGGTCTGACTGCTGTGATGGCATCCAAAATGCAATGAAGATAGGGACATTCAGCAGAGCAGACAGGAAGACACTCCATGGAGAAGTGAATGAGATAGACCATGCTTGGAACTAATGTGTGAACACAATGTTCCTGCACCTTGAATACCAAAGCACGTGAAGGGCATCAAGCTTCTGCATGCTTCACAGCCTGCCTTCTCCTGGAAAGTAAAATCATCTTGACCTGATCACCACACACATTTTCCCACTATTCTCCAAACTGTTCTTCCCCAGGGAGAAAGATGGTGCTTCCAAGGTCAGGGTTGAGGTTACGGACAGGTCAGGGAGGGCGAGGTCAGGCTTGAAGCTGACTCTCTGTACCAAAGCTGTCCCACATAGCGAGAGGGCCGTGCAGTTTCCAGAGCCATCAATCTCCTCCCCACTTTCACCAGCTATTCACCTCTCCCAGTTTTAAGTGGAAGAAAATACAGCCAACCTCTTCAAGTCCTTGTGTCGCGCCTCTGGGAGCTGCATTCCTGCTCTTGAGTGCTCAGTCACCGAAACAGAATAGCCAATATATCACTCCCATTGTTTTATCTGGGAGCTGAAGTTGGATCCATGTATCTGAAGGCTACTGTAACCAGGAAATTATTCTGATTTCTGACAATGGGGCTGTTTCTGCCACCATGAAAGCATTTGTCACTTCTCCCTGGCTGCAGTGGGGTTTGGCTGAAGGTGTTGGTTTGCTCTGGCACACTGGAAGAGCATCCTTGCGAGGGGATGGGGACTCAACAGGAGTCGAAGCTCATGAACCACGTGGTAGCAAAGTGTACTGTGCTGGTGCCAAGGGTGAAGCAGGAGGGGCTATGCCATGAGCTCTGAACATGGCCTGAAAGGCAGCAGTATGGGACAAAGAATATTTGATGAGGCTGCTACATTTGTGATAACTCCCTCTATTTTTAACACTGACTGACATTAGGAGAGGACTTGACTCATAGGAATATAATATGCTGCACATAGCAGCTTTTAGTGCAGCTCCTGGTCCTTCTGTGTATATCACCAATGTTGAGCTGAATGAAAATAAATACTCAGAGATGGGTTTTGCCAGTAAAAATACACAAGGAAAGAGAATATACTATCAAGTGCATTTCTGATGATTTTCTAGTGCAAAGAAAAATTATTATTAGCAATAATTAGCAATGAATATGAAACTGCCATTGAACAAATAATCTGTTAACACTTAAAAGGCCAGGAAAATACTTACAACAAATCTTTCTTTGAAAGTAAATAATTTAGATTGGATTTTGTGAGCTCATACAGGCAGGTTGCTTTGTTGATGGGCTGGCACTGTTACTTCCAATAAAATCTAAATCAGCCAGTTTAGAACGAGCTGAAAATCTTGTTCCAAGTTTTCTGTTGATCATCAGAGTCATTATTAAAGCTGAATATTTAAGGGAGGGACTAGGTTTTCATTCACTATTGGAGTCGGGGATTTTAAGAGTGTGCTGTAGGTCCCAGTGTATAGCATACACGTGCAGTTCCAAGTGATTCAGCTGGCACTTACCAGCTGAAAACCTGAGTCTGTGCCTTCATGTCAATGAGGAACAATTAAATTCTGATCCCAAAAAACAGAAACACATATCAAAGGTCCCAAAGCATCATCCTCTGTTGACATTGCTGCGATGCTGGCTGCAGGCAGCTTCCTTCTACAGCAGCAATAGCTGCTTCCTCACCCCATCTCTCTAGTAGCACCCGGAGCAGCAAGCCCTACCTCCAGGGTTTTCACTGCTGCTCCACCTAGCCTTGCATCCTTCACCTTCCCAGGATAAGGTTGGTCTGGATGGGTGCCTCCTGATCCTCAGGCATTCAGCAGCAGCTGGAGCAATGCAGAAATCTCAGTGAAACCTGCTGCAGATGAGGGACTGCAAGGGCAGCAAATGGAAACAGGCAGAGGGAAAATGAAGATTTGAGGAGCAGACGGAAGAAGGAGGAAGGAGAAACATCCTAGTATTCCTCCCTTCCTGACCTAGTGAATACTCCTAAAAAGGCCTCCACATACAAGCCTTCCCGTCCCCCTCAGCTCCCCCAGGAGCTGAGCTCAGCTCCCCCTGCCTAAACCCAAATCTCTGGTCCCTCTCCAAACCCCCGAGGCAGGACACTGCTGTCATTCCTGACAGCTACCCAATATTCTTGAAGCTCTCCCCTTAGGGAGGCTTCATGCCTGGACACTTCATGTATCGCCTCCATCTATTTGCCGTTTCTTGTGACATCAAGTTTGAATTTTCTTGCTTGAGTTTAAGCCTATTGTTATTTCTGTAGCTCTCTGTTTTGGACAGGTAGAAGTGACTGGTCTTTCTCCCCTTGTTGCAATTTTTCATGAACTTACAAGACTTACTGTGCTAATTACAGTTTTTTTCTTAAGGTTAAGCTTTACCAAGACTTTGGGATTTTCCTCCCAGATCACATTCTCCAGACTCTGATGATTTTTGGTTTTGTCTGGATTGTATTTATTTAGCCCACTTTTTTTTTTCTCTTTTTTCTCTTTTCTTTTTCCAAGAGTACTGCACTGATGACAAATATTTCAAGTTTTAATCTTCATTAAACCCTAAACCTAACTCTAACTGTAATCATAGCTCCAGTAGTTCCATGTCCATATTTGTATAGTCAGTTATTCCTCAGTTTGGACCCGCACATGGATTCCTACTACATCCTTTAATTTTTTCCCCTGATTGTTTCTTGAATTTGTCAGGCTGTTGTTTGCTTTTTTAAAAAATTTGAATCCTGTCTTTGATGTCCCTGCAAATCCTTCCAGCTTTGGGCATTCTGCAAATTCAATCATCTTTCTTCTAGTCCACAGTTCAAGTCACCAACAGACTGCAGCTGGAGACAGAGACCTGTACACCTCTGTTCAACAGGTTCCTGTCTGTGGAGAGGGAAGTCCTGCTCACAGCCTCCTGAGTACCAGTGCTGTGTCTGCTCTGCAGTAGATAGACCACACATTTCTTCCTGACTTAGGAGAATTTCATGCAAGACAGTGTCAAAGGATCCACTCCAGTCAAGATACTGACATCTGCTTCTCCTTACTGGCCTGTGAGGTCTGTCTGCTTGTTTTAAAAGGAAATTAGATGTGTTATTCAAGACCAGACTATGAAGCTAATATGTTGTTACTCATCCCATTACATTCCAGTTTCTTACAAATAGCTTTTTTCATTACTAATTCCACAATTTTTCCTGTAACTGAAATTGAATTATTTAGCCTATAATTCTACATCTCTTTCTTTTTTCCAAGGACTTCTTGATTTTAACTTTCCTAGCTTTTGCTATGCTTTCATATTAATTCTTAGTAAATCAACCTAGATTTCACTCTGTATAGATGTCTTCTTCATGCTCAAGCTCAACAGTGGCATTCTAGTCAATTTGTTATTTTCTTGTACTTATATTCCTTTCTCTGCACTGGTGTAGAGCTTGCTTGGGCACAACCTGTCTTGCTGCCTTCCTAGCTCAGCATCTACCTGGGTGCAAAAAATCCCCTGAAGTCAGGGGACAGGACACTTGTCATGATGATGAGGCCCAGACCTGGTGACCTGTAGGCCACCCTCTGCTGTTGATGCTTCTGTTACCTCCCTGAGCTGTGTTTGCTACAGAATTTCACCTGGCAGAAGTTCTGGGCCACACGCCTCAGTGCTGGTGCCATATTCTTTCTCTCTCTTTTTTTAGACCTTGTCAGAAATTATTGACATGAATAAGACAGCCACATCTCCTGCCATGCCTAGCAATTACCCATTCCAGCTACTCCACAGGAGAGCGAAGGAATACTGAGGACCACTGGCAAACTGAAGTCTCCCCACTCAGTTACTTTTCGTACCCTTCAAAGTCAAGGTTAGATCTGTATTACCATATTGGCAGTGCAGCCCTAGTTGAAGCCAGCTTTGGATAATGTTTGCTCAGGTGTAGTATCTTGGAGGTGAAATCATTGCTGCTCCTTTCCCAGAAAATATAGTCATTGTTTGCCACATTTAATTAAGTTTCCCTCTCTGTTCCCACAGCCTCCCCCACACAGATCTGAAGCTAGTTTTACAGTTTCCTCTCAGCCTTCTCCTTTGATCCTAAAGTAGCTGTCACCTCAGTACCTACAGCCCTTTCTTTCTCACCTTGGCCAGCATAAAACATGTTTGTGTGTTAATGGCTTTCTCCTCAGGGCTGACTCTCTTTACCAATCAGCTGGATGCTGGATGAAATCATTCTCTCTGCTGCTTCAAATATGTCACACATCTATATTTTCCTGCCTAGGTTTTATGTTCCATCCCGACTTCATTCATAGGAAATGGTTCTGTTTGAGTTCATTTTGTTTTGGAAACTGAATCCATTGCCAGGGGAATGTGAGAGATTTCCAGAGAATAGGTCCAAGTTTAGTGCAGGAAGGTGCTACATAGACTTTGCCACCCACAGCCTGCTGCTGCTGTGCTGCAAGAAGCTGCTTCTTTCTTAGAGCCTCCTCAGCACCAGCCATACTCAAGCGTAGAGTCTCTGCTCTGGTCAGCTGTGTCTGTGACCTGCTGTTAGTCAACTTGTCCTAGACCTGAACTAGAACTAACCCTCAGGTCTGCTCATCTGGGAAAAACCTGCTTCACTAATCAGAGCTGTATTACAACAACTGAAGCAGTGCAGGAGCAAGCCTTCAGCTTACAGTGAAGAAAGTTTAAAATAGCAAAAAAAAAAAAAAAAAGCAACCCAAACCCACTTGACATAAAAAAAAAAAAAGACAAAATATCCCCATACTCAAGATCGAAGTGCAATTATGAGTAGCACTATTTTTAGACTGTTGGGATAAAGTTCTGTAACAAAAGTTATTAATAAAATGCTTTGCCATGAGTGTGGCTTCAATAGCGTGACTCAGAAACCTCAACCCAACGACAGCCTGTCTGCTGTAGAGCCTAATATGGATGCTGCATTTAGCCATGCCACAGCAGGCTGGATTCAAAGTGCTGGATTAGTTTGATTAACCCAAAGTATAAAGCAGACTCCATTTTCTCTGTCGAGTCAGAGCTGATCAGCTCCGGTACTGGGATGGGACAGATAACAGGATCCGTCTTGTGGGCAAGATGGATAAAGAGGGCTAAGGGAGGAGAGGGATGATGTAAGGAGGTCTGGAAGAGCAAATTTGGAAGGGAGGAGTGACAGCATGTGCAGTGAAGTGCCAGAGCAGAGTTGTGTGCAGTTGCACACAGGGACCCCCTGTGCTCCCCCTCGGCTCCGCAGAGGTAAAACCTTAAGTTGCTGTAATCAGGGACAGCTGCCGGCTGCTGAGCCAGAGCTCTGCTTCATCTCAAGAGAGGGAAGAGAAGGCACAAAGATGTATGTTAGAGTGGTACACAAAGAACTGCTACAGATTACTGTCTCTGAAATGAACAAATGTTGTTCTCTAGTGCTTGCTGTATATTAACTTTCAATAAAAAAAGAACTCACATTAGTAGGGAGGAAGGTCTAAAGAAAGTTTCTGTGATTTTTGCCTTTTTTTTTTTTTTGGTCATTTTGCTGTATTACTATGTCAACAGGCTCATTAAATCTTGCTTCTATGGATCATTTTCAAATTCATGCTTAGACTGTGACCCAAAAGAATGAAGGAAAAAAATACTTCCATCCAAAAAATGGCTGGCAGAGGTTGAACAAAATGTCTGCTTTGGGAATGAGCACTGCCTCTCCCTCTCTCATATGTATGCACACATACTCTTCCTGGGCAGATCACTGCAAATCAGGATTACTAAGAAGAGTTAAGGCCAAATCTGAAACAAGGAAAAACTCTGTCAGTAGAAACAGCTCAGCAGATGCACATTTATTACATTCACTCCAGCAGCACAGAAAACAAAACAAAACAATTTCTTGGTGCCTGTGTCTGATTTGCCTGCATGACCTTTCTCTCCTTCAATCCAAGTCCTTTCTTTCTGCAGATCTCCATGTATGGTTGGCATTCCACAATTAGGGAAGCATCAATAAATCAGTGACAGACAAGCAAGGACCTCAGCTTTCCCTACAGCTTGCAGTGCTAAAAGTTCATCTCCAAATGCTCCCTCTTCATTGCAAGCAGCAGCCAGGGTGCTTAAGGTTTGCAAATAGGAACAGCATGGGCTCAGTGCTGGCCAGGCTCTGAAACTGGAATGGGAGGGGGTGCAGATGCAGATAATATTGGGTTGAACTGAACACCATTAGATATTGGGCTATTGGCTATTGAGCCAAGAACTTGGGTGGTAGCTGTTGTTGTGAATCATGGTCAAGAAATGTTGTTATTACATTGGGCTCTACACTGGGTTGGAGCCTGATGGGAACCGTGGGGATTCAGCTTTGCAGAACACAAAGACCAAAGAAACGCTCATGGAGCAAGGGGGCAGAAATGCCTGTAGGAAGAGGGTCCAGTGTGGCAGAGAGGATCCTGTATGGATCCTGTATGAAGCACAGTGTCAGGGTTCAGGTGCATAAGGAGCTTCTGTGGCACAGTATACCTGTCAGAGAACACCTCAGGTGAGACAGGCAGGCTACAACTTTGGCCCCCACTCACAGCACGGCTGTTTTCATCAGGTTGTGTTGTTTAAGTTGTGTTGTCCAGGACTCTGTCCAGTTCAATTTTGAAGATCTCCAAGGACAGGGATTTCACAATCTCTCTGAAACCTGTTCCAATGATGAAATATCCTACCAGACAAGATTTTTTTTCTTAACCTCAATGAATATTTCTCTGGTTACAACCTGTGCCTGTTGTTTTTTATTCTCTCAATGTCCTCCTCCAGGAGCAGCCTGGC
This sequence comes from Taeniopygia guttata, assembly GCF_048771995.1. Lineage (NCBI taxonomy): Eukaryota > Metazoa > Chordata > Aves > Passeriformes > Estrildidae > Taeniopygia > Taeniopygia guttata. The sequence goes on from NC_133024.1 coordinate 22,051,892, forward strand.
TTTGTCTTCTCTTTAACTTCCTTTAGCTAATTGAATACTGCAAGTAGACTCCCCCATATCCAGGAGTCCCTTTTTCCTCCAGGTTAAACAGGTCCCTTTCTCTCAGCTTCTGCTGATACACTCCTCTGTAGCCCCCACATCTCTTACTGAGCAGTTATTTTCCTCTGTCCCATCTATTTGGACAGTAAGATCTTTGGGATGGGTATTATTATTTGGCACATGCATGGCAAATGGAGTGGGGAGGCAAGGGACATAGAAGATCACTTTATAGCTTTCCCCTTGGAGTAATCCTATTCCCTTGCCTTGCTGGAGGTCAGAAAGGGGCTGCAATTAAAGCTGTGGGTTCACTTGGGGAGCAGGGCAGAGAAGGAGTGCAGCACTGAGTGCTTGGTTATGGCCTCGTAGATACCCTCATCTTCTGAAAGAAGATTTCCTATCCCTGAACCCTTCCTGACAAGTGTCTCTCCAGCTCCACTTACATTGCACCCATGAGCGATAACCTGCAGTGTCCCTCATCAGCTCCAAAGTTTCCCTATTACTGCTCTGTTGGCCTAAATCTAGTCTGCAAATTAGCCCCAGTTCTCCTCATGCTCCTTCCTTCAACTCTGCAGTCTTTAGGACAAGCCCTTATGTATTGAAGGGTTGTTAATGCTCCCTGTTAGTTTTCTCGTCTCCAGACTAAACAAACCCAATTCTTTCAATCTGCCCTCATAGATTATGTTTTCCAAAGCTTTTGTGGAGCTTGCTTCTGCACCTCAGAGAGCTCCCCAGTTTGTTTACCCAGTTTGGAGAGTGCTGTGCCCAGCATCCTCAGGGCCAACTACAGCATAGTCATTTTCTCCTTTGCCTGCCCTATGAATCTCTCATTAATGGGTCCCATCAACCTGTTTTGAAACAGCATGACAGTATTGACTAATTTTTTGTCTGCAATCCGGGGAGCTTTTCCTGCAGCACTGCTCTTTATCCAATTAGCCCCAATTTTGCGTTTGAGTTCCAACGCCTCACTGTGGTATTTTACACCTGCTCTTGTGTGATTTCCATCCCGCTGATTTGAGACCAATTCTCCAATTTATCTAGATTGTTTTGAAATCTGCTGCTGCTGCCTTCCCCTCCACACAGACCCCATGGCTGCAACTCCTCCCAGCTCAGTGGTGCACATAAATGTTATCCTGATTTCTCCACAATATCCCTGATGCTGTGGTTCCTGTTATCTCCAGTTCTGTGGTCAGGCAAGCTGTTGAATCCCCTGGGGCTTGGGGCTGAACCCTTTTTGCAGCAAACACTGTTGTTTGTGACAGTGTTACAGTGAGCTACACACCTGTTTGTGGCAGGATTTCACACAACACAGGCTGCTGGTGGTTTATAAGGCAGTTTTCCAGCACACCAGATGCCACTGGGTATTGCTGGGCCATGGTCCCTCCTGCTGGTCCTCTAGGAGCAGCACTGCTAATCGCAAAGGACTGGGGGAAAAAACTACCTTGAAGTCCACAGCTGTGAGAAACTGAATGGAGAAAATTATCCAGAGGGAAGTTTCAGGCAGAAAGATGCACAGAAGGATCAGACAGACTACCCTTTATATGGCTTCATAAGTGCCTGAAATACCCTGGCCAGCTGACAAGAGGGTGGTTATCCCAGGGTCCAGCCTCGGGACCTGGGGCCTTGCACCAGCCCTCCTCTGGCCCCACGAACTCTTGGATGACCCAAGAGCCCCAGAAGCACCAGCCTATGCCTGGGACCAGGGGCTTCCCCACAGCTGAGCCTGGATCAGGAGCCCTTCCCCGTGCTCCCTTCAGTGCCTGGCTGTCTCCAGGCCCTGGCTGCCATGTGGGATGTGGGTTAGCAGATTTTTTCCACGCTGTTTCTCTGGGATCCCTGACAGAGCCCATCAGAGCTGCCTTTTATCAGCACTGCACGCCTTAGTGAGCCTGTCATGACTCACACACAATGTGCTCTGTGCCGGATTAATCCGGCTGCTTTCATGCTCAGGATGTGGGTGATGGGCAAGGGATGGGGGTGGGGGGGCATGGGGACAGATGCAGGGCTAGTGGGCGCCCAGGACATGGGCAGACTTTAGGGCTCTGCAGTACTGGGGAGGAGAACTTTGTTTCACTGTGATCTGGAGGGACAAAGAGACAACAAGCCCAAAGGCACAAAAATGAAAGGAGGGCAACAGGTGGCATGCTCCCTTCCAGCTGCAGGTACTTGTTGCTCTGACTTTTTATCAGGAGCCATGCCAGGGGGTTGTGCAGAGGTGTTCAGCCCCATCACTGAGTTTGTTTGCACAGCAACAGCCTTAACTTCCTTCCCTTAGCTTTAACTTCTAACTTCCTAAGAGTGTCCCAGTTTAAGCCTGAGGGAGCCAAGGGTGGGAGGCAACTCCTGCGGCATTCTTTACATTCTACTTATAGAATGTGCTGAGTTGGAAGGGATCCACAAGGATCATTTAGTCCCACTCCTGTGCTGCATAGGGCACCCCAAGAATCACCATGTGCCTGAGAGCATGTCCAAACACTTCTTAAACTCTGTCAGGCTTGGTGCTGTTCCCACCTCCCTGGGGAGCCTGTTCCAGTGTCCAATCACCCTCTGGATGAAAAGCCTTTTCCTTATATCCAGCCTAAACATCCCCTGCCTCAGCTGCACCTTGTTCCCTTGAGTCCTGTCAGTGGTCACAAGAACGAAGAGATCTGTACCTGCCCCTCCTCTTCCCCTCATGAGGATGTTGTAATTGCTAAGAGGTCTCCCCTCGGTCTCTTCCAGGCTGAAAAAACAAAGAGACCTCAGCTGCTCCTCAAAGGCCTCTAGACCCTTCACCATCCTCGTGGCCTTTATTTGGAGGTGTTCCAAGCCAAGTTGGATGGGGCTTGTAGTAGCCTGGACTAGTGGAAGGTTTCCCTGCCCATGGCAGGGTGGTGGAACTGAAGGAGCTTTAAAATCCCTTCCAACTCAAACCATTCTGTGATTGTACGATTCTGTGAAGAGCAGCAAATGTAAGACATTGCATGCAGCTGCTATTTATTTACACAGTATTTTATAGGTGGAATTGGTTAAGAGCAGAGTTAATCTTTTGTCCCAAAGCCATGAGCATGCTGTCACTGTCTGGCTTTGATTGCCTCCTGCCGCCTCTTGAGTCCCTCCAGCTCCTGGCATATCCCATGTTATTTCTTCCACCAAATCATCCACTCAGCCAACCATAACTTATCCCCAGCTTGTGGGCTCACGTAGTACTAACCAAGATTTCCTGCAGCTCTGCTGCTCCGGAGACTCAACATGGAACTGGTCAAGCTGGGATCATGCCTTTATGTTGCTGCAGGTACCTGAGTATAGTTTGGTGTTCATCTCCGTTACACAGATCTATCCAACCCTAAGAGAAGGGTTGATGTGATAATTGATTTAGATGTGATATTTCTTTGCTATCTAAACATACCTATTAAAGCAGATGACTCAGGGGGCTTACATGTCTGTGAAACAGGTATGTCTGAAGCCATGGTCCATGAACTGAGGGAGGACAATGTTTATAGCTCATCTTTCTTCTTTTCTGGACTCAGTTTTTTTTCCAAAGTAACTAGCATTTCTCAAAAATGTATTGTTTATTAAATGGATGTCTTCATAAAGGGCTGCCATAACAGTCCCCCCTGAAATGTGTGGAAAGCTTGGGGAAAGCTCTTCACTTCCATCCCAGTTACCTGCATGCTATGCAAATATGGGATCTCTTTCTGTTTATTTGTAGAGAATTATTTGTCTCTGAAATAAAGAACCGGGAAGCTGAGCTGAGAGAGTTACTTCTCCTAAAGGTAAAAAATACCCAGTAATTTATGTTCCCTGCATAGTTAATTGCTGTGAGTCCATCATCATGGGCAATCAACATGTCTCCTAAATCATGTCCAAACTATGGCAATTCAAGAGGAGTGCAGAAAAGTAATTTTTGCATATTCCAGACTCTCTTTGGAGCAAGTATTCCTATGACAACAGCTGCAACCTGACTAGTGCCTTTTGGTGACAGTCACAACAGCTCAGCCAGGCACAGAGGAGGGAGCTCTACCCACTTCCCTGATACTGATACACTTTGTAGGGCAGGTTATGGACATTGCTGCTGCCTACTCTGCTGGCACCTTCCTGGTGGGAACGCCACAAGAGGCAGGGCAGTTACAGTCCGCGGTGCCAAACACAGGCTATTTTGGAAGTTTTTCTACATCACATGAGGGTTTGAGGCTATCAGTTCAGCACTTGGTTAAATGGTCTGGTTGCTTTTTATATGAAGAGGTGTAAATTTACTCAGGGGGCCCTGATCTGCACTGACATATTGGTTAATGGTTTTGAAAGTATGCAGAATGGAAATCAAACATTATTGTGCCTTTCTGAACAAATACATATGCTTCATATCCTAGTCAATATAAAGAAGAAGCAGGAAGGAAGATGCAGAAAAGTATTTCTTGCCAGTTAAAGGTATTCAGTTGTGTAATACATCACCACATAGCTCTTTCTCGGTGATTGATCATTTCATCTTCAGTCTCCAAGTAACAAGGATTTTCATTCATCTTCATTAACTGTAGAATGGAGAACCTAAAATGGTTCATTGTTCCGAAAGCTGCTTTTCTGTTCTGCTTTGTCAGCTTTTCCCTTTCACTTTCCTCAGGTGCAAGAACATGATTTAGCAAGGTGTTTAAACATCTCTTTAAGTTTAAGCATATAATTAAGTTTATTCCTATCCAGCAACGCCTCTAAGCACGTTCTTAACCATGTGCTTCAGTTTCTCCAGTCACAGTGAAGTAACCCAGCAATTAAGCAGGTGCTTTGCTGAAGCAGAGCCTAAATGACTACTTTTAGTCCTTTGTAAGGAGGAGTATAAATCCTCCTCCTGACAGGGGTGGGAGTGGGGAGGGATGTGTTTTATTATCATCTTCCTCTTTAAAGCTTGACTTGGTCTTGCAGACTGCCCAGGTCCTTCCTTGTGCTGGTGACCAGCTGGTAAGCGGCTGTCACCTCTCTGAGAGCTGTGCCATGTACAAAAATTTGGATTTACAGCAACATTGACAAGATCATCATCCCTTTTATGGAAATGCAGGCTGGTGGCAGGGATGTTGGGAGCTGGCTTGTGTTAACCCAGGCAGGGAGAGGACAGCAGGGCTGCCCCAGTTTACACCTGCTGAGGATAGGGCAGCAAGGGAGGGAAAGGTTTTCCCTGGTTTTGTTTCGCACCACCTTCCCACAGGGGCCGCAAAGCCCTTCTGTGGTCACTGTGCTGCTTCAGAATGAACACTGTCTCTGTTTAATTTTAATGCAGCCCATTAACTAAGCTGCCTCACTGCACTTTGTCCATCTGGGTCGTCCCATGCCTGCCAGAGTTTTCCTTTCATATTATTCCCCATCGATTCAGGAGGCCCTTTGACTCACCCCCTCCCCTCCTCCCCTCCCCAGCCCATCAACATTGTGTTTCTCAGCCCTGGAACACAAGCTGCAGCCATTCCTTGTGTTCCACTGCCAACACAGAGAAGCATCAACCTGTGCAAGGATGAATTGCATCCATGTTCCCCCTGCCCCAAGCAAATAGCCCTTGCTGCCTTAAGAAAGTCAAAAAGCACAATGCAGCGAGAGACCGCAGCTATAACAGTGCACATTTCTTAACCAGGAAAAAAATGGAGAAGGAGGAGGAGGAGAAAGAAGAGCGTAGATATAGCAACACCAGGGGCTTGGGCAGGAAGGGGGCTGGCAGCAAGGATGGCAGCCAGACAAGTAGGGTCCCTCTGCTGATGCCATCAACCACAGAGCCCAGGGCCTGTTTGTAGTCATTGCTGGCAGCAGAGAGAGTTGGGATTTGCTTTTTTACATTCTTCTTTTCTCCTTCTTTTCCTGTTTTTGTTTGTTTGTTTATTTGTTTTGGTTTTGTGGTGGATTTTTGTTTTATTTTGGTTTTTTGTATGTGTGTCTGTGGTTTATTAGGTTGATTTTTTGGTTTTGTTTCTTTTTTTCTCGCGACGTCTGGGCTGCAGTTCAGCCAAGGAGGGCTGGGGCCGGGGAAGGAAGGGTGAATATGGGATTTTGCCCAATCCACTGATTCTCAATGGAAGCTCTAAGCAACATTCAAGGCGCTGTGAGGCAGCACTGGCCCAAAGGAAGGAACCTTCATGGGCTGTGGGGGGAAGGCAGGCAATGGCAGGCATCCCTCCCACCAGGTGAGCGGAAGCCCAGCCGCTCTCCCCTCCCCCCAGTCCTATTGCCCAGTCAAATCTTCCAGTGGAGACTTTGGCCCCGAGCTGAGGCCAGGCAGTTGTGCAGCTCTGTAAGATTGAAATGGGTAAATAAAGAGTGTACAGAGCAGACCTTTGGCTGGAGGTATGCTGGTCTATGCCAACCGGAGCTGTACGTGTGAAACTACACATATACTGTGTATATGTATATGAAAAAACACATTCCTGCGTGGATCATAGGCTGTAAGGCTGTGGCAGTGGCAGCAACTGTGACTTTCCAGCTTGACCCTGCATGGTTCCTTCCCTGAGCCTGCTGTCCCTGGCCAGGTGATATCATCTCTTCCAGGAAAACATCTGGTCCTGATTTCAGGCCTGCCGGCGACTGAGCCGCCGCTGGCCTTCTCGGCAATGTGCCCTACAGATTAATTACTTTCACAGTTGAAAACGTGCACCTTGATTTTCAGTCTGAATTTGTCTGGCCTCAGCTGCTGGCAGCTGGTTCTCATAAATGCCCTTTTCTGCCAGATTAAAGAACCCTTTGATATCAGGACTCCCTCTCTCCCTTGAGGTGCCTGTAGATCAAATCACTCCTTGGAAGAACCAGGGAGATCGTGCCTTTTTAAATTGCACACCGTAGGGTGGGTTGTCCAGACTTCAAACCTTTCCAGATTAAGCCATGTGGCATTAAATATCCTTTGGCATCCACACCTGTTCCTGCAGCCCTCACCGGCACTGTGAAGGGCTGCCTGCCAGCCCGGGATGCTTGATGTCTTCAAGATGCAGACACAACCATGCATGGAGTGACAGAGGAGCAGAGACTTGGAGGAGACCTGACAGATGTGTTGGGCCATGGAGGGGCTGCTCCTTAGGTGTGAAAGGACCAATGAAATAAAATCTTCCACTGTGTCTGCTGCTGAGGAAGTCATGGCATGCTGAGTGGGTCAGAGCAATTGAGGCTGACCCTCACTAGTGGGAGGGAGATTGCAAACTGGCCAGAACATTGTGTACCAGCAGCCTTGGAGGAATAGATTCATCTCTTGGGTCAAAGGCTGTTTAGCCACAAAAGTCTTTATGTGGAGAGAAAAAAAAAATTTTGGCTTGCAACACTGATTTTTCAGATTTTAACTTCTTGTGGTAGTATAGCATAAGAGTTAAAAGGTTTTCAATGAAGCCTCAAGCTCACAAAGTGCAAAAACTATCTTCCTGCCCAGTTTTGCAATAAAAAGATGTTTGTGTCAGCAATGGAAAGGAGAGCTTTTGTTTGCTTGTAAGCTCTGCAGCCCAGTATAGCTGCTATGTTTATTACTCCCAGAGCTCATGCAGAATTTCACATGCACCTCCACTCAGTTGCTGGAGTGTAACCAGTGTGTAACATGCAGAGTTGGGATGCTGAGACACTGCTACTCTACCATACTCACAACTCCATGGGGTTACAACCAGCTGAGATTAATGCCAGCTGGGTACAACCAGAGCTGGCTACAACAGCTGGGGAATATGAAACTCTGTCCTTGGCCAAGTCATTTGCAGAAGGTCACCCAGAGCATCTGTAGCATGGCAGGATCTGAACCCTGCTCTTTTAACTCTGGCTCATCATCACAGAACCCTCTCCCAGGTGAGGCCATTCCTCAAGTCCTTTAGATCAGGCAGAGCTCTCTGGTCAGCCTTTCCCACTAGACTGCATTTCTGAAAAATAGGATTCATCTCTCATAATTGTGTATTTTAATCAGAGCTACAAACCTTAAGCTGAGGGCAAATCAGGCCCCTACTGCCCATCTGATGAGACTGCGAAGTAAATTCATAGGGTATCTCAGGAGAGCACTACAACAGACTAGTCCAATGCAGACCACAAAACTTTTCATCAAAACTTGGATGAAAATACACCTTTCAGGAAGATTTAACTTATTTACAAACTTGGTACAGACTCCCATTCTGCAAACTAAAGCAAATGTTAAGTGTCTTTCACCTGCCCAAGCAGGACCAGTGCAATTCTCCATCCCACCAAGGTGCTAACTGGTAGGATCTTTCCTGTAGGCCTGTATCTCCTTCAGGAGAACTAGGGAGAGCATTTCAGTGTTGTGACATCAAACCTTTTCATTTTTGTGTGGTGCTCAGTACTAATGGGAATGTAAAGGAGAAGAAAGGTCTTCTTTCTTGCCTCAAATCCTTCTACCCCCCATCCCAGTCCCAAGGGTCCTGTGTGATATGTGTTTTCTTTTCATCCCTGCCTGAGAAACTCAAGTTTTGGCATTAGCATGCAAGATGGAAGAGCGACAGCATTTCTGGGAGGATTTAATCCCAGAGATTGCTTTCACCTCTTCCTGACTGCTTCCCCAACACTGACTGCAGCAGAAACCCCTGTCAGATTGTTACCTGCTCACGCCCTGAGGTGGTGAGCTGAATTTCTCGACTCTGTCAGTGGTGCACTAAGACATGGTGACAAACACCTCTCACCAGAGCCCTCTTCCAGCAGCTCAGGTAAGAGATGCTCCACAGGGTGCATGGCAAAGGAGGGTGGAGAGGGGAGGTAGCTACTTGCCTCACCCAGTGAAGAGGTGTTAATTAAAGTGACTACTTCAACTTTTTCAGCCCTGACATTCTTTGTCAGCCTGATGATAATGCCCATGACCCAAGTGGCCTCCCAGGAAGCGCTGTGTGAGATCCACTCTCCTCGTTGGCCACTCTTCACCATCCCCCCTTCGTCATCATCTCCCGCCCACCTCCCACCTCGGTGCAGCTAATGGATTTCCTTATTTATGAGACATCCCTTGGCGTTTCCAGCTCTGCCTTTCTCACTCTTACTGCTTTTTGCTTGCCATGTTGAGGTCCATGGCCCAGAAGTCAATATGGCTCAACACTCATCTACCAAACACAAATCCCTTGAACTTTTCCTTTCTGGCATGGTTTGTTTTAAATAAGCAATGTGTGATGGTTGTATGTGGTTGCATGAACAAAGCAAAAGTCACAAGTTTTGGATTAATGTCTATGGAAGCCAGTGCCTTCTCAGGCTGGCTGTAAAATATGTAACATACCATCAGTAGTAACATGGACCAGAATCATGTCAATAGATGGAAAAGAGAATTCATCTTTTCAGACACACTATTATTTCGAACACTCTCGTGTTTTGATGGTTTACCAATGAGGCAGTCAGCTGGTGCCATCGTGATTACAGGTTTCTTCTGTCTTGCTGTGTACAAGGAAACTATGTAGGACATGATGCATTTCTCATGTGTGATCACCTGACAAATCCTTGGCCATCACCAATCCCTTGCTCAGGATATAGAGCATTTTGTTACCGAGTGCTTGCTATGTGAATAACCCTTTCAGCTGCAGCACAAGTAGGTTTGAACTCCTTGTAGTGAGATCACTCATTGCAGTACTGCTCTGTAGGGAAATGGGGACTATATTATTCTTGTTTACAAGGCTTGCGTTTGCACACTGACAGAGGAGGCCCAGAGGAATGCTTCCTCACCAGACAACAGCCAGACCTTAGCTGCATGACCTTATGGCTCGCAGACAGCAGTTTTACTAGCACATCCAAAATAAACCCATCCTTTGTCCTGATGCAGACACTGGCCGGAGGCTGTTTCATTTAGAAGCCATTCCTTGGACAGCTTATTCCTCCAGTCGCCTGGAAATGTTGTTAGTCTCTCCTGTGAACTATTTATCACATCTGCCTTTCATAACACCAAGTTATTTTGCTGCCTTGTTCCCTCTCCAGCCCCCACAGTACAAAAATTATAGTGCACACCCGATTTGAGCCACACACAATTCTCCCAGTATCTTCTGCTGACCTTCAAGGATGTCCATGGGTTTTCCCACTGTGAGTGAAGGTTTCTCATTCCCACTCTAATAGCCCAGAGTTTGTTGTCTAAATTTGATTTTGAATTAGGCAAGGGTCCATGGTCCCATGTCAATGCCAAGATGTGGGTGGGAGCAGAGGGGAGGATTTTTTTCCTAGAGATTTGAAATCTTATGCTGTTTCTGAAAGATTTAATCTCTCCAGGAAGCAGAAGTCTCTCGAGATGAGCTATTTGTGCAAGACTCTGCCATGTGGGCTTGAGCTGGAGCCTTTAGATGCAGCCAAACCAAAAGACTGGTTTTTTTTTCTGGGTTGGGACCACTCAGGATCCAAACTTCAGGGGAAGATTTTGGTCCAAGAAATTGAATCTGAGCTGCTCTTATCTTTAAGTGTTTCAGATGAAAGGACTGTCTGAGCCCATGAAGGCATGTGAAATGCAGTCACCATGACTTAGTTGTGGCTCCAGGCAGGGAGATGTGATGGGACAGCAAGGGAAGCTGCTCATGGCTCGGGTGGGCGCATGATGAAGTGACTTGACAAGGGACATGCAAACAGTCCATAGCAGAGACAAGGAAAAAATTATCTAAATATTGTTTTGTTATCCCTCTTTGATCCAGAGAGACTACTCTGGCTGGGCCAAATCCACAGCTGGCATAAGACCCTCCATATTATCCAAATGTCCAGGAAAGATACAAACATAAAGATTGAGTTAGGAGTGAGTGATCCCCATTTCTGACTGGAATTTATGACAGGAGCCAAAGCTGGAGTTCACATGAGACACATCCCATTTGAAATCACCAAAGCCAATGCCTGGGTTGGATTTTCTTCCATACCAAATATCAAGGCTGAAAGCGTGGGAATGCCTTCTCTTGAAATATATCTTATTTCCACGGTCTGGCTAAAGACGTCCCTCACTCCCAAACCATTACAGCCTTTGTTTCTTTCCTAAATCTCATAGCACTGACGTTTGCCGTGAAATCACCGGGTCAGCATCCCCCTCCTGGCTTTACTCCCCCATTCTCTGTGAGATTGCTGGGTTACACTCCAGGTTACACACAGGGAGATGAGCTGAGAATCCCCAGAAGCGACAGATAAAACGCTGCCAAGGGAAACCCACCCTTGTTGCAGAGTCGTGTTTTAACTTTGTCCCATCCCTCCCCTTCTAGAAAGCCAGCCTGGGTGGGAAAGTCGAGGAGAAATAAGATGTTATATTCATCCCAGAGAGTGGAGAGACGGGGGATTTGTAACTGGAGACCAGGATGGAGGCGGGGGAGAAAGAAACACACAGAAATATTGATGACCCCCTAGGTGGGCAGGTCGGCTGTCCCCGGCGCCCCTTTCACAGCACGCTTGGCATCTCCCGGCGCCGCGCATCCCTCTACGTGCGTGCCCCTGCATGCAGGCGCGGGCGGTGGCACTGGGGGGGCGGCTTAAAAGGCCTCGCTGAGAAAGGTATTCCTTGTGGGGGAGAAAGACGCGGGGAGGGGGAAAGAAAGAGGGCAGGCCCCCTCGCTTCCCACTGAGTCCATTTCTCCTGCTTTGCCGGAGCTGTCATCCTTGAATCCCGGTGGCGTCCCGTAACTAATTGACAGCAATGGGGGCCTTTGGGAGCCGAAGAATAAGCATCCTTGCTGGGCGAGCGCTGGAGCAGGGGCTGCGCGGGCAGCTGCGGGGGATATAAAGGGCGGCTTTGAAAGGCTTTGTGCTGCCCGCAGCGCGGGCTGTGTGTGGCGGGGCTGTGGCGAGCTGAGGGCTGGCGGGCCGGGCGGCGCGGGGGGAGCGCCGTGCCGGAGCGGCTTCTCCCAGGGAAAAGGGCCGGGCAGCGAGGGAAAGGCCCGAACTCCCCGAACTCCCCTCCGAGGGCGCTGCCAGCAGGGAGCTGCCTAGGGGTTGGCTGTAACTCCAGGGCCATCGGGAAACTGGAGCTCTGCTTTTCATCCTGCCCCGGCCCAGACTGTAAAATGTGACCCAGCACGGCCGCCAAGCTGCAGCTTCGAGAAACAAAACCCCTGCTGTGTTTTTGCTGGTGTTGGGGAGCGGGCAAAGAAATCTCCCCTCCCAGGTATAACCTGGCAGCTCAGCTTTGTCCCTGTGCTTATCCTACTCTTTCCTGAGGATGCTTTGATACCCACCAGAGGAAGGGCTAGATTTTTTTTTTTTTTTTTTTTTTTGGTCCTGAAACCAGTTGCACAAACATATCCCAGTGCCATGGACAAAGTAATGTCTGGGAGACATTTTTATGTTTTTGGCTTGACTCATGCAAAAATGCCCCATTGTCTGTGACATTTTAAGAAGCAATCTCTGATAAAAGTATTTGCACATTTACAGCTGGAGAGAAATAAATAACCGCTTGCATTTCTCTGGGGTCTGTCACTTTGGAATTTAATAACAGAAGCGACCAAATGGGGACAAGTGTACAAAAAACAGCTCCCAAGGCAGCTGGGCAAGGGTGCAGCTACCAAAGAAGCCCAGCACAAATGCAGAGGCAACAAGGGACACTTACATTTTAGACCTAATCTCTACCCAGTTCTTGAGAAAGTGAGTGTTTGAAAGATGAGCCATCAGTTCATAGGTTTGAAGGCCAAAAGATATTATTAGACCAGCTAGTCTGATCTTCTGTGTTATAAAGACCCCAGGATGATACCAAATTACATTTCTAATTTCAGCTAGGCCCTATGAAAAAAATGCTTGGACCAAGCCAGTCAAGAGCTCCTGGGCATTTGGCAAAATGCATTTTTCATTCTGCATTTGCCTCACTTGAGTAGATGCTGTATTTTTGCTAGATCCTATGTGTAGCAATACAGCATAGGAAAGTCAGATTCTCACAGGTTTGCTGACTGAGCAAGGCAAATGACCAGCTCTAGCCTAAAAGAGAGGTGCCCAGCTATTTCCCAGGTCAAGTCCAGAGGCCCTTGGAAGTACCCCAGTTCCCAAAACTGTTCATGCTATGGGTGAAGCAAAGAGTCCTCACTCTTTTCTGTTGCCTAGGAGATACACACTACAGGAAATGGGAGCTGCATTTCCTGAGAACAATAAACAGCTTTTTGCTTAGTAATAGGTCAGTGTGGTAAAGTTACTCCATGAAGCCAGAGTGGGCATGTTAAATGCAGGGAGAAGGGCAAGCCCTGGGCAGGTGGTTGGGCTTGCTCAGAGCATCCAGCCCCTCTGGTACCCATCCAGCAGCAGGCTAGTGTCTCTGCTCATTTGAACTAATGGTATTAAAAGGCTGATCAGCTTGTGCTGTTGAAAGAGGAGAAATCCTTGACTATCTGGAAAAACAGTTCTTCGTATTGTTGTTGTTTGGGTTTTTTTGTTTTTTTGGGTTTTTTCTTTTTTTTTTTTTAGAGGTAGAGAAAAGCATAATTATTATTATTAGAAAATCATACTTATCAATATTTTTGAAACTTTTTTTTTTCCTGGTTTGTTTTTAGGAACATGGGTGATGGTGTTCATTTCTCCATTTCCCAAACACCCCTGGGGCAAATACAGCTCTGTCCAAGCTCTGAAAGATGATGTTTGGCCCATCTAATAACTATTATCTTGAGCCCAAGCTCCCAATGAACTCAGTAAAAATACTGACTCAGCTTAAAAGGGAACATAACCTTAGTCTGTACTCTGAACAATAGTTCAGGAATGGCTGCAGGCTGCAGTGACCTGTTGCTGCTTGTGATAGTTGCGCTGTGGGCTCTGGCAGATCCAAGCATCTCTAGGCTCTATGTTTGTAGAGCACCCAGTGTGGAATCAGTATCAGTTTTCTGATGGATGCTTCCACACGTTGTGGCAGCAGATAAGTGATATAGCAGAGCCTGTCAGTGCAGGTGTGAGCAGGGATGGCACTGCTCTCCCCCTGAAAGCTCTGGAATTTCAGGCAGCTATTCTGTCTGCAGAGGGGTCGCTGGTTTGTGTGGGAAGAAAGACAGTGACTGCTGGCAAAGACATCAGTTCAAGCCTACTGATTGCTCTCTCTCAGCAAAAATAATTCTGTTTCAGATAAGATAGTGTTGTTCTTTCCATGTGGAAAAATCAGAAAGGCATGCAAAACTCTCCCTCTTTTTTTCCCTGCTAATTGCCTTGATTTCTGCTTCCACATTCCCAGCTGCTGCTCCTCTTCAGGTTGCCCTTTTTGACTCCCCGATTAACTTCTTTGTCCACCCATTTACCACTCAGGATATAGCGACCTTTGGATGTAAATGTGCGCTGACTTCCCTCCCATTTGCGTGTTTTTGTCGGGGCTGACATCTGCGAGATTCCTTGTGGTGGAGATGGGAGAGAGCCAGGTAGATGTGGGATCTGGGCAGTGCCCTCCCCTGCCAGGGCTGCCCACCACCACTCTATGTTGCTGTCTCCCCATCCCAGAGCTCAGTGCCTCAGCTTGGCATGAAAGAATCACAGATTTTGGTCTGCACCTTCCAGATGGCTCAGGAGCTCCTGAGTTGCTCATGGCACAGCTGGTTCTCACCTCCTCAAGACACAGACAATCTGTATTTCAGGTCAATTTGGACAGGCATTCTTGGTGAGAAAGCCCAGCCCACATACAGTGCCCCTTGTTGTGCCCTGGAGCTGCTGCTTTTTGAAATGGGAGGCTTGTTTGGAGGACACCCCCAGAGCCAGGACAATGCATTTGCTCCTTGTGTTACCTCAGGGTGCAAGATGCCCTCCCTGCACAGCAAATGTCTGACAAGCCTTGCAGCTATGAGGGGGCCACAGACCATTGCAGAACCTGGCTGTGCACCTCGCATCTGAGCTGACAGGTGGGGTGGACACAGCACCGTTTTCCAGAAGTGGGGCCTTGTAGATTTTTGAAGCAGAGAGAGCTTTTTCCCAAATGATATCCTAGACTGCAGCATAAAGGCCTTGTTTGCTGTGAAGTGGATTTTATTCTGCACAGAGTTTGACCACTGGGATGTGGAGCGCTGCCTCCTGGGTCCATTGTGATTTTTGGCAGTATCTCTCGAATCCTGCTCTGAACCTTTTCCGAAGTCCTTTAGAGCCCAGAGCCTCCACCAGAGATGTGAGATGCCAGTTAAGGTTCAGCTTTCCAGCACTGCGTAGGGCTTTTGGCTTTAATTACACAGAGCCCCCTTCCCCCAGCCTTCCCCTTGTTCCCAGCACAATGAGGTCAGACACCTGCAAAACTGAACTTTTAGGGAAATGGCCCTGGAGCAGGACAAAGGCATTAGGCAGTGGGGGACGGGGACGTGAGGGGCAGGCAAGCAGCTGCAGTGGAGGAGGCACAGCTGGATCCCTGCGCAGCACTGCCTCCCTGCCTGCCCCCCTCATCTTCCTAGGGCCTGTTAGAGAAACTTCTCCTTGAGAAAGCAGAGAGGTTTCTCCTTGAACTCTGTGGTAGCACCATAGCTGCTGTGTGAAAGAGTCCTTGGACAAGCTTCTTGCTGAAGGCCTCTTTGAATAGTTAAGGAAGTGGTCTTGTTTGATGTTTTTTCACTGGACCCTTTTCTTCTTCTTAGTTTTACCCAAAGGGAGAGAGACAACTTTGTGGAGGTTGATATAAATGAGCTCTACCCATCCTAGTATAGATACCAGGAATGGGCACGTTCCAAATCCCCCCCTTGCCTCATTTAGATCACAATCTTTCTTCCTTCACTGCAGGTGGAATGCAGATGGCATTACTGAGCTGTGTCCAGATGCTTGAAAGACTTGGTTCAAATACTTTCCTAAAGGAAAAGGAACAATAAGAATTGCAACTGTGCAAAGTGATATGAAGTTGTACTTACATGCTCAAGAGGTCTGTGAGCTTTACAGAGCACTCTGGGCAAATGAGTTTTAGTGAAAGCATGTATGAGTTCAGCTATACTAGGTGGGTTTTTTGGGGGGTTTTTTTTGTCTCTTCCAACTCAAGAGAAAAAAAATAAGAAGACATATCCATTCCTTAAAAATGAAAAAATTATTTAGAAAGAAGCAAAGCAGAAAGAGAGCAGGACTAATAGACTAATAGGTGACCTATGTTCCCACCACTAGCCTGCTTCTCTGTGTTCCCATATGTAAAATGGGAAGAAAAACAATGAGTAGATAATGAAAATGAGATGATGGATACAGTGGAGTAGGTGGATAATGAGGGGTAAAAAAATTAAAAGGGTCATCAGTTCTCGTGTTTATGGATTCAGCTTAATATACTAAGTGCCAAGAGAAAATCTGTGGAGTTGTATCATTCAACTGCTTCCAACAAGATTTCTTGTGCTTCCTATTGACATCAGGCTAGTGGATCTTGCCCAATAGTACCTCCTTTCATACAGCACTTCTCCCTACGTCGTGAAGGGCATTGTATGAGTAATGCATAAGTATAAGAAAGCATCTCTTTAATAAGAGATGATTGCTTGGAAGTGCCAAGTGAATTCCCCACCCCATAGAAGTCTACAATGCAGCAATTACAAGGCAGCAAGTTAAGCTGGACCTTCGGACCGTCTTGGATTGAGGATTTCCAGTTTAGGCTCCTTCTCCTTTTGGAAGGATCTGTTCTGCCCTGGAAGTGTCAGGCTTAAAGCCTTCTCACCTCACTGGCACACTGTGGGAATGTTGCTGAGGGGTTCTGTGCCTCTCATCAACTCTCCTGAGGTACGACCCACTGTGTTGCAGCCTGGGCTGAGAGGTGGTGGTGAGGGGCAGGGATGAAGGGGAGGGGGCGGGGGGAAAAGTTGGTGAAGAGGGTAAAGGAAGCAACTTTTTAAATAAAAAAAATAAGTGATGAATAGATCGGCTAATCCCGGGAAACCTTGAGAATATAGAGCAGCGTCTGTGGAGCCTCTCTTTTTTCTTTTCTTTTTTTTAATTTTCCTTTCTTTAATTTCGCTGCAGCACGTATAATCAATTATGGCTTGAATTGGGGATAAGGGGAGGGAAAGTACTTCAATTCATAAATCAATTTTATACGGTCATCAGTCAGGTTGTGAATGCAAATACCTCTGTCGGTTTAGGTTATTCAGAATTAATTGACTCCCACCGGGCTGGGCTGCAGATGGAGAGAAGCTTTCTCACAAAGTCTGCTCAGGCTCAGCATGGGGGCAGGCAGGCGGGCTGGCTTCCTCCTCGTCCTCTTCCTCCTCTTTCCTCTCCTGGAGCATTATACTATTGGCGTTGAGGAGAGTTTTGTGTGTGCGTGTGTGTGTCCCCTCTGTGAGAGGGAGAGATGCTTGAAGAAAGAAAGGGATATGCAAAGATTAAAGTCACAAGCCCCCTCTTCAGCCCTGGCCTGTGCAGACACTTTTATGTGATTAGGAATGCTTTGCTTTCAAGGGTTTGCTTTTAAGCCTTGAGCTTCTCTTGAACTTCTCCAATAAGAAAACAAACAGCAGTGTCAAAGCCTCCCCTGTGCCTGGAATTCGAGCTCGAGCTGTGTCATTAAAAAGCCACTTCGCTACTGGGACTTTGGCATCTGAGTCACTGTTTCAAAGCCCGTCTGGGGCAGGAGAGATCGAAAGTCATTAAACATCTAGTGGTTGTTTTGGTGGCCTATTGAAAAATGAGGTTTGGAGGGTTTCAGGGCCACCGGGAGGACACAGAATAAATGCTGCCACCTGAATCCTCCCTCCTCCTCCTGCACCTTCTCTCCAAGGGCTGCATGGCTGAAACATCTGGCAAGCGGGGGCTGTATGGAGAAACCCCAAAGGATGGATTTTCTGGAGGGTGAAGAAGGCTGTAACCTGCAGCCCCTCTTTTCCTCCCCCATTAGCACTACCCAGGTCAGCACCCGTTCTGGGCTAAACAGTGGGGCAGAGCTGGCAGTGCACCACAGAGGGGGCTCTCAATTTCCTCAAACACGCCCCCATACTCCAGTCTTCTCATGGGACTGCACTCAGCCTGGAGCCTGTCACCCCATGTGGTACCCCAGGGCTATCACTCCATTCCTCTCCTGGCCCCATGACCCCTTCCCTCCTCCCTGGCCAGCTCCCTTTGTCTCACTGGTTAGCTGATGCCATGAGTTCCTCCACACAAGGGACAATCGTCCTGGTTTTTGCATGGTCTCACCAACTAGTCCAGGCCTCAGACTGGTTGGCATGTCTACCACATCAGCTGCTGGAGGTTTTTGTCTGGTGTTGTCCCTTCCCAGACATCACACTGATGGAATGGGTGGGGAACACCACTTTGTGACACCCCCTGGGAAAGATAATTGGTATGAACACCCAGGTATACGCCTTTCCCTCTTTGTTTTGGCTTGTCACACCTAGACTTTTTCAGACCAGGACATAGCAGCATCAAACCGCAGGAGCTCATCTAGAGAAGGAGGCTATCAGACATGCATCAGTAGATACCTAACTGTGAGATCAATTGCCAAAACCAGTCAGAGTATATAACCCTGTTTTCTGCCTGGGGAAACTGAGGCATGGATAAAGATGCGGCTCAATCCAAAGCATCCTATTTTAAAAAGCAACATAGCTGGGAATAAAGCCTAGGTCCTATTGTCTGCACTCTTGTAATGGTGCTCACCAGGACTCAGCCAGCAGACCACCAGAGCTGAACACATGGGGCACGTCCATGCCCTCTGCTGTACAATGGGCTAAGCACATCAGGCTCCAGCAGGGCTGGAGGCACTGACACATTAGTGGAGTGCCACAGATGACCCAGTGGAGCTGATCCCTACAATGCCATGGTAACAACAGGTCAGAAACACCAAAAGCTCGGAAGAGGCTGTGGAGGTAGCAATAACTGGAGAGGAAGCTTGGCTACACTCAAAGCACCCCGGGAGGAGGAGGAGGCTGCAAAGGAAGATGCAAGGAGCTGTCTGTAGCTGTCTGCAGTTAAGTGGGGAGGTGGGAAACAGCTTTGCAGTTCTTCAGCAGAAAGTGTGGGGAGCAGGTCTTGGCAAAGGGAAGCAAAAGGGAGAAGCAGAACAAAAGAGCTATGCAACTTCCACTCAATGCTTTCCTCCATTTTGGGCAAATCTGCTAATTGAACAGCAACCAAAGAGCCAGGTGCTTTGGATGGTCTTCTACAAGGCTCTGCCAACTTCACAGCACCCCTCAGCTGCAAAATTCTTCGCTAGTTTTCACAGATGCAATTTTGTCAAAGTCCCTTCCCATGGCCCACTCTGCCCCTTCTGCCTCTGCTACAGCCACGGGCACTCCTGCACACACCATCCTGCCACCCCATTTCCCCTTCCCCTTCATGATACACACTATGGACAGTCATTGATGAGAATACGAATGCCCCGAATTCCTCATCTTGTATTTTTTGAAATGAACTTGGCCCACAGTCTAGAGAAGGTAAACATGGGATTGTTAGCTCCATCACCAACCTGGAAGCCTTAGGAATTCACCACCCCTGCCACATGCTGAAGTACAACCCATTAGGAAGGATGGGCCCTGTGTTTGCAAGCCTGTCAAATCTTTCACACTGAAAATGAGAATTACTCAGATGAATCAGGCTCTCTTCTGCTGAGGCTGCTGCACCTTTTAGGTTCCCCATGGCCAGCACGTTGTCTCTGCTGCACCTTCTCCATATGGCAGTGCCAGGAGGACGTCCTGCTCTGGGGCTGGCGGTAACTGGGAGCACAGGATGGGAGCATGTTGTATGTTTTGTGCGTGGTGTGGGAGTACCAAAAAGCTTTTGCCAATGTGGCTTTTCAGATGTGAACCCTGTGCTCCCTCTTCCTGTGACAAGCACCAGGAAATCCATGCATTAGATAAAAAAGTGTTACGATGGCCTTCTGCACGTCCAAGTCCCATCCACCCACCAGCCTGACAGTACCCAGCTCTGACTCTTGCTAAACACAGGTCTCTGGGGCCAAAAGCTGGAATGTGGGCTGCCTCTGCTGATCCTTGTCTAAATTCCCTGATGAATGTCCCTGAGAAGATCTGCTTGGTGTTCATCAGGTTGGAAAGCATTGGAAAGCAGTTAAAAAAAACCAAAAACAAATGCCCTTTGGGATCTTCAAGCAAATCTGTAATATGTTAGAATTAACCTATTTTTAATGCACTGACTGCTTTCCCCACACTCCCTTGCTGGCCCGAGCCTGGTTCATCTTTCAGAGCCGAACAATGCTTCGTGTGTTTCTGTTTGCTCAACATTTAGAGGGGAGGCCTTCCTCTCTTCAGTGCTTTCTTAGCATTTTGAAATCATGTTTATAAAGTCAAATACCTAAGTGACCAAAAGAGTGGCGAGAACTGCTTCTCTGCTCTGCAGGGTACTGAAATCTCCTCTTGAAGTCAATGGGGAGGGCCATGCTCTGCTGAAATCTTGATCAGAGCTGGAGCTTTAGCAAAGGGGAGGAGTGAGACCCTTGCTTTACTACACAGCTCCTTTCACAGAGGTCCAGGGAAGGAGGGGAGAGGTGGGGGGTGGGGGGGGGGACGGTGGGGTGGAATCTTTACACCCATGGTGGGACTTCTGAAGAATTTACAGTCATCTTTCCTAGAGACACTAAAGATTTTATAGCCTTGGTACCAGTGGTTACAATGCCCTATGGAGCACAGAGTTGAGTGTATGCCAGGGACCCCTTCATCTCACCAGAGGCTGGAAGGTGGCCAGGGGCTTCACGCGGGGAAGTTTATTTCAGAGAGAGAAGGGAGTGAGGAAGCGGGAGGGAGAGAAGAGGGAAGAGAGGCCGAGCAGAGGGGGAGAGGGAAGGGAAAACAAAAGCATGTGAGACAGGAGAGTGAGGGAAAGAGGCAGGATGGAGAGCAAGGGTGGGAGAGCAGAGGGGGGCAGAGAAATGAGAGGATGTCAGCATGGGAGGAATGAGAGGAGAGAACTAGAAAGGAAGAACAGAAGAGAGAAATGAAAGAGAGGGAGAAAAACATTTTATAAGTGCAGAGGGAAGAAACATGAGATGAAAGAATAACAGAAAAGGAGCCAGAAAGAGGGAAAGGAAGAAATAGAAAATATGAGTAAATCTAGAAAGCAAAACAGGTTCTGCGAGCAGGTACAAGGGGTGGCTCAGAAGCACCTACAGCCCAGTCCCCCAGGCAAACCCAGCACAGAAAATGAGGCCTTCAGTGACTGTCCCCATTCTCCTGCCAAGTCTTTAAACTGAGAGAGGAGCCAGGGACCACTTCTGCATACCCAATTCTGCACAGACCTGCACACCCAGGGTCCTCTTGGGCAGATATTCACAAAAATGAATATGTATCTGTATATGCATGTGTGTGTGCACATGTGTACGTACCCTTACATGTATGTGACAGCATGTCATGTACCCAATGCTATGACATCTATGCTTTCTCTCTCTTCACACTTCTGTGCACCTGCTCGGCATGTGCAGACTCTCCCTGTGCCTTCACCTGATTCCACAGCCATCCACACACCCAGCCTGAGCTCCACTCGCTCCTCGGCTGGCTGCGAAACAAAGCTTACACTTTGTGAAAAATGCTGAGGTTTGGCTGTTTGGGTTCATTCTATGCTGGGGAGAAAATGAGCCTTTAACATGTTGGTTGTCCTTTATTTTTTTTTTTTTTTTTTTTTTTTTTTTTAATAAGGGAAAAAAAAATCAGACAGAAAAATGAAGCCAGCAAGTGCTCCACCCCAGAACATGAAACACGGACATACATTTAAGAAATAGTTTCTCTGACCTGGTGGTCTGTGAATGTAGATTTAATGATGATTGTGGTGGTCTATTATAGCCTGGTCATTTATAGCCCTGTGAGGCTATGCTTGAGGCCCCTAGCCCAGGAGTTTCAGTGCTGTCAGAACATTAGAGAGCCAGTTCCATGTTCTTTGTCCTAAGTCCAGCAAAATCAACATGCTGGCATATCTCTGGGTGCAGTGGGGTGATCTCTGAGCTCTGCATCTGCTCGGTTTGCAGAGGAGGGAGTGTTTGTCCAGGGTTCCTACACAGTGGTGTGCCTCCTGTGAGCAGAGCCAGGCAAACCTGGGGCTCTTGGGCCAGAGCGGATATCGAGCTCCTGCCAACAATCCACTGCCCATTGCTGTGTTTCTAAAGCACAGTGTGCCAGCTCAGTCTCAGGGAGGGTCAGTGGCAATCATAAAACTCCCTTAAAGTGAACATCACCCTCATTGTGCTTCTCTCTCATTACAATGGACAGAAAGGGGCTTGTAGCAGAGATTTTCTGTACTTTTACAGGTGTTGCCAGAGCCCAGAAAAGGTAGGGAACCAAAGAGCGAGAGACCTAGTAACTGTATTGGGATGAAGAAGCAACAGTGGTTTGATATTCTATTCAAATCACTCCCCACAAGCTGTGCAAACTTTCTCCTGTTAGGAAAACACTACACAAAGGCCCTTGGTGATGCTTTGTTAATGGGTTTCTCTCATAGGGACAGTAACCACAGCTTCAAGCTGGAGGACTCTGCAAACCACTAGAGGAGGTGGATCTGTGCATGCCGCCGCTGCAGGAGCATGTCCTGACAGCTGAGCACCATAGCAGGGCTGTGAGTATGCCAGGGGAACATCCTCTCCATGTCAGTGTTAATGTCAGACCTCCTGGGGGACAGCTGCATGTTTTTGGACACTTAGGGGAATCCTGTCCCCTGCCATAATTTGGCAACAGTTGAGTATATTTGACTTAAAATGAATGAAATGTAAAGAGGCAAACCTCCAGTTAAACAGCTCTTGGGGAACAGCTTGAGGAAGGGATGCTTTTATTTCAAGACCTCCCAGATGCACTTTTTCTTCAGCTTGTACGTCAGCCTTTCACTTGTTTGGTGGTGCTCATCTAATGCCATTGGTTTTTACAGCCTACCTGTGAAACACCACTGCTTCAGAAATGCCCCTGTCCCTTCTCTCCCCACATTTTCTTTGATTTTTTTTTTCTTTTGCTTTCCTATAGAATAACCAAGAAATGCATAGGGTAAAGTGTCTCTGACAAGGCAGAGAAAGCATGAATCAATAGAATAACAGGAGTGCAAGCTGAGCACATCTTCTGTACCCAGCAATGGAAGTATTTTCTGTTCTAATTTGGTCACCAGAAGCAGCCATAAAGTCAAGGCCATCTGCTTTGGAGATGTGTGGTCATTTCTGCTAGGAGAGAGAACCAGCAAGCCTGCATGTCAGGGCAGGAATAGACAGGAACTGGCCCTTGTGCCAAGACTTTCTTGGTAATCCAAGGAATTCACCCACAAAAAACGCTAAATTAGTTCAAACTATAGTCCAGAGGGGCCCTGGCATCCTCAAGCTATAAACAGAGAAGAGAAATGGATCTGATAAAAAGCCACATTTCTGGTAGGCTTGGAGGAATGCAGTGTGCTTGGTACATGAAGGGAATCTGCGTGGCTGTGCACAGGTCTTTACTCTGGGGCCATGCACTGCTGGCTGATTAAATCTTTTACTCCTGCTGGTGAATAATTATCCACCTGACCTGTTCCACTGCAGGCAGCAAAAATACCCCATTTATGACTTCATCCCAAAAATAGTGGAGTGATCACCCCTCATATGGTTCTATCTGCCCTTTGGCAGTGATGCTTAGTCCAGAGGTTTCAGTGCCAGGTGCTGAGTGCTGACAGGAACGTCCCCAGGTCCAGGAGCCCCTGCGGGAGATGTGGCTGTTGCAGGTGGGGAGAATGCTGATTCCCAAAGGAAGGAGCCTGGCACCTTGGGAGGTGTGGCCCAGGGCCTTAGTTCTGATGTTATTCTGTTCCCTGATTTTGGAAGGAGCAGTGGAAACAATTAGGTCTCTTAATTTCTCTGAAGCAAGATCCAAATACAGAAAAGAATACATCTCCCAGGCAGGGAGAAGTGGGGAATTAACTGCCTTTTTTTGGATGAGATCAGAGAAAGCTGATTTATGAAGCAACGAGAAAGAAAAGTGCTTTTATGGGTAAAATGTTCCCTGCTTATTTCCTTTCTGTCAGACTACGTTCCTCCCACGCTTCTGGCTGCAAGCTTGCTCCTTGGAAGCCTGTTTAAGCATTTCAGCATGTGATGATTTAACTGGGCATGGATTCTGACAGATCTTTGCAAATAACATCACAGGAGTTGCTGGAGGTGACAGCCCAACACCGACTCAGGGCACATTCAGGAGGACAAGGCTGGCAAAGAGAAACCCAGTCACCCCTGTGTGCTCCCAGCCTCTGCCAGGGCCCCTCTGAGCGTCAGGCCCTGGGAGACACCCCTGGCCATCCGCTGAGATGGGCTGTGCCTGGCAGCCCACTCTAGCTCCTGCGGCCCTTGGAGGAGACGCGGCACCCAGGGCTCCAGAGCCGAAGCCTCACGAAGAGCGGGGGCGTTTGGTTACAGCCCGGGTGGAGCGAGGGAAAGCAGAACAGGAGAGAAGTCCAAGAAGCTGGGTGTGGAATGAGAAAGTTTCTGCAATCGAATTTCCACACACGAGGCTTTCAGCTCCTGCCAATGTACATATAGGAAGGGATGAACTCAGGGGAACTCAGGAGGCTTATTCCTACTGAGGGAGAATGTAGCAAGCAACTAGCCCTGAATTATAGAGTACCAGAACTACACCTGGGACATCTCAAGTGTCGATGGCCAGGCTGTGCTGCCTGCCCCAGTGGCATGGTGCCTAGTGACAAAGACGCCCACCCGTGACAGATCTAGCTGCAGAGCTGCATCTGCTGTGCCCACACATGCAAGTACAGCGCAGTTTTCACTTATGGAGGTGGGGGCATCAATACTGTCTGCACTGTCCAGAGGAACAAGTGAAACCACATTGGTGGAGCATGAATGTGGAGCCATTCAGTGCACAGATGTAGAGGGTTTTGCACACCCAGCAAACAATTCTGGGGATTGCTGGAAGGTTTTGGTACAACTGACTGTCACTTCTGCTCAGGCACCTCCCTGTTGATATCAAACAGAAAGAACTCCAGAGCACCACCAAGGACACTATAAGGTCCAGGGATGAGAACAGTCAAACACCTGACATACCTTCACAGGAGAAAATTAGTAAAGGAGGTGAAATTAAATCAACTCTCTGTCAGGCAAAACAGGAAAATATAGTTTAATAACTGATAATGATATAGAGAAGCCCTCACACTCAGACACCAAACTGCGGTAGGTTTACAGGGAGGAGGGGAGGGCAGGGGTGGGAGCTGGGGGTAGGGAAGAGAAAGCTGTACGAATTGACCTCTCTCCCCCCTGCCCCCTCCTTTTTCTTTAAATCCGCACCTAGTCAGGAGTGCTCATTAAGAATGGCTCTCGTTTCCCTAATTAGGCTGCCCCCTTTCCTTCACAGGGCTCCAGACCTCTGCCATTCAGCAATAACAAGAATAACAAGAAACTCGTTATTTTACAACCTGGCCCGGGGAGGAGGGGAAGAGGGAGAAGATGGCTTTGTGATGTGCTGCTTGGAGGAAACAAGCTCAGAAAAACCTGGGTCAAGGGAGAAGTCCCTCCTGTTAGAGAGACCTTGTCTCCTCTTAAACACTCTCTTGCCCTCATGCGTGCCTGCACTAGAAGTAGGGCTATAAGGAATGAGGATTTGTTCGGGGCATTTTTTCTCCTTTTCTGCAGGCTCATTCTTGAAAGGTGTATTTCTTTCTAGCAATCATACATACATGTACTTGATTTTATGTGAAAAGTAACCTCTCGGGACTCTGACAAGGCATGAGCTATCCCAGCCCTGAGCTGGGGAGAAGGAGGTGGCAGCAGTGGCAGTAGGACACTCCATGTGTTCTGTCATCTATATTTGTCATTCGTCAGCGTGAGGGAGGCTGTGATGGTTTGCCGCGGGGAGGACAGCAGTGGAAGCCTGGTCTCAGCCCGGCTTTCCCAATTCCCTTTCCCTCTCAGATGCCAAGGCTGGGCACACTCACCCAGCAGCCAGCCCAGCTGTGTCCACGTGCACGAGGTGCCCCCTCCAGCCGCGTCACCCTCCCTGCTGCGATGGCCCCTTTGCAACTTGGATACCTCCATTCTTCATCCTGCTGCTGATCCCCTCTGGAATGGCATCCCAGAAAACCTCCTCACCAGCAGATGTTTGATTTCCAAAGCTGCTGTGGAAAAAAGAAAAACAAAAACAAAACCAAAAACCTGTCCCTATTTTATACCCATGGAGCAGAGATGGAGGATGAGTGAAATGAGGGCTCCCTGACAGATTCCTTGGATCTCCTTTACAAGGGGACATGTCATCATGTCATCAAGACATGACCTTTCCTGGGCATTGTGCTGTGTAGCATCCCACCCCAGAAGCAAACAAGCCAAGTCAGCGCGATCAAGCATATGTTTAAGTGTTGTTCTGGATGAGAGGAAAAAAAAATAAATGCTCGCCACCTTGCAAAATCAGACCCGCCTTGAGCATTTGGAATTAATTTTGTCAAAACCAACTTATCATCTCCATAAATTGTCACAAATCCACTCTGTTTTGCAGAGCTAAACATTTCAACATTTTATGCACACTGCCAGTTGCACCATCTTTGCTCAATTTATGCCTCATTTAAATAACTTATTACATCAGATATAGGGCTTTTTTTATAGCTCAGTTTTAAGTCTCTTTCTCATACTCTCTTTAAGACTTTTCTAAGTCTTTCAAGATGTTCTTTCAAGCCCTCAGACCAAATTAAAACATCATTCACTACAGCTTCAACACTTAGCAGTTTCTCAGAGATCTGGCAAATACTCTTTGAAATACCTCAGGAGAAGAAATGTCAAATAATGTCTGCCTTAATTTACACATGGACAGTTGAAGTATGAATGTCCAAAGCTGTGCCTCAAAAATAGGTGCAGGCATGTAGGCAAGGGATCCTGAATTTTTCTGAGGTGACAAATACCCCATAATAATGTCTTGAGGGATTTATGATATCAATTACTTGGATTTCGCCTCCAAGCCTTTCTTACAAATGATGGTTCATATTGTTTTCTAAATTTGTGTTCATGTCTTAACTCAGTTACATCTGCTAACGGGTTTGGATTGTCCTGATTGCAAATAGACAAACAAGTATGTATCTGCTGGGACTGAGATTCACTGTGCCAAACCCTTTTTAAACACTCTACTCTTCCTCCCACAAAAAAAAAACAAAACAACAAAAAAACACCAAAACTCCCTAGATTTAGACCAAGGAAAATTGTTTCAGCTGAAACCGTTTTCTTGGGGTAGGATTTTTTCTGCCTAACCCCAAAACTTTGGGTCACCTGAAACATTTTGAAACATTTAGCAAATTGACATAAATTTTGCTGAATTGTTTTGACTTAAAGAAAAGCAGCCTTGTCTGCAGGGATAAGAAACACCCAACCTCCTGCTTAGTTCTTCCTTACTTTTATGGAAGTGTCCCAGCGTATCTGTCAGACTTAGATTGTTGTTCAGATTGTTGTTCAGCCTTTGGCTGTGATCAGCTTTCCCCCACCAAGAAACCCTTAGTGAGCGCACGGGCTGGAGAGAAGGTGTGTTACATCTTCAAGGACAGCCTGGGCTGGTGGAGCCTCTTCCAGCCTATGGAAATATTCAGGACTTTGCCTTTTCCTGCTGGTAAAATACAGCTTTGCTTTTCCAGTTACCCTTGCCCTCCTGCCAAGAGGGGAACTTGGATATTTTGTCTGTGCTGACCCTCCAGCTGGGGCTGGGACACGTCTTGGCCATGGCAGGAAGGAAGAGAGTGCCCCAGATCACACATCTGCTTTTACATCTCCTCTCACTTCTCCTTTTTCAAGCAGAAACACATGGCAGGTATCTTTACAAGCAGAGAATATCTGCATTACACCAAGTGCTTCTGGATTGCACTTGGAGGGGAGCCCCAGACTTGCCTCCAAAGGCAGACTTGATCAAGACTGTACTGAAAGTAGCGGACATAGGAGTGTGGGAAAGAGCTGGTGTGCCACATGCTGATCTGGAGGCATCAGCGTGGTCGCTCAGGGGCTGATGGATGAAATGCACCTACCCCCTCTGTTGAAACTGAGCAGCACAGCTAGCAAGACACACTTCCAAGAGGCCAGAGTCACGCTTGTGCCAGTCGCACATTTTCTCCTTAGTCCACTTGTTAATTATGTGCTGCAGTCACATCTGGGTGGACCAGTTGCAATCACAGCTGCTGGAGTGGAGAGGCAATCCCTGCAGATCCCGCATGTCCTGGAGGTGGAGGTGGAGGTGAGGGAGATCTTACCTTCAGGCAGCTGCAGCCCTGGGCTGTAGGGTCACCTACACCACCATGCCAGCCACGCTGTTTTTCACACATGAGAGCACAACAGGAAGTGAAGTGTTCCCAGCTGGGAAAAGACAATTCGCAGCTATTCTGAGCTGTACTGGTTGGAACTCTCTTGTGAAACAAACAGAGACGTCCCTGGTCGCTATTGACTAGCACTGCTAAGACAACACAGGCAGCTTTATTTGGTGAGAGGAGGGATTGAGGAAAAAGCCCCAAGTTCTCCTTCCACCTTGCTCTGCTCCATCCCTGTCCTGGGGTGCATTGTCCTGCTTTGTCCCCAAGAAGCACGTGTGTCCAGTAGCACCACATTATTTTTAGGTGGACTTGGCTTGCATCCATGGTGGTGGTGGCTTTGGTGAGCCAGGAAAAGCAGACTTTTCTCTCTCTGCCTTTCAATGTTTGGAAACAGTGAGGCTGCCAAGGCAGCCTGTCTCCTGCTCTGCACTTCCAGCCTCTGGAAAGTGAGAATGAGCCCTGAAAAACCTGGCAGGCTGTCCAGGAAAGCTTGCCAGGCAGCCGGCAGCACTGTGCCAACACCAACGGCCCTTTGCTGCCATCAGCCAGGGAAAACTGGGGCAGGGGGATGGAGAAGGGGAAGCAGCAGTGGAGGGAGAGGCTGGAAAATTGCACAGGTCCCTCTTGGGAAGAGCCTTTTCATTTCCTGAGCCTGACTCTGCATCTGTTATGGATGGGAGCGGCTTGGGAGGTTGGAGCAGGGGGAGGTGGGGAAGGGAGAGGCATCCACCGCAGTCACTCTGGGATTTCTCGTACATGTGTTTGGGACTGGGTCAGTCTTGCACAGAGGAAGGAGGCTGTTGGCATTGGCCAGGCTTGGAGACCAGAGCATTTTGCAAGTGACAATGCAGACACTCTGGGCCAGGGCACTTGTGGCTCCCCCTTGCCTCCTGACCCCTGGTTTGGCCATCCCTGGTGAGAAGGGGCAGATACATCTCTAGATGGGACAGAATGAAGTGGCAAAGGACTGCTACACCAAGGGATGTTGCAGGCCATAAGCGAGGCTGCATTGTGGGCAGCCCAGCAACTGGTAATGGAGAGGTGTACTAAATCCCTGATGGAGTGAAGACCAAGTCTAACACAGTCAGCAGTCCACTCAGTCAGCTGACATTGATACTGCTATTTTTGCCCCAGCTACTCAAATCTCACCTCTGAATGAAACCAATTGTTTTCTTGCAAAAGGAGTAGGAGGCAAGTTTTTCTACCAAAAGATTTGCAGATACCCTGTACCTCAGCAGGAGCAGTTAGGCCCTCAGCAAGGCAGCAGAGGCAGCTGGGGCTGAGGGACAAGTCTTTCTGAAATGCTGGCATCTGTTTCACCACAGACTCTTGTGGGAAGCTCACTCCATAGGGCCAGCAGCATCTCCTCTCCTGGCTGCACGCCAGGATAGCAGGTCCAGGGCAGGGTTGGAGCCCCCTTTTTCTCTCAGAGTCCCTCCATTCCTGGCTCTGAGCCGTGCCACTGCCAAAAAGGCAAAGGACTCCAGTGTTTGAAGGGGAGGGAGAAGGAAAAGAGGAGGTGCAAGTGCGTGTGAGTGTGTGTGTGTGTGTGTGTTTGTATGTGTGCGTGTGTGTATGTGTGTGTGTGTGTGTGTGTTGGGGGGAGATGGAGACATCGGGTAAGAACAGAGGAGCTTTCAGAGTTTTGCTAACACCCTCTCCAGCCTCTTACTCAGCATACGCAGGGTCCCATGATCTGAGTAGCAGCCCCTCTCAAGCCATTGTGTGCCTGACCTGCTTAAATAAACGGTGTTATTTTAAGCAAGGGCAGTCGAGCATTTGCCAAAGGTCCTTCTCTTTCTTGCTCCCTTTCTCCCGTCCTCCTTCCCCCCCTTTCCTGCTGCTTCAGTTTCCCCTCCCACCCCACTTTCCTTTACACAGCACGATTAATCCATCAAACCGAATGGGGGGGAGGAGGAGGGGCAATGAGCCTGCACTCCACTGAGCACTGAAGAGGCCCCCATTCATGGGTCAACAAAACCAGGGAGGACTCTTGGACTTAATCAGCCAAGGAGCGCTCCAGCCCTGGAGACAATTAACATCAAAGCAGTGCAGGAGAAAGAGGAGACGGGACAGCCAGGAAGCCTGGAAACCCACATACAAATCCTGATTAAAAAGGGAGGGAGGTTAGGGAGGAAGCAGAGAGAGGGAGGATGCTCGGCAGCATGCGAGAGGAACTGATCCATGTCTGCCTCCAGGAGGGAGAAACTGAGGTGCGAGGAGGAGGCAAGACTTGCTTGAGGCTGAGGTGTGAGGCAGCAACATGGGCTTGCTAAGGGCAGGGTCCTCATCTCCTGAATTCTGCTAAAAGCCCCTTGCTGAGGCTGCCCTGGGTTAGGAACCCGCATCCTCAGCAGCTGTGGCATGTATCCCTTACACCAGCTGAAGTTTCATGGATGTCATGGGGCTGGGATTAAGAAGCAACATGTGGCTGGGTGTCGCTAGCGTCCCACACCTCATTTTGAAGGTCGTTTCCAACAGTCTTGTCATAGTATTGTCACGATTCACATAATTGAAAAAACTTAATAATTCTTTATTGTTACCTTTAGGCACTGCATCAAAGACTGCGTGCACCTAAACATAATAATCATATTTTGCCTTTGTACCAGATGGTCACTTGACTGCTAACGTGAACTGGCAGTGGTCCCACTCAGTCCTGGGGAGTAACAGGGGCTCTGTGGCAAGAGCCTGGCGCTCAGGCTGCATTGCCCATGGGGAGGGACAGCCAAGCCTGGAAACTCTCCTTGCACTGGAGCCTGGGGTTTAATTGCAGCTTCCTTTGGAAAGAAAAGTGGCAGATGAAGTTATAGGTGAAGAAGGAGCAGCTCCTGCCCCCATGGCTGTGGGCCCCCACACGCACGAGTGCGCTGAACTGAAAAGAAGGGGATTGCACACTGCTGAGAGGAAGGGTAATGGCAAAGGAGGCTGCAGGGCAATTTTCCAAACCTTTTGCTGCTCGCTTCCCCCCTTCATGGGCCTCACTCTGCAGAGATCTTTCCACACCTCAGGAGCACCATGAGGAAATGTTAGGCTGCTAGTGAGCTATTGCAGTTGCAATTTACCATCTTCTTGAGTTACCATGGGATTATTGAATGGAAAATCAGATCCATGCTACAGTTTGCTAGCACATTCTCTCTCCTCAGCCCAGACTATTACGGTGTCTCCTCCTCAGATCTCTGCAACAGGTAGTGCTGTTGCCAGCCTGCAGCTACAGCTGTGCTGAGATCTTACAGTCTGTGTCAGTGATGGGTTTTGCATTACTCCCCTACCATCACACTGACAAAACACCATGGAGGTGCCAGAGCCCTGTTGGAGGGGAACAGG
Organism: Taeniopygia guttata; assembly: GCF_048771995.1. NCBI lineage: Eukaryota > Metazoa > Chordata > Aves > Passeriformes > Estrildidae > Taeniopygia > Taeniopygia guttata. Next base: position 22,083,206 of record NC_133024.1, read on the forward strand.
GTCTGTGGGCACTGTCTTGTTAAACGTGGCATCTCAGGTCTGCTAAGAGAGCAGAACATACAGTACATGCGGTGACTCCGTTGGCATTTCCCCTGACTGTTCTTGCCCGTTTGAACCAGTAAAATATCTGGCACTGGCACTTTCTCCTGTGGTGGGAAAGTATAAATCCTTAGAGCTCAAAAGTTGGCACAAACCCACTTGATTAAGTATATAGAGTGATGTGCCCTATGCATCATGATGGCCATAACTCCTGATTTGGGGGAAAGAGGCATTCTCGTTCATGGCTTTTGAGGAAACTCTTAAGAGGTTCAATTCCATTGAAGAGCATGAACAGAAATCATGGAAAACAAGAGTACAGACATCTGGAAAAGCTGGACAAAAACACTGCCAGCAGGACCCACCTCTTCTAGTTGAAAGATGACTTTCATATAAAGGATTACTAGGTGGCCCAATGAAGCACTGTGTTTCCATACCAGTATTTACCTCAGAGTACATCACTCAATTCATTTTATGTTTTTCAATGTGTAAATGTTTGCTCCATCCTTCTGTACACTTGAAGCCCTGATCTACACAAGTGTCACTGTTCAGGGGCCAAGCTGACAAGCTTTCCTGACGCTGATCTATGTAGCTTTGAACAGAGAGTGAATATCCCTAGGTACAGGGATAGGGCTAAGTGCATCCTTCAAAAAGTGGGATCCTGAATGATGGACTTGGGTCAGCATCAGGGCTCTGGGCCAGTTGCAATTGGTGCACCAGGTTCTGCAGGAGTAAGGGCTCTTTCCAGAGGGGCTGGGGCCACAGACAGAGCAGGACATGAGTTAGGTCCCCCACCACATGAACACATACGTGGCAGCATGGCCAGGTCCATGCAGACAGTTATTCCCCACAGGAGAAGGGGGAACTTGGAAGCAGCGCACATTTCACACCACTAAAATTCCTTGTCCTGTGAGTTGCTCTGGCAAGGTTTGGCTGCTCTGGCTGGGTTTGGTAGCCACACAGTAGCTCTGCACAGATGGGTTCATGCCTGGCATTGTTGCCACCATGGGCAGACAGGCGTGGAGGAGGTGAGGGAGCACCGGCCCAAGGGACCAGCTCTCCATGTATCAGTTACATCTTAATTGCAGCTGTCTGGTTGCAAGGAAGAACAGGAAGGGGAGCAGAGAGCTAGTCTTGGCTTTTGTTTCATGCACTGAATTTTTGGGCTCCTCTTTTCTTTCTTTCACCCAACCTCTTTTGCTCAAATACAGCCACCCACATGCTTGCACTGCACTCACTCATGCTTTCTTGTTTTGTCCTGTCATGGCTCTGCTCCAAGAGCTTGGAGAGTCTCTTGAAAAACAGGAAAGGGGGAGAGGGAGTTGTGTGGAGGTAAAAGACTATGCAGCACATTCCTTCACCTTCCTCCTCCTCTGCGCTCTCTCCTGAGCATCCCTCCCTTTTCCTCAGCAGCTACCTATGGAAAGTGACACTGTCAACAAACCCCCAGCAGGATCAGCCTTTGGTCATGCTCAGGCAGCTGGTTCCCATTAAATGTTCTCAATCGTGGAGAATTCTTTCTCATCTGAAATATTTTATTATTGCTTTTCCTTTCTTTCAGTTCCTAAGGAGAAGGGAGGGAATTTGCATGTGTGCATGCAGTGAACTAAAAGAAGGGAATTTAGAACTCGATCTTACCACACTCATGTGAAAGGGTATGCATTAACCAGCTGCTGTAACATTTATTCTTTCTTACACACCCACTGAAGTATTGCTCAGATTTTCATTCCCCCACTGTCTCAAGTGGAATCCCCAAGGATGAGAAAGGTGCTATTTCCTGAGCACAACCCCCTCCATCTGCTTGGCTGCAACTAAGGCAGGCCAAGATTAAAACTGGGCTGGGTTACCTGCAGTGGGAGGCTGAGAGCTGTGGCATTCCCATTTTGCCCAGGTGCCACTGGTTTTGGAGGCTAAGAGGAATTACCTTGCTGAACAGTTTGTCAGTGCTCTCTCTCCTGAGCTGCCACATGTAAGACTGCTGAGTTTAACACATGTAAGCCCACTGAGAGCTTGGAGGCCCAGTCCTGGGGAAACACAACAGGGCTGACTGGTAAAGCACCCCAGGTGCAAGAGAAGATCTATCTCTCAGTCTTTCCCAGGGCACCCCAGTATTACCCCTCTGCCTTGCACAGTGATTCTTTTGGCCAGCAAGTCTTCTCATTCACGCTGAACACAGACAAGTGATTTCAAGCCTGAGGCAGCCACTTCCTAGGTGATTCCTCCTTGCCTGTCATTCCCAGAGCTGTTACTTCTTGCTGCGGAGCTCCTGCATTCTGGGACCTCCCACAGGTCAGGAGCCATCTTGCTCCATACCTCAGATCCTGTGTGGGGTGGACCGTGTCAGATCGCCAAAGTTTGCCACAGGCTTCCAGCACTGTGGAAACTTCCAGTTTCCATTGGGAGGTGCTGAAAGGAGCAGTGGGCTTTAACAAGGAGGACCACGGATTTGGGTGGTTAGTAGACAAAGAAAGGCTCCTTAAGAAGAGAAAAATGTATATGACTGCATAAACCCACATTTTTTCTGAGACTGACTCATGGCCTAAACAGCATAACTACTCTTAGGATTTGCTGCAGAGCTGCCTCAGCTCCAAATGACAGAATGGGTTATGTAAATTTTCCCTGGTTATTGTTCAACCTCTGTTGCCTCTGAAAAGACAAAGAACACATGAAGCCCCCTGCTCTCTAATGAGAAAATGCCTGCACTTGGTTTTCTCCTCTGGCATTTCAACTCTCCCCTCTGCTGTTTGTTTCAGCCCTGCTGCCTGCCTGTGGCCTGGTGTGATGCCTGTAATCTTCCTCCCGGGACAAGAGATACGTTTCTCCTCACAGCTCAATAGTAGCAACCATCGTATCATCTTCAGACATCTGAGAACGTGTCCTCATCTCCTTGCTTGCAACTGGCTTGCCAACAATCTCCCCGCAGGGCTGGATGGCAGAGGATCCTGCAGCTCTCCTGCCTTCACACGGACACATGAGAAACAAATCAATCCCAAGTGCTCCGCAGTAGGGATGTGGCGCTGGAAGGGATCTCCTATTTTACCATGTCTTGGCCCTCGCTATTGTCAGCAATCACATCGTGCAATCTTCCGCACAAATGTGAAGATCCAAACAATCCTAATAAGTTTTAAGATTCTCCCACTACCCCAATTAGTAGACTCTTCCAGAACTTGACAGCTCTGAGGCTTAAACCATTCTTCTTATTTCCAGTCTCAATTTATTCCTGGCTGGAGCATGCCCACTTGTTCTCACGCCAACATTGTTCCAAGGCTTAAATAGCTCTGCTCCCTCCCTGGTGCTTATCCCTCTGATGTGTTTACCAAGAACAATCATATCCATTCTCAGCCTGCATTTCACTGGGCAAAATAAATCAACAGTCTCCTGCCTCCCGATAGGCACTCTCCTCCCCTGACCGTGCTCCTAGCCTTTGTCTGCATCCCCTCTCAGCATTTCTCTTTACAGTGCAAATGGTGAGAAGTGGAAACCATTCTCCATTACCTGTGTTCTGAATAAGGTCCTAAGCAGAACTCCAGTTTTTGTAGGTGCCCCAATGGCCAAAGAAAGTCTGAATGTGGGGATTTTTATAGGCACAAACTACTTTTCCCAATGGATTCTGGTTTTGACCCTTGAATGCTAAGTAAAGTAGTGCCTCATGGCAGTATTTTGACACCACTTAGGAGCCAGCGGCCCCACTCTGCTCTGAAGTTGTCATGCATGCTCTTGGCAAAGCATGCAAGACTTGCTCACAGTAGGATAAAGTTACTATTGAGGTTTTGACTCATTTGGTGGCACTAGCTGTTGAGGTTGGGTCTCTGATTTCCCAGTGTAGCAAGGCACCCTGAGCTGTGTCACTGGATGGGCTTAGCAGAAGGTTGTGCTATCTGGTGGTTTTCTTACTGTGCAAGAGGTCCACATAGGTTTCATCAGTGATGCTTTCCTGGACATTCAGAATTCCTGTGAACATGATATTGAGAGGCCCAAATAAATTACCTAAGTGTGAGTGTGCTTTTTTCATATTAGTGTGTATCACTTCATTTCTCACTTATAAAAAGTGTGCAAAGTGCAGATGACAGATTTTTAGGCTAGGATATGCTGCAGTAGAAAGAAACAAATAAGTCTGCTTTTCAGTTAAGCCAAACCTGGACTTCAGGAAAAAAAAAAAAAAACAAAAAAACAAAAACCCATAACTGTTTTGGCTTCTCAAAGTATGAGAACTCAGCCATGCTCCTAATTTTCCCTTACTGACAGATGTCCTTCTGTTTCATTCAATTCTGTTCTGTAGATCTGAAATACCATTTCTTGCATCTTGTTTTGACTTTGCTGGGTTCCAAGATCTCACCAGACATATTTTGTACCGAAGCAGCACAGCAGAATGATTTCTCGCATGATGGATTGACTCCCTGCTTGAGAAAATGTGATTCTGATGGAGTACCTGTGGCCCAAACTGATTTGGATCCTTCTCAGTTCCAGAGAAGTGCTGGTGTTGTACCACAGCATGCTTTGTGTCCTCACAGAGAGGCTGAGGTGTAACAGGGAAAAAATACTCAAAAACTTAAATGGCTACTCCCCCCACTAAAGTCTTTCATTTCTGAAACCAAAACACAGTAATTCAAAGGGTTCTGCCTTAAATGAACTTCAAGTGCTCTTTATATTTAAAAAAACAGCCCCCAAACCAACCAAATCCCCAAGTCCCCAAAAGGAAGAGGAGAAGGAAGATGGGACCTCAGAGAGGATTCATAAATCACATTGCCATGGACCTGGTTCCTGCATTCAGCCCACCAGGCAAAGCGCAGCACCATAATGGGACTGATGGGCCACATGTGCAAGCACACAGAAGGCAGCTGACTTGGAGGAGATGTGCTCTCTCTGGCAGATACAGCACATGCTCAGTCCCTGCCATGGCCTCACTCGGTTCCTCCTGCCAAAAAACAAACAAACTGGATCAAACCTGTCATGGTCTGGAAGTCTTCAGCTCTCCCTTTATTTTAATGTGGTGTACGTGGTCTGTTTCCCAGCATTTAATGCTCTGGCATAGTGCTGAAAGCCTGTTAATTCTACACTTCTTGGACTGTGGCTTCCCACCTGGTTGTCCAGGGTGTGCCTGGACCCCAGGCAGCAAGAAATTGGAAGGAGGGGAAGAAAAGGGCCAGGCATTTCTCCAAAGCCAGACCTTGCCAATATTTTCTTTGGGGTCTTCTTGCAGAACTGCCCAGGAAGCCCCAGGAGGGCAGCACCTGAAGTCCAGAACACCACTGCATGACCCCCATGCACTGAAGCAGAAGCAGCCATGGGCTGAGGCAGCATTTGGGCACGGAGAGCCAGTGAGGAGCACTGCGGGCTGTGGGGCTGGGCATGCCCATTCCCACATGGATCCAGAAGCACATCAGGCTGGGTGCCCATGTCCTGGGGCACAGGCTGCTGGGTGCTGCCACCACTTGGCCTGCACACCAATCGCCTACGCAAAAGCATGGTCTGCCCCCAAATCCTCAATCCCAAAGCGTCCTCATTCACATCTAAGCATTTTGAGGCTTCTTTCTCCATTCTCCAAGCAACCAAAAGGTCACAGATGTCAGAAGGTAACACCTCACATGTCATCCAGTTGCCATGTCCTTTATCTGGGAACAAGAGAAGTAGGTGGCAGATTAAATTAAAAGACAGTTTTTTTCTGTGGTTTCCCTCAAAAAATAACTTCCTCTATTGCACTCCTGAAGCCTGAAATGCTTCTGTTGTCAGAAATGGCCTTAGGATGTTCACAAGGGTTTTCCTCGGTGTCCTCTGGTGGACACCCACAATAAGAATATTGGACAGAAGCTAAATCTAGGTCCTAACTGTTCTGCAACAAGCTGCAGAGCATGTGAACTTTTGTTTCCTGTGCACCTTGATACTGACCTGACAGTTTCCCAAGGTTCTGATGAGTTCAGAGTCAGGCCTTGGTCCCTTTGCCTTTGGCCCCCCAGAGGCACAGAAACAGGCAAGTTTTGCCTGATGCAATTTGGACATGCCAGAATGGGATATGATATTTTTCTTTTTTTTCTTCTTTTCTTTATTTGTCCTTATTTCAGGAGGAAGGAATCACTCTCATTGGGACTGTTTTGTCCTTTGTATAAGGAAAGGGAAAGACAAATAGGGAATTCCAATGGGTTTTGGGGCAGTCAACACCTGGGTGGTTCATTGTGCTTAAAATGGTCTCCAAAAATAACTAGGAGCACAAAAGGGGGAAAATTAATAAGGATAATTAACTGGTTTCCATCTCCAAGTGCTTCGGAGACATGAGCTAATCAGTCTGTAGGCGCATCCAAGCACACAATGTCTGTAATTAGTTTGCTCTTCTACTTCCTCACCCATTCCCCCATAAGATTGCCCACAAAGATTCCTATCAGACAGAACAGGTCTCTTTCTGCCCTTTCTGCAGAGGCCCAACAGTCTTGCCTTCTCTTCTCAAAGTACACTGTCTCTCTGTCAGTCTGTCTGCTTCCCTCCCCTGCTGGCCATGATCAAATTTCACTAAATGAATCACAGTCTAGTGGAAACTCCCTCCCAGCTTTGCCAAGAATTGCAAAGTTGATGAAAATGGGACTCGAAGCCAAAGGCATTTTAGCACAGTGTCTTACCAGATCCAACCAACTGGGTTCCCATTGCTCCTGGTTGTCCTGTTTCTGCTTTCAGCTTGGCACCTTTCCACCTGGAGCATCTTTCCCAGGATTATCATGATCATTACTTGATGCTGTGACACACCTCCAGGGCCCTCCTGGCAGCTGCAGGCTTCCTTCTACCCCAGTGTTCCCTGATTTTGGGGTTTTATTTCTTCAATGAAGAGGACTTGTTGAGACCAAGTGCCCATCTATCCAGATCACCAGTGTGGGTTTAAACATCTCTGTTCCCAGTTATCTGGTGCAGTTCTGCCCCTGAACCTTCCTTCCCTCTCTGACAGTTTCATGGCTCTGCTGGTTCTTCATGCTCGACCTTCATGGTCTAGCAGAGCAGGTACCCCCTGACTGACAACCACAAGTCCTCTCCCAGGTGGGACCTGGATTATTTGTGGAACCCAAGGCAATGTAACTTCACTTTTCTCCACTGGTAGAATGAGTGTAATAAACTCTATTTGGGTAAGACATTAGATTCAATGCTGGAGAGGTATCTCAAAATAGAGAGGAACCACTCCCAGTTCTCCTGGGGCTCTCCAGCACACAGAAAGGAGGTTTCTTCATGCCACTCTTAAGCTAACTCCCAAGGACTTAGCAACAACCTAATTCTCGGCCTGAGCTGAAATGCTGAAGCAAAGTCTCTTTGTGTTGGTGTCATCTACATGTCCAGAAACAGACCTGTCCTCAGGCAGTTAAGCCTGGTGAGACATTGAGGAATAGTCCCTAGACATTTACGTGTTGATAGGATGTTTTCCATCCCTGAGGCTCTGCAGAGACGTCCCAGGGCTCCAAGCAGGACAGCATGCACATTTCCCTTTGGGGCTCTCAGAGAGGCTGCAGCCCTATCTGGCTGCTAGCACAGCCTTCCTAGCCCACAGTGTGGCTGTTCAAGGCTGTACAGGAGCAAGAACATGTTGTATACACCATCTCCTTATTCTCCAGCCTTCACATCTCCTTCTTGCCTTTTCTCTTCTGTCCCTTGCTTTTTCCATTTGTGGTACCTACTATTCTATTTCCTCTCCAAATATCTTTCTTTTCTTAGCCTGTCTGCTATCACCTCCCCACCCCCCTTCCCTCTTGTTTTCTCTCCTCTCCACCTCTGATCCACATCCAATCACCCCAGCTGGCTCCTCTTCTCCTGGGACCCACCAGGGACGTGAGACAGATGCTCTGGATCAACAGAAAGCCACAGCTCAGCCTCAGCCCCCAGCTGGCTCCCAGCTCTCTCGTCCCAGCTTCTCATCAGGAGAGCTCAAGCCCTGACCTGGCTGGGAAGTGATAAAGCCCAGGTGTGCCTTGCTGCCCTTCAGCCTTCCTGCAGGAGCAGGGAGCAGTACCCCAGCACAGGCATGGGCCCTCTGACAGGAGAAGGCAGCATGCCCCTGCTGCCCCCATCCCACACACCACCACCTAGCCTCGGGGGACAACCACAAGCCCTTATCAGTATTCGGCTCCTTGCTGTGAGGAGGAGGGATGGTTTTCCTTCCTGCATCTTCCTGCTCTTCCTCTAGCCCTCTGCTCTCTCCTTCCCTCTCATCCATTTCCTTTGACATTGATCCCAGGCCCTCTGCCAAGTCTCAGATCCATTAGCGAGGTGCCTTGCTGACTGAAGCACAAATCAAGACGGATCCGGGTGCAATTAGCAGCTTCTAGCACCTCATCTGGAAGGCATTAGCTTGGTGTTTGGGGGAGGGGGTTATGGGTTGGGAGGAGAAGAGGGAATGGATATAGATGCCAAACAGAGTAAATAAGCTATTTCTACCACTCCTAAGAGCAACCATCAAGCATCTGACAGCAATGCATGAGCACGTGCAATAACCATCTGTGGGGGACACAGTTACTGTACCAGGCTGGTGTGACCCATAGGCCATCCCTCCTGGAGGATGTGGTTATCATGTCCACGAAGGTACTGAGATGGCATGAAGGTAGGTATGCACTTAGCCACAGCTTGTTGGTGATATCCCTCCTGGTTTTCCCTCACAGACAAAGGCTTGTGGTTATGGTGTCTATAAGTGGACTTGGTCTACTTTGCCTTCCATCTGGCTCCCAGTGCATTAAAATCCCTGATAACATGATGATGTTGTGTCTGTCTTCTGTGTGAAGAGCCAAGATAGATTACCAGGTATTAGTTATTATGGCATATTTGTGTGGTAGACACAGTCCCCAGATAGAATAGTTCTCATCAAAACTAGGATTCTGTACAGAATATATTGGCCTCAGTTTTTTTTCACCCAGCATTGCAGATACCTTTTAGGTAAACCTTGGCATTGTTTTCTGCAGAGACCTAAGCCATCCCCTGCTGACTTGCCAGCTTGCTTCAGGTTACAGCCTGGGTGCATGGAGGCTGTGATTCTTGGGCAATCTCAGTCCCAAACAACAGGAGAGAATAAACATACTCAGAGTGCAGCCTTTGTGCTCTCAGGAAGGTTCTGCTCATTCACAGGCACAACGATGCTGTCACACAACATGTCTCTGAGGGATTCCAATATTACTGACCATTAGAAAAGGTGACTGTCAGAACGAGAGAACCAAAGCCAGCCTGTTCATTAGCTTTGCTTTTCCTTTCTGATAGAGCGCAGCTTTGGGGAGAAGGCAGGGTGGCAGTGGGGGACCTGGGGGCTGTCCTGGGTCCTTCTGTGGTGACCAAGCAGTCTGCTGGGACACAGGGCTGCTGGCAGCAGGTGGCTGGCATGGCTCTGAAACAGTGTGTGTTGAACTGGGAGCATTCTGGGGAAAAACCAAACACTGATCCCAGTCACGTCTTGCAGGAGAGCCCACCAGCCAGCAGAGCAAGGGGGCTGGCTTTTATTTATTCATCTGTGTATGATCCCCATGCCCATGTCCCAGGTCCCCCTTGCCACAGCATGCACAGGCCATTCTACTGCTTGGGGCCACCTGCTGATGGCCAGGGGCTGGGGAAGCCAAGGCTTCCTCTGAGCCAGTGATCTCATGTTATTTCTGTGCAGGCAGCAGCTGGAAGTAGCTGGAAACATCTCTAACAATAATTTTCCCTGCACCGGCTGGTGCCAGATGATGGTCTGTGAGGCTCTGCTGGTTAATGAGCTCACACAAAGTGAGCTGCACCTGGGCTCCAGGGCCAGCCATATTCTGAAGATTTCCAGCCCTGAAACTGTGGTGACATAGGTGTCAGAGTGCCTTGTTGAGGGGTGATGAAACTTGTTGGCTCAAAGAGTTGGGCACATGTTGTTACATTCTCTGTTCTCTGCTGGTTACCTTGGTAGGTATAAGGTAAAGGTGGTGTTGGTTTATCCTGTCAAGAGAATGGAGACTAGGAATGGATGATGCTGGGTGAGGTTAGAAGGACAGTGGCTGGAAGGACCCTGTGAGTGTTCTCTCTGGTTTTTGTACAAAGAGGCAAAATTGCAAGGCACGAGAGAAAGCCTGCACCTCCTCCCGCCCCATCTATGCCTCTTGCTTGCAAGCTGTGGCCAAAGTCAGGGATGGTAGAAACATGGCATTCACCCTTTCAGCATCCTTGTTCACTGACCCAATGTGACAAGAAGTCAGCCCAGTGGTACTCAGTGTTTCCAAAGAGCAGATGCACAGTGCTTGGAGGATAGCGTACAAGAGCATGTGGGAGCCTCCTCTGGGCAGCAAACACCAACTAGATGGGAGAGAGGCAGAAAGGGGGAGCAGATGTGCAATAAAGGGTGTGAGTGCCAAGGTGTCGGGAAGTGCACCCGTGCTGTGCCCTGGGGGTGCCACATGAGCAAGTGTCTGCTCTCCCTCTGGCTGTGAGTGACTGTGCCTTGCCTCCATCCTCGGAGGCAGAGGAGGACACCGTGCACGCTCTGCCGGAGGCTGCCTGCACGCACTCTCTTGTTTTCCTGGCTGAGGCAGAGGGAGAAGGCCTGGTTTAGGTTAAGCCTCAGTCACACAAAGATGCCTTTCCTATTACTCTTTTGTTTTTCCTTCTAAGCAATGTTCCCATTTAACTCTTCCAACTCTCCCCTATTAGTGCAGCCTGTCCTGCCTGAGGGCTGGCCCAGGTCAGAGATAATTCAGGAAAGAAGAGGAATTGTTGGGCTGTGGGGCTGGAAAATCCTCAGCCCTGAGAAGAAGCTTTAGGAACCTCGGCATGTAAGAAGGACAATATTGTTGAGAAGATCTAATAGGCCAGGATGAAGATACTCCAGTGGTGTAGTGCTGAGCATGGTAGAAATACCTGAAGAGTCAGTCATGGCATTACCATGACTGAATTTGGCACCAAACTTCCAATCCACAGAGGGAGAGTGGGGGAGGCGGAAAAGAAAACATGCAGAGACCTTTTCAAAACTCAAGACCACAAGAAAAAGCTTCCTATAAACAAATCAAATGGAAATATTTTTTTAGTTCTATAAACATTTCCCCTTGAAGCGTTCAACCCAAATATTGCATCACTGTGCTAAGAGATAAACAAATCTTTCAGTGAAAGAGATGCACACCAACAATAGACTGGCCTCTTTGCCTTGTCCAAGCTGTGAAAAGTGCAAAAAACAAACAAACAGGGCCAAGAGTGACAATCAGAAGAGAGATGTCTGAGGAGTACTTGTTTGAATATTCAAGGGAGAGAAGAATCACACACCCCACCCCCCAAATCCCACTGAGCTACAATAAGGAAATTCATCACCTTCAGGGACCTTAGAAAATCACAGCTCTGGCAGGTCAAGGACACCAGCCAAACTTGTCTTTCAAAAACAAGGTAGCTTCTGATTTTCCCCAAATATATTATTTTTTAAAATACATTCTTTGACACTAATATGTCATAAGTAAAGATGTATTGTTTTTTGCAGGGATTATAACGGTAATATCAAGAATTAAACTGGCCAAGCTGTCCTGTGTTTTACACCATTGTTGTATTTCCTATACAAGGAGCCAAGCCACACACCTATTGGAAGACTGTTGCTGTGAGAAGTAGTTAGCAGGACTTCAGCAGGGGCAGGGGTCTGGGTCTGGCTTTTTAGCTGGTAAAAATCTTTAGAGGCACTCTAGAAAGAATAATTTGGTGCCAGATTAGAAAATGTGAAGTACCCCACAAGAAACACACCTCCAAGGAACAGCAGCAAAAGGTGATTTTGCTCTATCAGAACTGCCATTTGCTTTATCTTCCTCATGCGTACGTACCTCTGATCCAGCTGTACCTCCACCATTTCTCACATTTTGGGATCCAGTATGAACCTGTAGACGTCATACCTCTGAAAGCACATGAAGAGATCTGCCTCCAGCCCATCCTCTTGCTTCTGTGCCAGGGAGAGCACTGTCCCTGTGTGGGAAAGGAGAGTTTGTGTGGGAGAGTGGACAAGGACATGCTGAGTGGTACTGGCAGTGAGGGACGTGGTGTACTCACCATGGCATAACTGTGCTCAGGAATTTTGGTGCTTCCTGGTGTCATGTATTTTGAGTTATAGTACTGTGCTGGGACCAATATTTGGCTCATACCTCAAACAGACACTGTAAGAGCTGCCAGGGACCTACTGGCTTTGTATCTCTCGTCATGAGACTGAGGCAAGGAGCTGCACAAGACACTGGGTGGGAAGGAATTTCATTCTTGTTCCAGTTCACACAGGAGACACTGTAGAAAGGGCCACCAAAAAAAGCTGCTTAGCAGTTCAGTCTCATGGAAAAGTTTCACTACCAAAAAGCTAGTATAAATTGAGACCTCTTGGGCAGGCGAACTGGCTCTGTATTCAGCTGAGATGAAACATGGTTATCCATGGTTCTTTGGCTGGGATAATACTGCAACAAGCAGACACAACTACAATTCTCCAGTGGCCTAATGTCCCCCTTCCACGAGCCCTCCTGGTGCTGAGCCATGCTGTGCATGGTCCTCACTCTCAGCAACCCTGGCCAAGCTGCCTGCAGCACTGCAGGGAACAGCAAACCTTCTGAGACCATTTGATCTCCCTAAATTCTTGACAAAATCTTCTCCATGCATGCTTTCTTTGGTCTTGAGAAAATGACTTCAGGTGGTGCTGTGGGAGCTGATTTATGAGGGGAGACTGACAGAATAAAGGGCCTCACACACTTCTCATGTTACATTGCATCTAGCTGGTGTGAATTCAGAGACATTTACACCAAGCTAGCTGAGGAAGAATTGGACCCAGACCCAGTTTATCTGTTTGACAACAGAGAGGATTAAAGACCTGCAAATGCTAAGCAGGGGTGGTCCAAAAATATTAGAATCAGAAGTAATGGAATGAAGTATACATGAGTAAAAGTTAAATTGTAGAGAAAAGATTACAGCTGACATCCATTCCCTAAGCCAAATGTTCTGCCTTCCACAAGATGCTTCTAGGTATGGCTTACATCAGTCAGAAAAGGGGATTAAATGGGTTTTGGGTTCAGCATGGTCTGGCACGCAGCAGGCAGACTAGAATGGCAGTATTTTGAGCACTGGTGTCTTGCAAGACTTCAGAAGGCAGCCTGCAAGCGGATTACAGCATCCTTCTCCAAATACAGTCATGCCTCATGCAATATCTAACACATGCAGTCAAATGAAATGGCGACAAACAAAAGCAGCTGGTAGAAATGAAAAATGAAGAATTTCAAAGCTTTGCCTGATTTTTATTTGCCTATAACCACTGGCTGCTGCATTGTATCATGCCACGAAAGAATATGTGGATTTCTTTTTTTTCTCCCTGAAAGGTTAGTTTGTTATTTGGATCAAAAAAAAAGATCAGAAACATAAGATTATATAACTTTTTTATGTTCACCTAACCCTTCTTCTCAGAGGCTGTACATTCCTGAGCACCATGGCCTTGGCATCAGCCGGGATTCTTTCTTCTAAGAGAACACCTAGCTCCTAAAGTTTTGAAGAAATACTGGTAGGTGTTCTGCTATCCTGCTCTTTAAAATGCAGTAGAAGTGTATTTGTGCACAGCCTGATGAAAAGACAAAGCAGGGCATATATGCCTAGAGGCACGGAGCTGTAAGACCAGCTCTTTCTCTTTTTGCCTTTGCCTGAGTCTCCAGATTGCAGTAGGGTGATGGTATTCAGTGGACACCATATAGAAGTAGAGAGGAGAGTATTAAGAGGATACTGCAGATAAGCAATGCATAGCCTAGCTGACCAAAAGGAGAGGGACTCGTAATGATTCAAACATCAGTGTCTGCAAGGCTTAACACCAGAGAGTCGAAGATACTGATGAAGATGATATTAAAGGGTCATATGAAAAACAAGGCAAAGTGCAGGTTGGTAAAATAACACTGTTTTGAGAGACGTGTCCTCCAAGTTAGACAAGAGCATTCTCCTTCAGGCTCCCCTAGCAGGGCTAGCCACTGCAGAGAGCAGGGGAAGGTAGGTTTAAGGAGAGTGACACCTCTGACATTGTGGGTCAGGAATGTTCTTTGGCCAGATGGCCAGCTGGGGAGAGAGAGGCTATCCCAGAGTGCATCCTCACAACATAGAGGCTTGCACCAGCCCTCCTCTGGCTTCATAAGCTCTTGGATGACTCCAGGAATCACCAGCTCACACCTGGGACCGGGGGCTTCCCCACCGGCTGAGCCCACGGTGGGACCTGCCAGTGCCACAGGGGCTTCCCTGTGCTCCCTTCAGTGCCTGGCTGTCTCCAGGCCCTGGCTGCCATGTGGGATGTGGGTTAGCAGATTTTTTCCACGCTGTTTCTCTGGGATCCCTGACAGAGCCCATCAGAGCTGCCTTTTATCAGCACTGCACGCCTTAGTGAGCCTGTCATGACTCACACACAATGTGCTCTGTGCCGGATTAATCCGGCTGCTTTCATGCTCAGGATGTGGGCGATGGGCAAGGGATGGGGGTGGGGGGACATGGGGACAGATGAAGGGCTAGTGGGGGCTTGGGAGACTGGGGAACCCCAGCCTTTTCACTTCCTGAAGTTAAGGACATGTTTGAGGGCTGTTGCAGAGGACAGGGTAAGCACAAGCCTTAAGCAATGAAAGATGGAAAGGCAACAGGTGTGTGGGAAAGTAGTAAGGGAAGAGAGATTATAGGTGAATAAATGGACTATAACAAAGAGAGAATGTGATGTAAACAGAGATCTGTGTGCCTTAAAAGGTAACCTCCCTTGTTGACAGACATGACAGGTAGCTATTTCCTGCAGGTGTAATTATCCAGGGACTACACTCCACCTAAAGGGATCTTTTCAGTCCTCAGCATTAACCTGGAACACCTTTAAGATGCCTCCCCATCTTCACTGTTGTTGTCTGTAAACTTGCAACAGCCTACTACAGATTAGGGAATCATAAAAAGTGTGAAATCCTAAACCCAGCAGTCTGTTTAGATGAGAATAAGATTCCCATCAACTACTGTAGCACCAGGTTTTCATGCAGAGTCTCCACAGAGAAAATGAATTGCACGTGAGAAGAGAAAACCTGCTTTATTCCAACAAAGCTAAAAATGGATACCAGGAAGAAAGGATCAGTCAAAGCCACCCAAGCAACTACTAAAACATCTCGCACTCTGCCACAATTTCCAGCTGAAGGGGTGCACACACACACACAAAAAAAACCCCAAACTGATTCTTAAAGAGCTGGTGATGCTGCAGTTTTATGTACATACATATAATCTGAATGCATATGCTAAAACATATACATCT
The DNA here is from genome assembly GCF_048771995.1 of Taeniopygia guttata. Lineage (NCBI taxonomy): Eukaryota > Metazoa > Chordata > Aves > Passeriformes > Estrildidae > Taeniopygia > Taeniopygia guttata. The sequence continues at coordinate 22,098,456 of NC_133024.1, forward strand.
TTCCTCCAATTTGAGATTCACAATGTTCATTTGAAGTGATCCATTCTATCTAATGCTTTTCACCCATGAAAGTCCTACTTTCAGCACCTACTGCCCAACTTCCCATCTTCACTTGGAAAGGTGAACTACTTTACAGCACCCCGTCCTGTCTATCTACTGTACTATGTACTGTACTGTACATGCCAAAAGTTTCCAAATAATTTCCCACTCAAGGGTGAGAATAAGCTTGCCTGCCACTGAAATATCACTGTATCTGGATAAAATACAACACCTATTTAACTGCACAGAGCTATACTGTCACTGCAAAAGATGACATACATGGTCTTGGTTTTACATCCTGTCCATTAGGGGAGCATTTCTTATCATTATTCTGAGATGGATTTTGGCAGTGAACCAAAAGGCAGGAGGGCATGTCCTACCTCTTTCTGTACACAGCAGGTTCATGGTTCTTGTCCGAGGACTTCCCACATCCCTCACATCACAAATGGTTATATTGGCTTTCACTGCAAGAGAAATTTTAAACTGTAGGAGAGTATTTGCTAAGTTCTGAGGAAGGAAAGCAGGATTCTAGAGGGGGTAGGGGGAAAGGCTATTTATTTAGGGCATTTGTCTGATCTTTTTACTCATGAAAAAAAGTTTTACCAATTGCCTTTGATAATTGTCCATTAACAAAACATTTTCTTAAAGACCCTGTCCTCCACTCAAAGTGTTCAGTGATGTTGTAAAACAGTTGCCAAACACAAGAGGATCTCTCTGACTGCTGATCCCTAAACATTTTAAGACAAGGAAACAAATGGAATTGGGAACTCACTGACTCTCCAAGTATTTCCTATCAATGACCTGACTACAGACAGTATGGTAGCTCTTTACAACATCCCCTGTGGCTATGTGGCATAGAACCCAGCTGGCACAGCTGTACCCATATGTAACACATTTTGTACCAATATATAACATATTTTATACCAATATATGTATCACTGCAAGAAAAGAAAATGATACCTTTGTGGAACCGTGTTTCTTTTGTATTGTTTTTACCATGTTTGAAACAGGAACAGTACTAATTAAACTATCTTGCTGCCAACCCCTCTCTCAGAGGTAGAAGCTAGCACTGGTTCACTGCAATTTTTTAAATTTCAAAATACATATGTTATACCTTGTGTGTGCTTGTATTCGTGCATGAGGGGTAACATATATATTCTGAAATAAAAGAAATGCCAGTGAACATATAATTTTTCTGGTTTACATCAGAATGAACTTGTCACAGCTAAGTCTATGTCCCTGACTTGATCCCTAGTGGTAAAACTAAACTGACATCAAGTTGGTTTAGTTTACGCCAGCAGAGATTTCCTAATATAGGCAGTCCCTATCTCTCGTCCTTTCATCCCACCCCGACCTCTTTAGTTTGTCTCTCTGAGTTCTGATGACTGAATCACTTCTCCCTTTGTTTCTCTGATTTCTTTCTTAATCTTCTGCTCCTGAAAGATGCTTAGTTCCTGAATCCCTATACAAATACACTTTCCTTTCTAAGCTTTTCACCAGCCAAACAAGGTTTTATTTGTTTATTTAATTTGACATGCTGGAGAGAAATGATCCCGTTTCCTATGGATTATCAAAGTAACAAATAGCTTTACAAGAGGGTAAACAAAGTAAAACTCATGCTGAAACTCCTTTGAACTGGGGCCTTCCTTCCCATTCACGTCCCTTCATAATGTGAGTCTTTCCTCTCTCCTCTACACAGTACACAAGATGACTTTCTGGTCACTTTGGACCATAGGCCACTCCTGGACCCAAGCTAGTCATCAATTCCTCATCCATCCTTCCACAAACTTATCCTGAATTTACAAAAACATGGCCAGACAGCTTTGAACTCACTCTGTGATGGAGCATTTTATCCATCTTGTCTTTGCCTCACAGCTCAATTCCCCTCCTCAAGTTTTCATTTTTGCAAAAATGCAGAGGTAGAGGAACCCTGTGGTGAGCCTGGGAGCCTCTGTGGAGGCAGGCATACCATGGTGATTTTTATTGGGAGATTTGTCTAGCTCAGGCGGCAGACATGGTACACCTAAAGCGGCACTCTGCAACACATCTCCTGCAATGTACATTTCTGGAGAAAAATAGAGAAAACAACAAAATTCAGGTATGAATCTGGGCTAAAATCCCTAAGGACTCAGAGACAGAGCTGCTGAAGAGCAGCTCCCAGGACAGCAAATGTCAGCAGTGTGCAGCTCACATTTTTTCAGGGGGCTTAGGTTTGGTGCCTGGGGACTGGTTTCCCCCCACCCCCAACATCTCTTTCTGTTTATTACTCCTGCCGTAATTGGGAGGCATGTGTGGATGAATTAAACATAGCAAGACAGATGAGAAAACTCTCCCTCTTAGCTGGCTGAATGAGCAAATTTAACTGAGCCTGTTACCCACTGAGTATCGTGCCGACATGCCAGGGTCCGGTTTCCTTTGAGCTCGCCCTTTCATGCAGAGTCCCTCTGTGCCCCCTGCCTTGCTCCTCACAATATCAAACAGCTGGAGTTTCAGCGGCCCCAAGGAGAAGCCTTTGCATCTGACAGCAGCAGCAGTGGGAATTTTGTCTGGGATCAGAGAGGGACAGAGCCAATACGTGCAAATTGGTAGCCAAGGATCAGGGGGCTCTGACATCTCCAGGAGATGGGACACCCCCACCCTCCAGCCATGGGCTGTGCTTGGTCAATGCCCAGAGTAAAAGTTTCCTTATGCCTGAGGAACTGGGGTTAATGAGGGGGTTTTGCCTTTCACAGTACTCGAGCTTCAGACAGGCCAGGGGCATCCAGAAGTTCGTGCTGCCAGGGACTTTGAAACAAATGCATGCCAGCCTAGAGCAGGCATCCCCAGCAGAGCAACAACAGAGCCTCCCGAGAGCAGGACTGCCACTGGCTTGTCCGGGGGTGCCAAGGGGACGTGGCTGCACAAACCAGCACCCTGCTTTGTCCCAGCGCATTTCTTTTGGGAGGCAGGTGAGAAGCACAGCATGAAGGGCACTGCTGCATCCATCTATTCCCTCAGCCCCAGGGATAAGCAGGCAATGTAATCCTGCAGGGCTGCAATCTTTCCTTTCATACTGTTTAATAAGCCCTGGGGCACTTCTTTGCACAAGGTAGCTCTAATTCTGTTCTGTCACCCTTTTCTTCCCACCTCTGTAAGCCTAAAACTAGTCAGGGATAATTCAATTCCTGCTTTAATTTAGGAGAGTTTATGACCGCTTTAAATTAGGAAAAAAGCATTTTTCAGACAAGGCAGGTGCTAGAGGTCTTAGCACTTGTAAAAATTAGGCCACTTAGTGAGGTGTCTACATATGGATTTAGCACCTGAGAGTGTGTTAGTGAGGAATATAAGGAAAAAACTTGGAACCTTGGAAACAATTATTTAAAAGATAATTAGAGAGAAAAGTTAACATTTCAGGGGAAGGAAGTTTGTGTTCAACCTGATAAGTCTTTGCGTTCAAAGCTTAACCTTTGTGTTCAAAACTGATAAGCTTACCCATTGAAATGAAAGTTGAAGAAGCCATCTTCACACACTGCCTTTGAACTCAAAAAAACCTACAGAAAAATCAGGTTTAATCTTTTCAGTACCCATGTAATAAACCAAGGAAGTAAGAACCCCAAATACAAATAGAAAAAAACCCCACTAAATCCTTTGCATCATCCTTATGAGAAATGAGTAAGCCGGGAGATCAGAACTCTCCTAAAGTACCACTAAGAAGGAATAACTCTGAAACCCAAGGATGACATGATGAAAAACATCAACTCTTTCACCTTCTTCTTTGAAGACTGAAGCACTTCACATTTAGAAACTACAGATCATGTTTGTCATCTATGCTCTTCTGTACACGGCAAAAATGTGAGAAACCTATCCTGACCTTTCAGTGACAGATTTGTTTCAAGATAATCTCTTCTGAAGGGCTTTGAAAGACCAAAGATTTCCCTTCACCTGTGGGTAAATTTATGTTTTGGAGCATGAATTCACTCTTTGGTGCAGGGAGACGCAGTGAGGAGGAAGCGATGGGGTTTAATCTCAGGGAGTGGTGTCACTGCTTTTCCTGAACATTTGTATCCGAGACACTTTCCGTGAGAGCAAGCACCTGCTAGGAAGGGGTGGCTTTAAGAAAAGACCTTTTCATCCTTTTGCTATTTATTACAGCTGGTGACCGCCGAGGATGGGGCGCCCAGAGGGGCGCCAGGGGGGCTCCGTGGTGCCGCTCCAGCCGGCGGTGCCAGCCCGATACCCCCGCGCCCGGGGCCCCGCAGCCCTCGCCCCGCAGCTCGGGCCGGCGGGGCCGCCTCCCCCGCCCACAACAAACTTTTCGTCCCGACTTTGCCGCTTCTGCCGGCCCGGGAGCGTGGGGCGGCGGGGAGCGGCCCTGGGGCCCGCAGCTCCGCTTGGCGAGGCTGAGGGGACCCGGACGGGGCGGACGGAGCACGGGGTCAGCCGCTGCCCGGCTCTGGGGAGAGCGTTTTACTTGGAGTTTTCCCCCTTCTCTGGCTCCTCCTCTTCTTCCCTCCTCCTCAGGGGGAGGGGAACGAGGGAGGCTCTTGCGGCAGGAGTAGCCGGAGCAGGGAATTGTTTGGGAGTTCAGTCATCCAAAAGCCGTCTCCCGTATGGAGGGTCTGGCTTCCCGCATCCCGGCGCCTCTTCCCTCCTCCTCCTCCTCCTCCTCCTCCTCCTCCTCCTCCTCCTTCTCCTCCTCCTCCTCCTCCCGCCGTGCCTGAGCTCAGCGCGGCCCCCCATCCCCAGCTCCAACCCGCAGAAAAAGCACAACCATCACTCCCAAAGCAAGGGCCCCCTCACTTTCCCCTTCCCCCCAAAACAGTCTTTCCCCCTTCTTTTCTTCTCTCTCCTTTTCTCTCTCTCTCTCTCTCTGTGTGTGTGTGTGAGTGTGTGTGTATTTGTGTGTGTAGTGAATTCCCCGCAGATCCGGCCTGGAAGTTCCCAGCTCCTGGAGTTAAACCTCTTTGTTGCTTCCCTTCGTTTGGGGCATCTTTGTGTTTCCCCCGCCTGCTCCACTGGAGACCGCGGTGAGTGAAAGAGGAGGGGGCCCGGGCCTGGTGGCCCTGGCGAGGGGCTGGGAGGACGCACGGTGGTGGCGGGCGATGGGACGCAGGGCTCTCACCCCATCCATCCTCAGGCAGCGGCAGAGTTCGGGAAATTGGTGTGGGGATGTGAGGAAGGGGGTCTGCCTAGGGACCTTGGTGACAAGGGAGGAGTGGAGACCCGCTGGTCCCCACCGGGACGGGGCTTGTTTTGGCGCAGGCAGGTGAGATGTGGGGGCTCGGATGTTTCCCTCCAGCTCTTCCTCCTCGGCGGCTTGGCCAGAACTAATGGAGGGCCCAGGGCATGCACACGCTCCGCGGTGCTCCCGGGCTCGCCTGGAACTTCCCCAGCAGCCTGGTCCACGACCTTGCCCCGGTCCTCACTGCCGGCTGAGCGAGGAGGCACGGTGAGCAGTGAGGGAGGAGGAGAAGCTGTGCAAAGTAAGCCGCAGATCCATCCTCCATTGCTCCAACTCTTGTCAAAAGCTGCTGGGAGTTTACAGGCAAGAGCTGTCTCTGGCAGATGTGAAGGCATTTCGGTGTGTGCTCTGTGAAGGGGCTGCTGCTGCAGCAAATAAAAGTGGAAGTGGTAGTCTGTCTGTTTTAGAATTTTTGTTCTCTTCTGTGACCGTAGAGTTTTTAACCCTGGTGCAAGGATGAGGAGTGATTTGGATCAGGGGAAGTAATTTTCTGCCCGGCAGTGGGATGTTGTAGGATTTGTGCACACATGCCTCCCTGCTTGGACTGCAACTGTGGCAGATAGTCTGGATGGTGACTAAATAGAAAATGTGTTGGGGAGAAAGTGGGATGCTGAATTTGTAGCCCTGTCCAAATAAGACTTTTTCAAGTGCTCTGAAGATACTAACACTTCCTTTGGAAAATAATAAACTTTAACCAATACCCGTGGCTGGCAGAAGGTATTTAAGACAAATCTGTCTTTGGGCATTTCCCTGACTGATTCTGGTACCCCAAGTGTTATTTCACTGGCATTGTGTGAAAGGCGGTTCACATCTATTAAAGTTGGTCTTTTTTGTCCTTGCTCGTTTTAAAGAAACTCTCTTGACCTCTCTGCAGCATTATGTGAGTGGGATAACAGGAATCCATACACACACTCAGCACCCGCATGTAATTCCCAGCATGTCTTAAATGTTTTTCTTGGTGCCCAATTCTCTTAATTTCTACATTGCTATCATAGTGTCTTTTTGATATGTCCACTTGCAGTCTGCCATTAAAATTTCTTTTCCCATGGGCTAAAAAACTGCCATGGAAAATATTAGAAGAATGTGGGCGTTTTGTAAGTAGAATTTTATCTTAGTTTTCTTTTGAAATGAACTGACTTTGTGTGCCTATGATTAAGAGGAGCTTTCCTCTAGATTTAAGGCTATGTACTTACATGGCAGATTTAAGGCTATGTACTTACATGGCTTCGATTAATGGGTTGAATATTGAGGTTCATGTCTTGGGGAAGGATTTCAGCAGAAACACATCATGGGTTTGCAGTGAAGATTTGTTCTGTTTTATTTAAGTGACCTAAAGAAACAAATTTATGGTGTGAAATAAATTCCCATGCTGCTAGGAGTCATGTGGGGATCTTCTGAAGTAAATAGGACAATTAGGAAGAGCTGTGAGCTCACTGCTGGATGCATGATATTCTCTTACAAGAGGTAAATGGAGTTTTGTTCCGTGTCTTTTCCTTAATTCTCCCCTTCAGGTACAGGGACTCATCCTGCATATACCAAGCACACCAAGCAGAAGAGGTTCCAATAGGTGTCTGCAGTGAGGGTTGAAGTCACATACAGTGCAGTCCTCCCTGCTTCCTGCTGGGGAAAGTGAGGCAGGTTCATCTGAACGGTGCACAGAGGTTCAGTGCAGCTGGGAAAGGCAAGGTCAGTTTTCTCCCACTCATACACACATGTCCACAGGACCTTTATTTGAGAGAAATCCCAGTACAAGTAGCTGAATTCACACATTTCTTCTCTGCTTGGCACAATGAAGAAGCATTGGAGCTGCATGATTCTGCATGTGTGTGCTCCAAACTAACATGTAAGTTTTATGAGTTCTGTGTATCCCTGAAGAGTTGTATGTAATCCCTGCAGGTGAATGCAGCTTTTCTGTGCCTTCTACTGACATGATACAGAAGCACAGAGCCAGAGATTCTTTGGGATTACAAAGTAAAACCCAGTGTCTGGTGTTTGCAGAGGTCTTTCCAGCTCTCAGAGTGTGAGACTCCTGGCTTGGAGTTTTGCTCCATAGAAGGACAGGTGAATCATTGCTCAGCCACTTCAATGCTTGAAATTCTGCTGTGTCCTCAAAAATAACAGCAGACAGATCCCTCTAAATCTTCAGTACCAAACTGGCAGCCCTGCAATACCTTCATGATGCTAGTACAGCTCCTCCTGGCTCACTAGGGCCAGCAGAATTCACTCTTTGGGAGCCAGCTGGAGCCTCCTGCTGAGCAAGAAGCATCTCGGGCGGGGCTATGAAGCAAGCAGCCTGCTTTGTCCCGGTACTCCCAGTGCTGCAGAGGAGAAACTGTCTTTCCTGAGTTAAGAAAAGTTACTCATTTAGGGCAGACGTGAATTTTTGTAGTTTCTTGTCATTGTTAGTGAAACACTTGACTGAAACACCACCAGATCTACCTGCCAGTGTTTCCTGGACTATTCCTGAACCACATGCCCTTAGGAGCACAGAAACCTTGCAATCTGGTAATAAGCATAGGAAAAAAAACAACTCTTGCTTCTTCTGCCTGGGCTGTGGGAGGGAACAGGGGTGACAGGACAGGAAACGCACTTCAGTTGAAAGCATCTGTTGGGAAGTGGAGGTGTTTGGGCGTCTTCAGCCCATGCACATGCTACTACTGTGAGCTTGAATTTTCTCCATAGCCCTGTGCCTTACAGTTCCCATGCAGAAAATGGAACTGGACCCTGTGCTGATGGGTTGAGTGCTAGGACAGGGGCAGATATTACTGTCTATGTTGGGTCTTGCCAGCTGACCTGTACCCTTATGTCTCTCAGAGCAGAACTCAGGTGCACTCGGGAGAACCCTCTCTGTTGTGCTGAGCCTCCTGAAGACTGCCAAGGACTGGAGAGGCACCTCTGTGCCTCCAAAATCACTCTCTTCCCAGGCAAAGGCAGGCTGTCTCCCAGCACCCTGACTTGTGTGCCTCCTGAAGCAGAGGAGCAATGAAAGGGAAAAGTGTGTTGGGGCCCACACTGGTTGTTTTAGCCCAGGTTGGTCTGCAGGTGGGTTTTCAGAGACTTGAGCTCAGCTGGGCCCAGTTTAGTCACTCAGTCTGCAAGGTATTGCAACAGCAGTAGGCCAAGGTAACTCCAGGTTAACAAAAGTTCTTTTGGCAGTAAATAATGGTGGGTTGTTCTTTTTAATATCTGATGCCAAGTGCCTCAGAGACATGAGGCACAATTCCCTTGGACTTCTTTAATGTGCAGAGGTGACTTTGATATATTACTGCTGGTGTGTTACAGACCAAGGCTTGCAAAATCTCTTGGTTTAAACCGTTACCTCCTGGGCTAAAAATTTGCAGTGTGACTTCTGCAGTTAGGATGGGATATCCCACAAGGAAAAAGTTCTCTTGCAAAATCTTCAGAGACTTCCTGTTTCTGGTTAGACTGAAAACATCCTGAGGGAAAAAACCTGCTGCTGTATGTTCTGGTGCTCCTGTGGTCAGTCTCAGTTTAAGAGGTTGTTATGTATTCCAGTTTCTAGGCCACAAGAACAATTTAAGGCAAATAATGACTAAATGAATTGCAGGTCCTTAAGTGGAATGGGGGTAACTATAATCTTTCAGGTTTCTAAATGTACTTTGGGTAATTCAACGTAAGGTATCGCATGCATCTTTTTCTGTTTCCTGATGCTGGGTTTAGTTCCTCTTGGCTCCGAATCATATGACATCATATCTGCTGCTTCATTGGCTGAACACAGTGCTTGGAGCCTGTTTTCTGGAAGGAATGCTTGCAGAAAGGGAAGCTTTCAAAATTTGCTTTGTATGCATATTTGTGCATAAGTCTTCTAAAATCTCTCCACAGGAGTGTGTGCTCCAGCAACACAGCTGTCTGAGTGTCCATGAGAAGCTGAGACAAAAGGAGTATGGATGCAGTGGAAGCAAGTTGGCTGAAAAGCTCAGAAAGATATTTATTGCAGGGAAAAGAAACCACTTGGTGCTTACACAGTCCCAGAGCTGCTCCTGGCGGTGCAGAGCTTTCTGCTTAAACAGGGAGCAACAGATCCCTGTCCCAACGATGTTACATGCTCCTTTTATTAAAATGGCCTCTCTTCCCTGCAAAAAGACAAATGGGATGGGAGGCTCAGCTGTGGGATGGGAGCCTGATGGGGTTAGTAGCAGAGCACCTAGACTGGGTGCCTGTGAGGGGCTCTGAGGGCTGCCTTTGTGTGTTGTAGGAGCTCTTGAGTAAGAAGCAGTGCCAATTTATTTTGGCTCTAGTGGCACTGATGGAGAGAAATGTGCATCAGGGAGCATGTGGGACGTGCTCAAGCTTCTTTGCCCTTCTTGTGGGCAGCGTGCCAGCACAGAGATGAAAGCCAGACCTTATCCTCGCTTTCTGCTCAGCTGCTTTTGAGAGGTTGCTGCCTGTGTCCAGTCATCTTCGCTGAGCAGCCATTAGATGTGAAGATGGCGACTACGCTTTGTGGCTGTGCAGAGTTTTGGAGGCTTGCTGGGCAAAGTCCACACCACAGCGTGTTGCCCCTATGGAAACCATTGTCAAGTTTGCAGAGGTTTTGGGCTGTGGTGTCTCTAGATGTGTGTGTGAAAGCCAGATGGTGTTTTGGAAAGCAATAATTTTTCATTAACTTCTGTACCTGGCAAAGGCAGTAAATCTTTCACCCTGAGCCCTGCAGCAGCAATACCATTTTAGCTCTCTCAGGTCCACCCTGGCAAAGGAATTAGTTAGCAGGTTGTACTTTCATGCACAGCCATAGACCCAGGGCCCTGCCAAATGCAGGGATGCGTTCACTGGTTGTAATGTCAGCGAGTCTGAACAAGCTTGTATATCTGAAGACTGTGCATCAGTCTGCATTCAGATATATAACCTTCTGCAGTTCTTTAAATCATGAGTGCAGGGGGAAAGGGTGTAAAGATCCCTGCCAGAACTGTGTTGTCAGCTTTCAAATACTAGAATGAGGCTACTTTTTATGTTCTTTTTAGTTGACAGAAGGACTGGTTAGACAGAACCCTGAGAATTAATGTGTTGAGTTTAGTGTGGCTTAGAAAGCCTGTGGTAATACAAACATACTGAGGTAGTCTTTGAGAATTACACCTCAAATATGGATACATTGACCTGGAATACAGCATTTAGTTGCACAATTCAGCTTCTTCAGATAATGCCACTGTAATTTATCTTGGTACTTTTAGGGAGAGCAGCCACCTTACTTAGTGATTCTAGTGTTTTAGGGTGCAAGCCTGGGATGTGAGGGCAGCTGCCTTCAATTTTCCTCTACACCACAGATTTCCCCCCAAGTTGGGGCAAGTTGCTCTTTGCCTCACCTCTCCACCTGCAAAACTAAATGGCACTTCCCTGCCTCCTTGTGGTGTTGAGGATAGATCTGCTAGAGGTCAAGAGAGACCAGAGATTTGCTGGCCTTCAAAAACCCCTTGGATGAGGACCCCAGCTGGTTTCAGCAGAGTGCCTCCTGTGGCTCTGACAGCCCAGTGGGCAGGTCCTGTGGCTGCCTCTGGGGATGTGTGCCCCTGCTGGGTGGAAGTGGGTTCTGTAGGAGCTGCAGGATAGTTTTGGTCTGGGGGACAGGCTGGTGTGCAGCTACAGCAAAGGCCCTCTCTGAGTGTGACCCCCAGGGAGCCTTGCATAGGTAGCAGCAGTGCAGCTGCAGAGAACTTCTGGCTCCAGGCAGTGGTGGTACAGAGAGGCCATTGTAATCCTATGTGCTGTACACTGTACATCTCAACAGGCTAAGTGGCTCCAGGGTTGGTTGTTTTTCTTATTTTCCCCCTCCTCCTCTCCATCCCTTCAAATCTACTTTATGAAGTTCCTCCCCTTAAATTGAAAATTTGGCCTCGTCTTCAAAGAAGCCCTTTAGTGCCAAGCTTTTAAAGGTGGGGAGGAGGCGAGAGCAAAAACATCACATCCATTAACAGCCCAGTTGCCAGAGAAAATGTTTTTTAAAACATAATCTGAAACCTTAGTGTTTGGGAGCCAAAGCCAAGATTGAATACAAGTATGGGCCTTGTCCCTAGAGAGTCGCAGCGCTGGGAGTATGCTGGCATAAAGACAGACCATGGAACGAGGATTCTTGTGCATGCATGCACACAAATAGACAATTATTTGGAAGCCAATAGAGTTCTGGATGCTGAAGAAATTTAATCTAGTGCCTTCTGTCCCAAATTGCTCCCTGAGCTGTAGCTGATGTGGAGAGCAATTTCATTGCTCCAGCACTTCTCTGGATGGCAGTCCCCTTTGGAGCGGGAAGATTCCTACTATTTGTTGGCCATGGGTGGTAAAACGGACTGGCTAGTCCAGCTTCTTTAGAGCCTGCTCCTGTCAGTGAGAGATTTTTTTGGGACCCCTGAATGGTGATGGGCATATGATTTTTGTGTTTTATTTCTCCAGAAGAAAGATGCTTGTTTAACAAATCCCAGTACTGTCAGATTGAAGGGTTGGGTTTGAGTTCCAGTGTCAAGATACTTTCAGAAACATGCTGGGTGGGATATTTCAAAAATACCTGGGCAGACTCTGATGATGCAGTAGGGAGTCAGTGAGACTTGTGCATTGAGACCAGCTCCCCCTCTTCACTTTTCAGTACAGGGTCATGCTTGATGAGTTTATGGGACGGTCCTGCTGTCACCAGTGTAACAGCTGCCCAGATTAGTCCTGACCACCTTCTCCTGCATGGAAGTGGACCCTGTTTCCTAAGTGGCTATTCAGGCATATCCTGGTTTGCAAGCACTTGCAGTGCAGCTTCTAAGCCAGAGTCATCTGGGAAGAAAGAGAGCAATATGGCCCCAGTTATCCAGTTGCAATGGAGTTTGGAACACCCCATTACTAAGTTCTTCTGGGCATGGCTAGCCAGACCACAGCAGAGCTGTGGGACCCTTGCAGGAGGAGGGCTTGGTATCTACTAGCTCTTGAGTCCCTCTGGGGACTTCTGTGCCCCTCAGCTGGCCAAGCAGCATATCAGACTTGTAGCTGTCAGGCATTTCTGCAGCTGGAGGCATGTAGGGTGAGACAAGGCTGAGAGAAGCTGGTGCATGAAGAGCTCCCCAGAGAGGCACGCCAGCTGCTTTAGATGTGTCCATCATCACCTGTAGTCATTCTGACTTTACTCTTGGGGTGTCTGGGACTGGCCTGAAGGGAAAAGATGTTTGTTTTCCAGCAGATGAGGAGCTGAGCTCCTGGTTCCTTGCCAGCTTGTGCCTGAACACCTCTGTAATGCTGTAGAGGAAGTCCAGGGCTACACCAGGACTGTTTGCCTTTGAGGATCTTGCTGCTCTGGGTGCCTAAGGTACTGTAAATGTTGCAAGAGTAGTTCTGCTATTGTCACCCCAGCTGCAGATCCTGTCAGAGGTGGCTGCCCAGGCAGCAGAGAGGAGGAAAGTCTTGGGCTCATGATCAACTATTCCAGATGACCATGCAGCCCATTAGTTTGGTGATGGATGCTGAGAAAGGGAGGTCCATACAAAGGTACAGAGCTGGAGCTGCTGGAGCCTGGGTGTGTTTGCTGACCCTACTCACCTCTTGGTAGGGACGTATGGAGCCAGTTTCAGGAAGCCTTAGGGAAGAGTGATCAGGTTTACAAGGCTACAGCAAGACAAGCCAGCCCTGTGTCTCACAGGACAGGCACCAATCTGCTCCAGCTTCCACTAAAGCTGGCTGTGTTTGCCTGGTGGGAAATGTGCAGTAGGGGCTGTGGGATCCTGCTAATGGCATCATGAAGCCTGTGGTCTTTTCTGGAAGGAAGGGTCTGCTACTTGTATCATGTAGCAATTTAGGCAGGAACATAGTTGCTAAATATACAGTTGTCGTGTTTTCCTCACAGTTGCCTCGGCTGCAGGTTTGGGGAGAAGAGAATAGGAGCACAAAGAGACCAACATCAAGAGTAAGTGGCAGGCTGTGTTTATCATTGATACCTGACCCTGTAATCTCCCTGGGGTTAGCTTTGGACATCCCTATCCTCTGAGCCACTTGAAAGAACCACCTTTAAAAAAATTTCCCAAGCTAGTGACCAAGCAAACAAGTGCAAATTTCATCAGCCACAAAAATGTGAGTATAACCCAGTTTTAGCATAGTTTTAGCACCGAAGGAAGATAAGTACAGGTTTCTTGACTCTTTGGATGAAAGCCTGAGAAAGGCCTGCTATGCTATCTTCCCCCATCATCATATTCCAAAACCTAAATTACTATTTGTGTTACAGTTGTGTCTACAAGTTTTAACCAAGGTTGGGACACAGCTGTGACAGATAACTGTGTTAACTTGTAGTGGGAGATTGTTCCTACATTCCCATTCAAAACAGTGAGGCAAATGTGAAAGAGGAGATAAAAATAGAACATGAAAAGGACATGTGTGCCTTGGAGTGACTTGGCAGGTCAGGACTGCAGCTAAGTACAGACTGATAGTCAGTCTCACGTTCCATATTCCATCTTCCCCTGTGCCCTGCTCAGAAGAGGTCAAAGTCGAGTGTCAGTAAAGCTTGATTGAAAGCTGTCCTCCTTGAAGCTGAGAGTTGTCCATAGCAGAGTCTCATCTTCCTTAGCCTCCAGCTCACATCAGTGGCTACATGTGCTCCAGTTAATGCTTTCCCAAAGGGGCACTTGGCACTGCAGGTGGTGTTGGTACATCCTACTGCTGTGCATGCCTTCCACTGGGGCAGGTCTTGCGGAGCTGGGGAGCTGCAGGTGGAGAGCAAGAGCTTGTAGCTGTAGGGAAAGGAAAGGAGCCAGTTATGTCTTTAATTCTCTCCTGTCAGCTAGTTTTCAGTTGCGGCATCGTGCTTTGAAAGGTAGCTGCAAGAGGAGAGTGCCAGTGTAATAACAGTGTTTTGCTTGCAGCATGCAATCTCAAATTAAACCATACAATTACATAAATACTGTGTGCCTTCTTTCCACAGGGGGTCTGGGACTGCGCTTCTCCTGCTCTGGAGGCATTGCCTTGCAGTACACAAGCCAAGAATAAGCTCTAACAGGTGCTGCTAAGGCCAAGTCCATGGCTTGTATTGTGCCCAGGTGCAAGAGGAGATGTTCAGGTCAGCAAAGAGGTACCTTACACTGTAAGGAGGTGCAGGAACAGCAGGGAGGTACAGCAGGGTTACAAAGGGCTGCTCTTCCTGAGCACATTGAGCCTGTGTCTGAGGACATGCAGGGGTACCTGAGTGCTAATCTGACCCCTGCAGGCACAGGCACCCCAGTAGGGAGCAGCTGTGTGGACACGAATGGCAGGACATGAGCAAAACTTGGCTTGATGCATTAATTGGGAACTACCTCTCGAGGAGGATAGGATTGCTTCAGTGAAACCTGGACAGGTTCTTTTCCTCCCTCCTTTCTTGTCTGACTTACAGCACTGTTTGGGGGAGCAGGTAGGGGATTCAGATGCATCCTCTTCTGGTACCTATTTGCAAAAAGCTGTAGGCAAACTGTCTTGGGGGGCTGCTTATGGCCATGCCCTACTGCTGTCTGAGTAACAGCCTGAACTGCAGTCAGAGGCTTTTTGCTCAGAGGAATGCTTTGAAATATACTGTTTTTAATGGCACTGTGTTGACAGGGGCTCTTTGTGTCTAAGTGAAGGGATGACTCTTTTACTCTGCAGGAAGAGGAGCCTATCTGTAGTAGGACTCCTCCATTTGGCAAGTGTTTTGATATGCTCTCTGCAAGCTAAATAATTGAATTACAGAAGAGATCTCAGATGAGGTGTTTGTGTCCTTGCAGTCAGTGCCTTGGGAGTGGAAGAGTGGTGGGAGATGTCAGACACCTGCACAGTTATGGTTTTTTCTTCTCTGTTGATCCCAGGTCACTCCCTGTGCATGAAAGACTGAAGAGCCCTTAACATAGCTGCTGCTTTCACTGCTGTCCAGCTGAATTAGAAAGGGCATGGGATGGAAAAGGCATTAAAAATGGGTTTGTGCCACCCATCCCTCCTCATGCTTACTGTGAATAATCTCTTCCTCTCTCCCAGCACACAGCCTCAGACCTCGCAATGAGAAGGGAGAACAGGATTGCAGCTGAGGATTCTAGCGTGGCCCTGTTCCCTGCGTGCATGCTGCCTCCCAAAGGACGTGGGTGCCTCTGCCGGGTCCTTTTCTGGACCCCTTTTCTCCCTGTTTTCTGTCTTTAACTTCCCCTTCTCTGCCTGAGGTCCCAATGCTGCCAGCAGCAGTTGCTGGGGCTGAGAAAGGTTTGTTGGGCCATATCCTGGGTGCCCCTGCCCTTACTTGTTTTGGGGAAGGCTGATAAGGAGCAACTGGGGGTGCCTCCCCAGGCACCAGCTCACTGCTGCAGAGATGCTCCCAGCCTCGCTGAGCCAAGGCAAGCGCAGGGCGCTGCGTGTCGGAGCGGGTCTGGGAGCCCTTGCCTGGGCACGGTGGCTGCCTGCAGACAAAGGCAGGGCTGCTGCCTCCCCACAGGTTATTTTGGAGAAATGCCATCCTCGAAGTGAGAGCTGTGCCTCTCCTTCCCTTCTTTCTCCTCAGCTGGTGGATTGTGGCTCAAGGCTTCAAAGGCAACATTTTGAAGTCCCGACCAGCATTTGTGATCTCACAGCATTTTGCAGGCTAGGAGGGTTTTATGCTGACCTGTCTCCTTACAGGCAGTCAGGGAAGCAGCAGACATGGCATGTGCTGAGGTGCCAGCATCTGCAAGGGGGATGTAGGAACCAGGCCAAAAAGGATCAAAAGCTGTTAATGAGCCACAGATGGTCAGCTTTATCTTGGAGCCTGGTGATTTGGGCTTCTAGAGCTTTCTGCTGAAGAAATATGTGAGTAAAAGCTTGTAGCAGGCAAGAGCTGGAAAGGAAGACCCTAAAATAAAGATCCTTAGACATACATGGGGGACCTCAAGAGATCATCTCTGCTAGAGGCTCATCTTGTTTTTTCTGAATGTCTCCTTAACTACTTGAACTACTTGTGGGCTGCAAAAAAAAAGACTAATTTTCCATGGAAGAATTTTGTAGTCGATAGGTAAGACCAGCAGAGGTTTATTTGTGGCTGTTACAGAGGAGGATCTCCAGAGGCTTTGCTTGAGTACAGAGCCCTGAAGGCTGCAATAGATGTGTTCCTCTCTTGCACAGGGCAGGATGCTCCCAACAGATGTTTGTTATCGGCAAAGTAAAGCGGAGAAACAGAAAAACTTCAGCTGGCAAGAAATGCAGAGGGAAATTATACTTGTTTCCCTTTTGTGCTTGCAGAGAGGATTCTTGAAGCTGCTTTCTGTCCCATTTTAACATTTTATGTTTATATAGCTTATCTCTTTCATGAAGAACTATTACATCCTGCAGCACGTTGTACACTATATGAGAGCAGCTTGTTTTACCCATCCCAGGGCAGAGTGTGCCAGCTGCCCAACTGGATCTCAAGTCATGGAGCAGCATTTTCACAAAACTGAGTGCTTTTCTTCCTGAAAGAGTTTATTATATTTTCTAAGTTAAGAGATGGTGAATAATTTCCCTAATGGTAATTCTGAGATTGTATTTCCCTTAGATAGGTGAGTTTTCACAGTTGCTAGAGGGAGGGGAAAGATCTTATTCCTTCCCACTTATAATGCTGCACTTGTGGTCTGTAGGAAGTGATAGTATTTAATGTAATTTGGAGGGTAGGTACTGTCTGAGCTGATCTACAGATGACTTTGCACCAAACAGTGGAAGGTTTTTCTGGGGCTGTTTAGTGGTATGGGACAGTCACAGATTTCCCTTCTCAAAGAAAGCATTGACAGTCTCTGTAAGCAATTAGAGATAAATGTCCTTGAGGCAGAGGATGGCTTTTGCAAAGCATCTGAGTTCTTAAAGCAGTCTCTGTACAATAAAGGAATCTAATACCCCTGATGTTCCTTTACTGGACAGTAATATAAGGATTTTTGGAAAATCCAAAAAGTTCTAGATTTATATTTCCTGGTAGACAAGCAAATGTCAAGGGTTTGCTGTGTCCTCCCAGAACACTGCTGGGTGAGTCTTTGGAGAAGGCAATCTGATCTTTTCTGTGAAATGTTTGCTAAAACCTCTCAAGCAAATGTGATTTGTGCATTGAAAAGAAATTCTAAAATGATAAAGCAAAACACAACACAAAAGCTTCTTAGTCCTTTGCAACAGAAGACAAGTCAGCTTCTTCAGTTAGATTATATAGGTTCTAAAAATGTCTTAGGCTGAGGAGAATACATTAATAGATGGAAGAGTAGATTAGAATCTCCTGTTGTCACCCCCAAAGCCCAGGAGCTGGTGTCATTGTTTATTCCTGGTCTTTTTACTGCTTACAGTTTTCTCCAAAAATGACTAAACATATAAAACATATTGGGTTTGGGGTTTGAGGTTTCCTTTTTTTTCCTTCCTCTGTTGTAGGCCAGACTCTGACCACAGTCATGTATTGTTTTTTTTCTCTCTTACTTCCAAATGCAGTCACATAACAATAGCCTGGAAAAGAAGAACTGGAAATTATTTGTTCATTAATTTATTTCCTTTTTTGGGCTACAAGGAGTGGGTTAGCATCTGGGCAAGGAGGTTGGGAGCTCCAAGCCATCTCTTTCAGGGTTGAAGAGAGATTAAATAGGAACCATCCTGTTAAAATGAGAAGCACTGTAGAAAGGCAGCCTTTCTGAAGCAAGCATCTCCATTGCTCCTTGTGCAGAGCCTCATGCTTGGGGCACCTTTTCACAGCTGAACTTTATTTGCTATTTATGTAACATCAGCTTCTTGCACAGACACTACTAAACAGGCTTTGTCTGCCACAGGCAGGCAGGGACCGACTGGAAGAGAAATGCTCCTCCTGTCTCGGGCTTCTTCAGAAGTGGGTGATTGTTTGCTTTCCTTAACAGTCTGCTAATAGGAGGTAGTGGATGGTGTTGTCTTTCTTATTTATTTACGTAGGGTTTCATGACATATGGTGATTTTGACTGTTGTCCTCAGCTGTAGAAACTGCTTTCTAAACCAAGCTAGCTATGATGGAGGCATTGTAGCAGGATGGTCTGTGAAGGAGGAAAACCTATCAGGGATATCAGATTCCCAGCTGATTGTGTTCTGTCATCTCTCTCCTGAAGAGCAGGAAAAGAAGTGTTTTGCAGACAGGGTTAGGGTTTAATGTCTGGATCTTTGGGCCTTGGCAGGTGACACCTTTGCTTGCAAGGAAAAATATAAATCACCAGGTGGGACAACAATGAATATGTGACTGCTGTGCTGGTCAGGAGGGTTATTGTTAGAATATCAAACAGTACAGGCAGTGAAATCTTGATATTTCCATTGATGTTTCAATGGATTTGGTCCTTACAGGAGAGAAAGCAGAAGCAAGTGGAGTTTATGCATACTGGAGAGCGAACATAATCTGATAAAGGCTAGACCAGTCAGTAAAGTTTTCAGATCGCAGGAAATTTCCTCAAAGTATTTATTTATTTATGGCTCTGCTGAAAAATTTTCAACCAGCTGTGTTTAAAAAATAGCAGTAATGAGATACTTAAAAAAGGAGTTAATCTCTCCCTCTGAAAGACATGTCAAAGACATGCTGCAGAGCTCCAGCTGTAGCACAGGCAAGCCCTGGGCAATCCAAGTGGCCTAGCCATGCAGCCTGCGAGCTAAAGTCACACCTTGGGAAGCCAAACCCTGGAGGGAAGCACTGGCCTGTGGCAGGTCATGGGGATGGTGACCATGTGGCCATCCTCCAGGGGCAGCAGGTTTAGCCTTTGCAGCTCTTCAGCTCCCCAAATCTCCCCAGTTCTCTTAGGTCACAGCCACTTGTTCTCAGGGCAGCAAGGCCCAGTTTTGTCTGAAGTACTGGGAGGCCTTGAACTGTCTCTGACACCCCCGATGGGGAAATGCTGGAATGAGGAGGAAGGAACTGAAGGAACAAAAAACATGCTTTGCATGTCCCTGGGTTCTGCTGTTACAGACTACAAACCAGACTGGGTTTTTTATTTTGCTTTTAAATGCTTCTTTAGCCAGTACATTTTAAAAATTTTTTTTTCTGTCTGTCTTTTTGGGAGACAGAGCCAGTCTGGGACTCTCCATTTGGCCCATCCAGCCTATCCACAAAGCATGCACAAGCCATCTTCTCCAGGCTAATTTCCTTTAGGATTCCTTATGGCTTTGCAATGGCCAAACCTTTGTGTTTGATATCAAGGTGGAAAGGGAAGGCCAGCTGTGCTGTATCCTCCAGTCCTGTACCAGCAGGGCTCAGTGCTGGGTGCAGGAACTCTGTGAGAGCTACAGCTGTGAGAGTGGTAAAAAATGTGTGTGGTGATTGGTAGAAATTGTTCTGAGGAAGCAGATGCCTCCTCCTCTGATGATGATGGTGTGGCACATAGTAGACTGGAAAGGCAAAGCATGTTAATTTTGGTCCCAGGTGGAGGATTGTGTGGAGAAGTCTTGGCTCCTCTGTGCCTACTGGTTTCTGCTTCAAGATGCATATCACAACAGAAAAATCTCCTCTCCTGTTTCCTTTTTCCACCACTGGTAGCTAATCAAGATTTGGTTTTAATGACTTCCCTCTACTCTCTCTGTTTCCTCTCCCCCTGCCCCACACATGCCTTTTTTATATTTTTTATGCATTTCTTTTTGGCAGAAGTTGAAACACAAGAAGCATTTGGACCGAGATTAAAACAGTGGAGGAGCATGTTGGGCAGTGCAGTGCTTTGTTCTGAGTTCAGGGGGAAGCGAGGGGGGGACGGGATGTCATTTCCCAGATGGGGACCCGCCAAAGATGTTCTTGCTTCAGAAAGCAACGAGTGATTTTTGAGGCTATACCAGGTTTAACCCTTTGTTCACCCACTTCTGCCATCCAGGGAGACAGCAAAGACCTGGACCAAAAGTGGTATGGTGTCATGTTATGTGGCACAGGTGATGTGAGTGGTCTCAAGCCAAAGTCTGCTGTTGTGATTAAACGCTGTCAGTGGTCTGAGGTGCTTGTTTTCTTGTTGAAAACCCTAAGGAGTGGATGAGCAGTCTGCACTTGTGTATGACTGAGGGTCCAACACCAGTGTGATTGTGGTTGGAAAAACGAGATCAGCATGTTCCTTATAGGGGTTAGGACTGCTGTGCTATCTTCTGCCCTGCCAGAAACACCATGAGATTTGGGATGGTACTTAACTCTGCTTCAGGTGTTCCCGTTGCATGACAGGGAGTACTTTTGCCTTGTGATGCTTGGAAAACACCTTGTCCTGTGACCAAAGGAGCCCTGCACTGCTGGGACTGCAGCAGCAGCAAGCCCGAGGTAGCTTGCGGCTGTGCTGGGGACCACTGGCTGGTCATAGCACTGGTTCCTCCTGTTTGCTTTGAGCCAGTCTCCCATGTGAGAAAATTGCAAGTTTGGAGGGTATGGGAGGCAGAAAACCTCTATATGCATGAATTTACTGCCATATTTATAGTTCCTTGGGCCTTAAACATTGCATCATGTGTGTAGGCTGCTGATTTAAGTGCCCAAGGGCTGTTGCACAGTAGCAAATTTAGGGTGAGGATACAGGAGAGGAGCAGAGAAGGGAAAGTTAAAGCAACTCTGCCTCTTCATTAATATCTCTTCCAGGTTATAAATACTTGGAGCACTTATGTCAGGACTCTAGAGGAGGTCATTTATCTCCTGATGAAAAGCACCTCTAAGGTTTTTGTCTGTGGTACTGGACTGTTTCTTAGTATGGAGGTTCAGCCTTTTAAATCTGGATGGGGTTCTCCTGTGGAAGGCCACCCTCTTCCCTCAGAGTTGGAGTGAACCAATGCTGTATGTATAAAATGCATCAAATCTCTTTGTGTAAAGTCAGACAGAGTCACTATTCACCACAACTAACCCTGCAAGCTTCTATTTCTTTAGGTCCAGCAGCCTCTCTGGGCCCTTTGATCTCTCTAGTCCTTCTCTAGCTAGGAGGATGACAGCTTTCCTAACCCCCCTGTGAACCCCCTGAACATAAACGCAGTCTAGGTACCAAGGTGTCAGTAATTTTGAGCTGCAGAAACCACAGTGTTCCTCTTTGCAGCATTGTGCGGAATTCAGCTGGCCACAAACATGCCAAGGAATGATTTACCAACACTGCTGTGGGTGCATCCATGGCTAGTGACTAACAGAGAAGTGATGCATCTGGAGCTGGCCTTGAAAGCTGCCCTGCGTCTCTTACATGTCTTTCAGACAGCCAGGAGAGGTCTGATCTATAGGAAATTAGTATAATGCCACTCTGGTGTCATTGTTGGGATGAGGTGCAGAAGAACAGGGTCATGTAGACAAAAGATGCATGTGTGGAATTGCCTGTGATGGGTTTCAGCTTTATTTTTGACAAGTTCAATCTTGAATGCTTTCCCAGGGAGGTCAGCCGACCTGGTTGGAAATTGAATGTGCATACCTTACTGCACAGCATGTCTAAACTTGCATATTTTTCATCCATCTTCTTGGATCCCTTAAGTCATCCAGGTACCCTTTCCAGCAGTCTTGTGAACTATGGGAGGGAAGCCTTGACTGATGGATAGGCACTTAGGTGTGAAGCAGAGGCCAGTGTTTCCCTTGACTTGCCCAGTGCCACTAGACACCCTTGGCTTCAGGGCTGGGATCAGCGGTTTGCCCTCAGATCTTTGGCCCTGGTCTCTGGCTCCTCATAAGCACAGTAAATACCACTGCAAGCTCTTAGGTAAAGTGGGACTAAAATGCATGGTACCAGAGCTGTTGGGTATTGCTCACTATCTTGGAGGACCACTTTCAGCCTGAACTTTGGCATTATTTCACGTGCCCAGGTGGCTGCATGTGTGTGTGCAGGAAGGTGTCCACTGAACAACACAAGACTGCTGTACTCCCACCTGCCCAGTTCTGCAAAACCTATTCTATATGAAAACATTTTGAAGGTGTGAATTGCTCATTGTTTGTCCATCCTGGTGGTGGGTCTTCCTGCAGTAGTTCATCCCCTTGGCTTCACTAGTGCCTGCTGATGGGCTCAGTTGGCCTGTGACTGCTGATCATTGGGTATTTGCAAATGGTGCCACATTGGCTCTGCTACTTCTTCTCTGTTTACTTAGTTCTTGGCAGCTGGATGTTTGAATGTTTGCTTGACAAACACTTTCCCTGAAGTCTCTGATTACAGAAAGTTTAGTCTGACAAACCCCAATGAATTATTCTGTTCTCTGTTGTCAATGGTATCTCTCTGTCTCCCTTAACCACAATATTTTGTGTGCGGTGCAAATTCATATTTTCCCCTTGTTGCAATCAGCATGCCCCTCCCTGTTTGGTTCAGTTACCCAGGCAGTATCCCCAAGATGCTGACATCTGTATTTTACTAATCCAAAAATCCTGGGGCTACCGGGAAGCAGTTCAGATAATAACACTGCATACCTCTCTAGCACCTTTCATATGAGAATCTGAAATTGTCTGACTCATGTTCATCTCATTACTGCTTGTACCAGCTGGAGTTTGCTGTTCCTGTTTTTGCAGCCTGGAAAGCTGAGACACGGGGTAGGGGTATATTTTGTCCAATAGAGGAGGAGATTCCAGAAATGTGTCATAACCTCCAAGACTATGAGTTTCTATCCCTCTCTGTCTTGCTAATTTGCCTCCAAAAGGGAAAGAGATCGGAGTGGGATGGTTGGTTTTGAGTAATGCTTTATTTGCAGTCTCAGTAAATTCCACCCAAAAACAAAAAAGCAATTGCAATATTTCTCCAAGGTAGTTACCTTCCTTGCCTGTGATCATAATGTAGTTCTCAGGAAGAAAACTATCCAAATACTGTCTCTTGTTATCAGTTTGGTGGTTTGGAGCAATGCTGAAGGACAAGTGTTCATGGCTGGCCTGGGGCGGGTGAAGTCCTTACTGTGTTTCAGGGGTGGTAATGAGACTTGTGAAAACATGTCTGCAGGTGTCTGGGTGGTCAGGCCAGGCTGTTAATCCATCCAGCTGCTGGCCTGTTTTGGACAGGGTCCAAGACCAGGTAGGACACTGCTGCTTTTCTTACAGCCTCCAAACACAGCTGAGGACCTTCCAAGCAAACCCGGGCTGGTTTATGGTTTTGGGTGGAAACCACAAGCAAACCCCATGTCAATTTGCTGGATTCTGCCCCAAACCAGGCAGAGTGCATACATTTCTTTTTCATTTTGCTCGGAGGTGACTGGAAGAGGGAGGAAAACCTGCATGGATCCAGTGTTGATGTAAGGCCATAGGTGATCTTTTCCTTAAGCCTTCCAATGCCATTCCCATGGCTAGACCAGACAGATGAAGGCAGAATAATAAATAATACCCAAGTTAACATCTCCTGGGAGCTTGGGTTTAAGAGGAGGGCTATTTTGTCTGAAACCCTTCCAGAAAGGGACAGTTGGGAGGGGGATTAATGTAAATGTGGACCTTCAACATATGTAATCTCAGTGGGTCAGGGTTTCCTGTGCTGTGGGGCCCTGGAGCATAATGTACATGGGAAATAGAAACCCCAAGAAAGAAAGAAAGGGGGAGAATTGCATGCCCTGGGGGGATAAAAGTGCATTTCTTTTTCACTGCATCAGAACACACTAATTTTTGCCCGAGAGGGAGGGCAAGCACATGCAAAAAGAGTCCAGCTTGCTAGGAAAGGGGTGGGAAGCTGTGATGCCAAATAGCTCAGGAAATGTGGCTGTAGGACTGTCCCTCCCTCCACTTCCACGCAGGGCACAAGACCCCACAGCCGGCATGTGCCAGGGCTTTGTAAGGGAGTCACGCTCTCCCCTTGAGTCCAGGGCACCCCTGGCTCCCCAGTCTGTCCCCCTTCTCCCGTTCCCTCTTCTCTCATGTACTTTTATTCATTCTGCAAGCAGCGTACGCCAAATCCAACTTCACAGCTGGCTCTGCTCCACATGTTTGTTTTCTGTGCCTGCGCGGCGCTCGCCAGCTCAGCTCGCTGAGAGGTGGAGGCGGCAGGGGGGGGCAGAGCAGGGCTGGTGGCTAGGGAAACGGGAGCAGGCTGCTGCTTGCCAAGCCCTTATTTGTTTAAAGCTTAAGCCTGTTTGAGAGAGCCTTTTTGGAGTGAGGGGTAAGTGGCAGGGGTGGGATGCGGGGGAATGGAGAAAGTAAACCGCGTGTCAAGCAAAGCAAACTTTACAGCTGGAGTTGGTGCTGATGCCTGTTGTGCGAAAGGCCTGGGAGGGCCCTGGGCTCTGAGCTCGTGCTTCTGGCGTGGGTTCGAGTGTGAACGGCGAGAGCGACAGGCGGGGAGCCTGCGGCGGGTCTGTGCTGTGCCCAGCCCTCGCTCTGCTGGGCACTGCTGCTGCTGCTCAACAAACCTGGCTGTGCCACTTGCCAGCGCGTCCTAGGAGCTGGCTGGGGCACAGGCAGGTGAGTCTCCCTTCCCAGGCTCTGAGGTAGCAGCATGTTGCCATCCTTTCATTACAGAGCATCCCCTTGTCGACAGAGAGAAACCTTATGCTACCCCTGCCCATCTGTCTGTGCAGGGTGACCTGAGGTCTTGCTTCATCTCCTGCCATGTTTGGCTCACTGTCCTCAATGGGGCCATCATTTTTGGAAAGGCGTGTTTATTGTTGCAATGGGGCAAATCACATGCAAACACAACCTTTTAAAAAGCCTAAACAATGGCAACCCTCTCCTCTTCATCTCTGGGAAGAGGGGAAATCTGTCATCCTGAGACCGCACTGTGAGAGTGTCCCCCATGATTTTTCACTTCAGGCCCCATGGGGTTTTGGAGCAGCGTGGCAGCTGCTGGTCGTGGCACACAGTAGGGCTCTGGCTCGGCCCATCTGGGTTCTGGCATCGGTGCTAGTCCCCACACCCCACCTTAGGCATTTGGCACAAGCCAGAGCATTTTCTATGGACAGTCATTTCTGTCCCTTTGTTTTACTAGCCTTGAGCTTCCTCTTGTGTTTTTTTGGAGCAGTGACATGTCTTCCAGGGGAAATTTGTCCCAGCAGAGAGTTCTAGAGACTTTTGACCTGCTCCCATAACGAAAATTAATATTGTTAGTGAAAAGCAATTTAGTGACAGCTATGGAGAGTAAAAACTCCCATTTATTCTCAAATTTTTGAAAGAAAAAAAACCCCCAACTTTTAAATACCGTCTTCAAAGGACAAGAAAAATGGGCTTGTGCTCTTTTGCATTCCAGCAACAAGTCATTGCTGAAAGGAGTGCAAACTAGAAGGCAGTTTCTCTTTATGGTGGTGATGGGGATGTCTCTAAAGCCAGCCATCTGGGGATTAAACTTTGTATTGACGTTACTGGCAAGTACTTTGTCCTGTCTCTTTTGTGTATTCTTCTGGATTTTGATGTCAACTGTGTTAAACTAGCCTTGTGCTTGTTAATGCAGTTTCTGGGCCTGCTCCCATTGAAGTCATGGCAAAGATCAGGCTGATTTTGGTGGCAGTAGAATCAAGTAGTCTGTTATAATCCAGAGGATGTGTTGTTTTAGCAGGTATTTCTCCTGTGCCACTGGCTTAGGTTTATTATAAGCTTGGTCAGTTTTTTATTGCAGCAGTTGTAGGCACCCTTGCTCTTGAAGTACACACTGGAAGAAGGTTCAGAGCCTAGGAAAGCTACCCAGGTCTTTGCTCTGCCCACAGGAAAATTTCCCCAGAGCAGCTTCCCCCAAGGAAGGCTTAACAGTGTCACTGGCAGTTTCTGTGGACTTTTCTGGTTTGTGGTTTGGGGTTTTTTTTATTAGTGTATTTGTTTCAGTCTACTACTGTTTCTAATTGGACATGGACAAGATTTTTCTATTGTTCCTAGACAAAGATTATTTGAAATGTTTTTTTCTTAGTTTGGTACTTAGAGGTAGGCTTATTTGGGCTGCTCTTAAAAAGCATTTGTAGCTGCTGTGTCTGGCTTGTGATCTACTCTGTGAACAAGAGCTTCTGAGTCTCATTTTGAAGGTTGCCGAGCTGACAGACACTGAAATGTGCTTGCTCCCTGAGCACTCCTGCTGTGCTCCATGCAGATGCTGACTGGTGGGGTTTGTCCACCACTCCTCTGTGCTTTGGTGCAGAGAGAGGAGTGTTTCAGCTGGTGGTTACCAGCATGAATGGATGCTGGGATATTTATTGTCTGTCCTGTTTGCAAGCTTGACCCCATCACATGACAGAAACAATAAAATGGAGATGGGTCTTTTCAGGGCAGCTCCATGTCACACCTTTGCCATGATTTGTGGTCTTCCTTCTCATTCTTGACCACTGCTCTGGCTGCGGAGAGGCCATAGGGTGATATTAGGTAGCCTAGGATTTGGGGTTTTTTAGCTGCAACATCAGTGGCAAAATGGTTGCTCTGGTCAACAACTTGATGTCCTGTAGTCAGGGAGTGAGAGTTGGCTGTGTGTGTTCCCCAAGAGCTCCTGGGAAAGTGATGCAGAGTGAAAACAGCTTTGGATAAGAGCATCCTGTTTGGTATCCCCATGGAAAAAATGCCGTTTCACTGGGACCAGGGCATGCTACAGAAGTGTATCTGTTGATTAAGCTTTTGTCTTAGAGTAACAAGGAGCTTCCGGTGGAGAGCAGGAGTGGTTTTCTTGCTATTCTAAGCAGGCCACATTTAAATTAAGTGGAGAAGTGTCAGCTGGGGAGAGAGAATTGCTTGAGAGGTGATGGTGTGAGGTGACAGCCCCTGCTCAGAAGCAAACAGGACAAGGACTTGAGCCTGGATACACACGCGGCAGGTGAACTATGGCATTGCCCTGTCCTTGCCCTGAAGCAGTTGCCCAAATGCAACATAAAGAAATCTGCCAAAATCCCAACTCCTCTATTTCTTCTGTCTTCACCCTCTCATTTAAATTTAATTTTCCTGCTTTTTCTTTTCTGTCACCTTTATTCCACACTTCCCTTTAGTATCTCTGAGGGCTTTTGGCCAGCATCACTTCCCTTGGCGTCTGCTGGGCCTGCCTTCTGACCTCTCCGTAACCCAAGAGGCAATTAGACTCTCAACATCAGATTTCAAGGTTTGGGGTTTTTTTTTGTTTGCAAAGGATGAGAAGGGAAAAACAAAAGCAGTGCCCTGAGTATTGTAAACTACCCACAGTCACATCTGTGCCTGTGTGATGACAGCTCCTGGTGGGACCTGCCCATCGCTCCCCGCGCCCTCATCCACTGCAGCTGTTGACAGGGAGGGAGCAACCTGAGGCCTGACTCATGTCGATGTAGGATTCAGCGTGGTGAAGCCCAGACCAGAGCCAGCAGCATCAGCTGGTACTTGCCACCCATCCTATGGGTCCCACTGCATCAGATGCCAGCAGAGCCATTCCCTGGGCTTTTCTTGCCCAGATGTACACTCTCACTTATCTCAGCTCTCTGTTACGTGTTTTTCCTCTTTGTCCAAAGAGCAAAAAGGTAGGGACAGGTAAATATTTTTAGAGGTTGTATCAAGTATCCTAAAGTAACTAACTCTTCTACCCAATGGTGTGAAGTCTAGAGGACATGGGATTGTTTGTGGTTAGTACAGCATCTGGCTGCATTGACACTGATCTCCGGCCTTAGTTGTGCTGAGAATGATAAAGCAAGTGTTGCTTTCATATGTCAAGTGAGAATGCTACAGGCAAGTAATACTCTCACTGTATTACTGTGAGAGTAATACAGTGAGAGTATACTGTGACTGAAGGTGTGTTTTCACATCATACTGGTATCAGTGGGTGACCCCTTTCCTGCTGCCTCCTCTGAAATATTTCTTACAATGAAGATTCAGTGTTGTCCCATAGCAAAGCAAAGCATCAAAAAAGCAAGACTTCATTGCTGCACATCAACTGAATTTATAGCAGGTGTGAAGAAAACTGAAAACACTCCAGAGCAAATACCTCATCACATGTGTGACTACATTGATGTGGTTTTCAATGGGATCCTGACCCTTTCTTCCTGACACCAGCCTTGGCAAGAGAGGAGGTTGAGCTGCACCTCTGTGGGACCTTGATCTCACATTAACTTGATAGCAGCAATTCTGCTGTTCACTGACATTTGAAGATCAAGCCCCTGAATGCAGGGCCTGACCCTTCCACAAGTGCTGCAGATGCACAGCTCTTTCAGGATTCCTCAGCTCCCTAAACTGGGACCTTGGCTACGAGGCAGGAGAGTCTACAGGTGGATCAAGAATGAGAAGGATGGAGAGTGCTGAGGAAAAGCTGTGGCAGCTCTCCCAGTTCGGGAGTGATTCTGGATGGAAAGGTTTTGATTGGAGAGGCAGTCTGTTCCATCCACGGGGGCAGCGCTGGCAGCTGCTCCAGGGCCCCTTTCTCCCAGCACGCACTTGGGAGAAGGAGCCAGAGAGCAGCCAGTAGTTCCAGGCTTGTTGCAGCAACAACATCTGTTTCCTAGGTGCACTTTGTTTCTGAAGAGGTTGTGCAGCACGCTCCATCTGCGCCCTTTTTTTTTTTTTTTTTTTTTTTTTTTTTTTTTTTTTTGGTTTGTTTTGTTTTCCCTCTTTGCCGCTTGTGCCGCGTTCGGGGCGGCTCTGAGGGGAGGCAGGCGCTTCCCGGGAGGACCCTGCGCCAGCTCCGTGCCAGCGCTGGCTGTCGGGCTCTTTGCATCCGCAGCAGTATTGTCAGCATCTTGGCAGCTGGCCGGCCGCATGCTTATTAGTTACTACTTTCCTCTTGCCCTCCACCTCTCCTTCGCCTCCCGAAGCACCTCCACGCTCTCCCTTCCCCCTTCCCACTCCTGCCCCATCGGCTGGCCAGCCCTTCGGGGAGCCCCCAGCCTCTCCAGATTAGAGCTCTCCAGGGACTTCGTCCTTTTCAAAGGAAGAAAGAAGGAGGGGAAAAAAACCCCACCAAAACAGAAAAAAAAAAAAAAAGGGAGGGGGAGAAGGAGGGGAGGAAAAAAATTTATTAAAAAAAAAAAAGAGAGAGAGAGAGAAAAGAAAGAGGGGGAACAGAAGAATGAAAACAGACCCAAGGGGCAATAGTCCCTCGAGCCATTTCACTGCATTACAATGAATATGGACTCTATTAAGCTCCGTTCTGCCTGTTAGTGTTTCCCAGGGCAACACAGCTCCCATATGGCAAGCATGCAGCAGATTAGGGTAGGCCTCCGGGCTTCATTGAGGGCCCGAGGCTTGACTGGCAGTTGAACCCCATCCTTCCCCCCCCCTCCTCACACTTGACACTGCCTGTGTTTATCTAAAGCAAAAAGGGCCCGGGTGGGAGAAGGGGGCATTTGGGGGGTTATTGTCCCGGGCAATGGGAGAGGGCAGGGAGAGGGGTGGGGGGGTGATGAGGGAGGGAGGTGGGATGGAGGAGAAAGGGGATGGGGGGGGGGGGGGGCGCAGCCCCTCATACATATTCAGGAGGGGTCTTGAATGGGCAGAGGAGAAATAAAGCAGATGGAATTCATGTTAAAGAACAGCCACAATCGCCCTCCAAAAACAAGGAGAGAAAAGCAGGCAGCCTTAAAGGAGCGTAGGGAGCAGCGTTTATCCAATTAGCAGGGTTGTCAAATTGAATTTACTCAGAATGGAGGGGGAAGCCGAGGGGGGGGGAAGGAGGGAAATTAAGTGTCTAGGGCATGGGGGGAGCATGATATTGAAGAAAGGAGGTGGGTTTTCTTTTTTTCTTATGCTTTAGCCTTGTCTTTCCAAGGACTGGAGCTGCTTTCAGGGCACACCAAGGGGCAGCAAAAGCCAGTGTGTATACTCTGTTTTAGCACAGGCTCCTCTCCTGGTAACTGTGAAAAAAAGGACATGTATCCTGTGGGGCAAGGCCATCCTTGCACCTGTGGCCCGCCTGCACTAGAGCTGCCCCAGCTGGCACCACCGTGCCACAGGCAGCGCCCAAGCTGAGCCACGCTCGCTGCGGTGCCACTGCCGTCGGGACACTGGGGAGCCCGTGGTAGGTATGAGGGTGGCATTTCGTTCTTCAAGCAGCCTCAACACTCGCTGGCTGACGAAATGCCAACGTGAAGGGCTTTGTGAGTCTCAGCAGAGTCAGCCTGATCAATGCCAGCTGGAAAGTGGCGCTCAGTTCAGAGAAGCTGTTGGATGGAGAGGTGCCAGAAACTGCAGGCATTGGGTCCTCAGGGATATGAGCAAAAGTCAGACAGGCTATGAGAAGGCTTTGCATCCTGTTGCTAATTCAAAGCCAGCATGCCCAGTCCTCTCCCTGGTGATGCTGCAGGCTGTTGTGGAAAGGAACTGCTCAGGGAAGTAGCTTCATCTTGAGGAAGACAAAAACGTTACAAAGATGTTTGCATGTTTGGTTTGTTGCTGGTTTGGTTTGCATGAGCACTTCTGTTCAAGAAAAAGAGATGTTTTGCCTACAACTTTGGTTGATTTTTTAAAGAGGTGTCTGTTGCTCAGGACTTGCTTGAATTAAAACTGTGGTTCTTTTAGGGTCACCCAGTTGCAGTTTTTAGGAAAACTCACTGATCTGTAGTGGTTGTGCCGTGCCAGGTTTTATTCTGGATATTTTCCTTCTGACTATGAGTATGAATTTATCCCGGGCTTTCTCTGTTGTGGCTTTTTGATGTACTCTCTGACCTCACAAGCAGCCACCAAGAGAGTCTTTTTTGTTTAATCACTTTAAAAAAGGGAGGAAGGGACCCCCTCATACAGTTAGTCAAGGGCTATGTTATAAGAGATAATGCACTCTGAAATCAGCAGCTCTCAGTGCTACAGAGGGGAAAACAGGCAAGCTTTCATCCCTATTTCCACAAAGACTGTGCTACCTCCTTGACTTCAAATACAGTGGTATAATATTGGGTTCTGCCTTCTGCCCACTCCTGATACCAGGCTTTTCCCATTTGGGATCCTGTCACTCCCTGTGGCACCTGCATACCCATCCCCATCAGCTGCCCATGATGTTCTGTGGGAGGGGGAGCTTCTGTCCTGCACCAACCTGTCCTTTTCCCAAACCCTTTCAGAGAAAATGAGCATAACTTAACAGTGTGAAATTGATACTTTGAAATGGGGACGGGGGTTGGGTAGAGGTTAATTTTGCCCTGTGGGATGTTACTGTTTGATGGGCTGGGGAGGAGCAGTCAGGGCTGCCTAGATTGCTGTCAATGCCCAGGAATCATGCAGGGACTTTGCAGCTGATCTGCCAAAAGATGTCAGCTGGACAGTATTTTTGCAGCTAGAGGATTATACAGTTGTACAGTGGGATTTTTCAGAGGGGATGGAAAATATTTAGGATCCAAGAACAGCTTGCTTGATGAGATGGAGGTTCCAGTCAGAGAGCTTTTGATTTCCAGCCCTGCCTGCCACTGCTTTACTGGATAACCTTGGGCCAGGTTGGCTTCCTCTTCTAGCCCTCAGATTCCTCAATTTGTAAAACAAAGGGGTGCTGTCACTCTTTTTCACATTTTCTTTTTCAATGGTTTTTGCTTTAGGCGGGAGAAAATAATACTGTCTTGCATTAAAAAGTAATGATTACAAGTACAATTGGCTCATAATACTGTATAAGACATTGCTTTTTCTGAAAAGCTGAGGTCTCAATGTATGAAACAGAGAGCTGGGAGTATCACTGTCCCTACTTGACCTGCTGGAAACAGAGAGCAGCGGCAGTGAATTCTCCAGAGTCACCCAGGGTGTCCCCAGCTGGTAGCTGGACTGCAGTTGCTGCAGCCTTTCCCTCGGTGCAGAGCAGTCCTTACCCTTTCCCACTGTTCATCCCTTGCAGAAGGAAGTTCCCGAGGTCCATCTGCCTGACAGCCCGGAGCGCTGCCCTGTACGTCGGTGCCTGCGCAGCTCCCGGCCATTCCCGCAGCTCCCGGCCATTCCCGCAGCTCCCGGCCATTCCCGCAGCCTGCCGGCGGGGCTGGGATGTGTGTGTGAGCGGGATGCTGCCCGCAGCTGGGGCACAGCCTGCTTCCCATCTGGGAGCCTTGTAAATGACAGGCAATGTGGCAGTAACAAGGGCTGTTGGCTGGCCCTTGTTAAGCAGGAGGGGGCTTGGGGCTGTGAGCTGCATTTCCTCAGTAAAACCTTCAGTTTCTAATCAGCAAACACCTCTCCCGCGGCCTGTGCTTAATCCAAATCCCTTTTTCCTTTCGAGATTTGTCACACCCCCGCGCAGGCGCGGGCCTTTCTTCCCTTTTATATCTTCACCTCTGGTTTTCCTTTCTCGCTCTGCTGCCTTTGCAGTGCCCTCCATTGCCATGGCACAGCTGGGGCTGCAGGCAGGGGCCTCGCTGGCCTTAGGTGTGTGGTGGGAAGCCGAGCCGACAGATTTTACACCCCCACCACCCCTCCTTAACTGATTAAGCTCTCGTTAATTTGGTTCTCTTAATGGCCCCTCTTTTGATTTACTGGGCTGTCTGAAAGGGACTTAGAGCTCCACCGACAGGAAATTGTTATTTTAACCTGGCAGGAAAGAATTTTAAATAAATAAACAAATAATTTTTTCCTCTCTCTCGAAGCTCTTTGAATTACTTTAACTCTTTCTTCTCCTAGATGGCAATTAAGCAGGAGCTGTCAAGGGTGGTGTTATTGGTGGCTGCAGAAAGTGCCAGCAGCCCGGGGCACCTCTCAAAGTACCTGCCTTTCGGAGAGGAGGCAGCAGAGCAGGACCCTGTATTGCAGCAGCCCTGCAGCTCCTGGGAAGCACCTGGGAAGCGTTCTCACCACCTCTGGGAAGTCACCTGGAGTGCCTGGGGTCTCCTTCACTCCCCACCTCTGCCTGCTCTCCCACTGCAGTCCACCCTGATGCTGCTGGCAGGACACAAGGCAGATCGAAAGCTGCCTGATTAATAAAGTTCCTTGCTTTGCACTATTGCAGGCTGCTTAAGGACAGCATTTTCAAAAGAGGTCAGCTCCCATTTAGGCATCGAAATAAGTTGGTTGCCTATTCAGGAGAGCTCAGCATGTCAAGAATTGAATGCTTTTGAAAATCTGGCTTCAATTGTAAAAGCTGAGAATTTCAAAATCTGGCCCTGGATCCTAATAGTTCTTTTGGAATTGATGTTTTCATTCATTTTCCTCATTATTTTTATGCTGGCCATTTACTTTTTGTACTTCACTCAGCTGTGAAAGAAATGGCCACATGTCCCTATTTAGAGCTCGTACTCTTGCCTGGAGGTTTGGGGAGGTACCATACATCCACTTGTTGCAACACACCTTCTCTCCTCATTCTCTGCTCAATACTGTTCAATCTGCCCAGTGCTGTGGCCAAATTTTTTGAGCTCCCCTTTTTTTTCTCCCCATCTCTTGCTCCTTGTCTTTTCACAGACCTGGGGGCAGCCAGTTCAGTCCTTACATCGATGTGCCTGGGTGGTCCTAGCTCACGAGGGATCTCATGCACAGTTCTGCGCCTTTGGCTTTGCCCTCCTGGCCAGAGGCTCTGTGCAACACAGAGCTGCAGGGAGGTCTGGTTGGGAACGTCTTTGCCTACCCCTTCCCTCAGCCTGGACTCCAGGGAGCAACTCTTTTCCATCCAACATTTTTCCATCCTGCTGCCAGACCCATCCAGATAGAGGGAATGAGTCAGCTTTGCTCCGTAGGCTTCCAACGCTGAGGGACCAGACAGTAAGTCCTACCCCAGAATGTTTCTTCTACATCAGTGAAAGTCTTTTCATCTCCAGTAAACCCTAGGGTGTGAGGTATTTTTAAGCCTGAACTACCTCAAAGTCTTTTCCATATGAGTGTAATTAGTGGGACCTTAACTTGTGCATCAGCAGTGGTGTCAACACTGCATGTTCTGGTATGGATGAACCCAGGGCTCTTTTACAGCCATCATCAGTGGTGGCTGTGGCATAATGAAGGGTGCTTTGGTGGCTGTCTTCTGTGGAGAAATACACTTGAGAAACTCAGATGGTTTCCAAGTCAATCGCTAAAGTATCTTGTACGACACTGTATGCTGGTTGTTGGGGGAAATTTTGACACTCTTCTCAGGCGAGGAGAAGGAACACCAAGAAGGATGAGGTGTGTGGGAGGGAAGTTGCTATCTTGTCTCTTTGCACTGGAGGTTACCCACAGGGATTTCCACATGTAACGGGGCCGTGGCCTGCAGTAGCTGGAATATGGCCTAGCTGTTCTCTCTGGATGCCTTCAGGATATGCCCAGTGTCTGAGCTCTGTCCATGCTTCGGGATGCCTGGAAGCCACATTGGGCCATGCTAAGCTTGACTTAATTTACTCTGCCTCTCATCAGGGCATGTCATCTTGGCCTCATGGCCACTCTATCCATGATTGTGTAACTCCTGTAAAGAGCTGACTTGTGTAGATCCTGCTGGGCCAGCCAGTGCACTAGATTCACACTGGCCTGCAAAGAGCCACGGAAAGATGCTCTTTGTGGCCTTTCCAAAAGTCCAGCAGCATGTCTCTTTACTTGGTGTTTCTTCCTTTGCAAATCACCAGCTCAGAGGGGGCTTTTCTCTTCTCATCTTTATATGTGTTTTATATGTGTCTTCCATGAACTCCTTCAGGCAGAGCTCTGGGATGTTGGGGGGGAAAAGGGACAGCTTGTGAGGCTGTCGGCGGGAGAGCCCAATTTGGAGAGAGGCATGAAAGCAGGCATGCAAGCCAGCCTGCTGGATTCTTGCTGTTATGATGTGTACCTCAGCATGGCTGGCCATGGACAGTACCCTGTGCTGCACTTCTGCACCTTTGCTGTTACCAAAAGCCAAGCAAAGTTATTTGAGAGTAGCTTGGTGATATTTCCCCAAATGGTGTGGTTTCCTTGCTAGCAGTAATCAGCCTTGCCTTGAACAACTCACCAAGCGTCTCGGGGAGTATGTGTCAATTCCAACTTCAGGAGTTAGGAGGTTTAATTTTGGGAGTTATGCTTGAAGGGACTTGGGCCATCTTCTTGACTGAGATGAGTATGGAAAGCACATGCTCAAGCAGGTGATGGCTCAAGCAGTGACCATGGTGGAAATAGGAAATACCACCCTGCAGTCAGGTGCTGCTGAGGATGGTGATTGTGGCTAATGAGCTGGTTTCTGCAGGGGGAGCAGGCAGTGTTACTGCTGTTCGGGCTGGCTGCCATGGCTGCTTTGTGTTTGGTCTTGGGCTTCTTCCCTGTAGACTTGCCACAGGAGCAACTCTGCAGTGCCTTAAGGCTTGCAAGTTGCCTTGGTGCTGCAGCTGAAGAGAGCTCAAAATCCTCAAATTTCCCTCTACTACATTACAATGCCAGTAGAGGGAAATCTCATCTTGACTGTTGCCTTTGATTAAAGATGAGCTCAATCTGACATCTGAGGTGTCTCTTGGGGCAGCTACTGAGGTCTTTAATCCCCCTGACCTGGCTTGTCTGCTTTGTTCATGAGTCTCCAAAGCAGCTGCTGCAGTGTGCAGCTCTTCACAGCAACCTGGGT